>NW_028086574.1:0-560419 GCF_014824575.4 Sturnira hondurensis
ATCCCTTCTGCCCAACAATTCTACTCAGTCTCCCAGATCACGCCCCTACAGCGGAGCCAAACTTGGGCTTATGTTTCACCCATCAGTCCCCACACTAAGCCCAGGAAATCATGAGTTCACAGTTTCTCTAGCTGAGTACAGTGTGGTGTCTTCCTCCTGCACAGCTTCACACCCCAGTTTCACTTCCTAAGCTCTGCAACCTCCTGCTCCACACTCTGAAAGCACCCTTGAACTGCAACTATGGCTTCCAGACAGTGCTCAAGTACTTCAGAATGACCTAGTACCACTGAGGCAGGGCAGAAAGAATTTAGAGAAAAATCCTGACAGGTGTAAGCAGGATGCAGGAACCCACAACACCTAACCACAGGCCCTCCCTTGGGGCACCAACAAAGTAAAACAGTTAATGGCAGAAGCACCTCAGGCAATCACAGGACTGCAAACTACACGGACCTCTCCCAACCAGGTGTCGCACTCAGAATTTGGCACCAAAAATCTCGGACAAATAGCCCCCACCCTTGAAAACAGGTAAAACCCCAAGAACTATTTTGCTCCTGTCCCCCGCCGTTGGCCCACCTCCACTGCAGGAACACATTTTCCTTCCTGCACTATATCGCCCATACTGGCCTCTTTCTTTTCCCCACCTGAATAAAACTTGCTTTACTCTCACACTGATTTGTTATTCAAATTGACCCTAGCCAGTGAAAGTTGGACGAAGGCTGTTGGACGCTCCAAACTTTTCTGAAGGTGCCAGGCAGGAACAGCCCTCGGTGTGTTATATATAGTTCAGTAAGAAAAACGCTCCCGGCTCCTTAGCCAGCCACGCTCTCTTGCTCCGGTCACACCCTGTGTCACCCACAACTGTCTCACCAGACCGGTCGCTGGGGCCTGGGCTGCGGGACGTGACGGACTCGCTGCGCCTGGCCTGCAGGGCTCGGTGCGGTGATAGGAGGGACTGAGGTTGCACACTCACCTGCAACCGGCGCCTCAGCACGCCCGCCGCCATCGGACCCTGTGGGCCGAGCCGGGCCAGAGCAGCGGGCACCCGGGTTGTTCCCGGAATGGGGGCAGGGGGCTGCCCCAAGGGCCGGTCACCCGAGCAGCTTAGTGGGTCTCACAGATGCTGTGGGAAACACAACTCTGGCGCCTGCCCTACTCCATACTGGAAACGCACAGCTTGACAATCTAATTATGAATCTGAGAGAACAGGAAATGCCAGCCCACATAAGGCACAAGTCCCGCCCTACAATAGTGCCCAACAGGAAACGCATTTCAGAGTTTTCATTGGCTCTCCTTACTGCTATTCTGCTCCTTCCTTCCTCTGGGTAACGGTGATCTTACACTGAAAAATGGATCCTGTATTGTCCCAGAGGTTTCCAGCAGTGGATGTGCAAATTTACACACCAAGAAGAGCCTGAGAATAATAAGTGCGCCGTATCGACTTCCAGTGAAGATCATTTCTCAGGCGAGGGCTCTGGAATGCCTGCAAGGCTGTTGATTCAGAGCATATAGTATGTTGTGCCTTCAGGCTGGATGTGGTTGGGGGAGGTTGTTCCCTAACACTATCTGCCCAGCCTCAGTTGGACTGGCTTTCCCAAGTTAATGTAGTAAAGTGTGCACTAATACTTAATCGCCTCTGTTCCTGATGCAGCAGAAGTCTCGGCTTTGCCCACACAGCACTGTGACTGGAGTCCACACCGCTTTGATCAGATGCCTCTGATTTAAATTATACATTCCTTTTTACTAACAATGGAGTGCATGGTGAAGACCTCAAAGGCATGAAGTTCCTGGAGTTCAGCCCACAAATTGAATGTAAATCCAGACCCATCTAGAATATAGTAATAAAGCTAAAACCAAAGTTGATTTGGTTTTTCCTCAGTGCATACCGAAGGGTGTGGAATGTCCAGTAGCACTAGGTCAAAAATGAAAATGTTCATGTCAAAATTTAAATATGACTTAAGATTACAAAATGCAAATGATTACCTGAGACTTCGTTGAATTGCATGCAATCTTTTTGCAATCCAAGGGTTACTGTTGCTGAGAACACATTATCTCTGAAGCTCAACAAAGCACATCTCAAGAAAAGGGTGGGGATATGACCCATGGTAAGAATCTGTGAAATATTACTAGGTTAACAACTTGGTTGCCCCATTGAACATATATGTTACAAGAATATAGGACCAACCTCAGAAAACAAAACAAGATGCATGTTATAAATATAAATTGGAGTCCATTCATTTGTAATTTAATTATTAATATTGGAAAATTAATTGTAGAAAACTGGCAGAAATAAATTGTGACAAAGTTATTGGTATTTTCATTAGCATGAATACGATTTTACCATAATGGTTGTAGTTACCATAATGAAAGAGAACTTGTGAGTTACATATTTAAGAATGTAGCCCTGGCTGGTATAACTCAGTGGATTGAGCGCGGGCCTGCGAACCACACGATCACCGTTTGATTCCCAGTCAGGGCACATGCCTGGGTTGCAGGCCAGTTCCCAGCAGGGGACTCACCAGAGGCAACCATACATTGATACTTCTCTCCTTCCCTTCCCCTCTAAAAGATAAATAAAATATTTTTTAAAAAAAGAATGTATAGGTGAGATTAGGATAACTATGCCACTGTCAAACCAATAAGATTAGGAACACATTCATGAATTATATTTCATGAGACACCAAGAAACACTTGTATAACCTGTTAATAAAAGGTTATAAAACACAACTAGCAATATAATTAGGCATGTAAATAAACTTCAAGCTAAAGGATGGGGATGATGTGAGTCTACAAATGAACTGACACCTCATTTCAGCTTAGAGGACCACAGCTATGCCATGGTATTATTCTCTTTAACATGACTAACACTTACCTTTTTCTCATATAGAGTGAATATTAAAAGGTGTACTTGTATCTGTAGAATAACTGGAAAAATGTTTGACTTACAACTATGAGATGGCATGCAATGAAAATGCAGAGACTTGGAAAATAATGCCCTAAAGTCCCAAGTCACTTACAAGGCTGCTCATTGCTGCTTGCTCACTCTGTTGAAAATGGAACATCAGTAACACTTAGAAGGGCTTAGAGATTCCTAGACATTCTATTGACAGCAGTTATTCAGGAACAAGGGGCAAGGGGTCCATTTTCAGAGGGTCCACCCATGCCACCTGGTGCTTTTAAAAAGACTGTATCACTTAGGAAAATGTTGTGGAAGCAGACAGCAAATATCACCAACAATGTACTCATCCTCTTCTCTGAAGAAGCCCCTGAGACATAACAATGCTAACTGGGTCGTGGAGACACAGACCAAACCTAATTTGGCCAATTGGCTACTGTCTGGTACAATCAGGAGTAAGATTCTCAGTTGTGGCCAAAGTGCCTTGGGCAGTGGAAGGAGGGCTTGTGCCAAAAGAACACAAGTTAGTAGTATGGTTGCTAACTGTGGTTAGTAACTAAAGGAACACAAGTCGTAACTATGGTGACCACCAAAAGATCTCTGGTGCTGACATAGGGAGACTGGAAAGGAAGATGTGGCTGCTAAACATGGCCAGGGCCACAGGGAATAGATCGTGAGCAACACTGTCTCCTGCAACCAGTCTTAATAGAGTACAAGGTCAAGTGGGCACTGACTTTCCTCTATGAAGAAGAGGTAAACATTCCAGCAGGTGGGTAATGATAGTATAGGTCTCCACTGTCAGTTCTGAATATGTTCAAGTATCACGTCCCATGTCCTCAGTGCTGCTGAGTGAATGTCTACAACATGTAGCAAAAACAGTGGAAGGTCAAAATGATGTACCCCATTCACCACAGTGGATAAAATTAAGCCTGTGATACAAATGAAAACTGAAGTTGCAGAAAGGCCTGGCCCTGAATCATGGGGCTCTCCTTAGTGCCCAGCTGTATGCTAAGCTCAAAAAGGCGATAGACAAAATACAGCTAAATCTCGATGTAGATCGCCCTGAGAAACCATGGAAATGACAGGTAATGCTCCCATGAAGACGGTGAGGCAGACAATAAGTACTTTAAAACATCAGAACAAAGTTGAAAAATCATATAACTGCAGCAATGAAAACAGCAGTAATAGCTGTGTGCTCCATTTCATTGGTCTTAGCTGCCTCTCTGCCCTGCACGGAGGCCTTAATATGCCACAACGGAGAAATCCCCATCTCTAATGCCAGGCGTAAGTTTGAATATGGCCTTTTTTTCAAACATATTTTACTTTATTTATTTTTAGACAGAGGGAATGGGAAAGACAAAGTAAGGTAGACAAACATCAATGTATGCTTCCTTGTCACGGGGCCCATTCTGCGGACCCGGCAGAAAACTCAGGCATGCGCCCTCACTGAGAATTGAACCAGCGACCTTTTGGTTCAGAAATCTGCTCTCAATCCACTCAGACACACCATCTAGGGCACAAGGCTTTTGATTATATTATTAAATGTTGGAACTTACAAAAGTGACTAGTGTGTCAATTAATACACATTATTATTTAAAGTATATGATATGTACCTACCACACTTCATACAGCAAAAACCCAAACAATTTGATATTACACATAATCTTAGCAATCAAAAGGCATTGCTGGAGTGTAAACTCTGTTATAACAATAGAAATTATGGATTCAAAAGAAGAATTTCCGAAATTCACTTCATTTATAAGGACATTCCCCAGTGAGAACTCTCTGATGACAATGCAGGTGACTGGTACTGATAGAGGATATTCCACAGTCACTGCACTCAAAAGGCCTTTACCCAGTATAAACAGCTGAACGATGACAAAAGACAGAGCTGCTAATGAAAGTATTTGCACATAAACTGCAGCCATAGGGTTATTCTCCAGTGTGAACTCTCTGATGACAACGCAGGGTACAGCTCCTGGCAAAGGATTCCCCACATTTCCTGCACTCATAAGGCCTTTCTCCAGTGTGGATTCTCTGATGAACACGGAGAGTAGAAGTACTGGGAAAAGACTTCCCACATTGACTGCATAGGTAAGGTCTTTCTCCAGTGTGAACTTTTTGATGATTCAGAAAACCAGAGTTCCAAGTAAATAATCTTCCAGTCTCTGTGTGTATACAGTTTTTCTCCAGTGTGAATTCTCTGAAAACTAAGATGAACATGAGTGCACTCATAAGGCCTTACTCCATTGCGTGCTATCTGACTTTATGGATGGCATTACTTCTAGTGTAAGATTTCCCACATTCACCACACTCATAAGGCTTTTCTCCAGTGTGAACTCTCTGATGAACATGGAGGGCAGAAATTCTGGAAGAAAATATCTCACATTCAAAACACTGAAAACACTGGCTTCTAGTAGGGAAACTCTGGTCCTCAACAAGTGCGTCCTCACAGCCCATGCTTTCTTACATTCTCTTCAGCTATAATGATATTTGGTACTATGAAGAGTTATTCCAGCCTGAGACACTTTGTTTGCCCTGTGCATGGTGTCAGTATCCTGTTGCTCAAGATGTCCTGAGGTCATGGTGACTGGACGTACAAGGCTTCCATGACATATGGGAATTGCAGCTCTTCCAAATGAGACACTGTCCACACTGCTCAGGAAGTAATTCTTTGTTGTGTCCTGTTCCTGATGCTGGTTCCTCCATGCACTGAAATAAAATGGTATTACACAGCCCTGGCTGGTGTAGCTCAGTGGATTGAGCGCAGGCCTGTGAACCAAAAGATCGCAGTTCGATTCCCAGTCAGGGCACATGCCTGGGTTGCAGGCCAGTTCCCAGCAGGGGACTCACATTGATATTTCTCTCCTTCCCTTACATTGATATTTCTCTCCTTCCCTTCCTCTCTAAAGATAAATAAATAAAATATTTTTTTAAAAAAAAAGCCCTGGCTCATGTAGCTCAGTGGATTGAGCCCAGGCCTGGGAACCAAAGGATCAAGGTTCGATTCCCAGTCAGGGCACATGCCTGGGTTGCAGGCCAGTTCCCAGCAGGGGATGCACAAGAGGCAACCATACATTGATGTTTCTCTTCCTCTCTCCTTCCCTTCCCCTCTAAAGATAAATAAATAAAATACTTTAAAAAATGGTATTGCACATGCCCCACACCTCAGCAGTGTTGTGCTGTGTTGCGTTCCCTGCTGATCAACCAAGAGGAAAATGTCTCCTAAGACCAGCCCACATTTCTCACAGGGTTGCGCCTTCAGGGAAGACAAAGCTGCCTTTGGATACTTTTCCTGTGATACTTGTTCAGAAAGTTTCTGCCCAGTGGGTGTCTCCATATCCTCTGCTCCACAGCAGCAACCTGAAAAAAAAACAAACCCTGCGGAAGTACATACTGAAGTAGGGAGGGGTATTCTCATCACAAATTTGCATTGTCCTATGTAAGGATGATTCCCTGTGACAATTTTCAAGGCAAGTGGGATAGACTCTTAAGAAAGGGTGGTTGTGCATTACTAGGCAAGTAACACAGAAAATAATGGTCCCCTCATTAACCGAAGTACATTATGGTAGGACATGGAACAAGGAAAGGTAGGCTTTAAAAGTTGTTCTCCTGCTGATAGTGGCCTTTAAAATATTTCCTGCTGGCGATGTCAGGCTGTGTAGAGAAAAATGAAGGTGCCGAAAACCACGATAATCAACCACAGCAAAATGGACACTGGCAAGGTTCCTATAGATACATTTGCACCTTCAAGGCACAATGATCATTGAGTAAAGGTGGAGAGCACACCAACAACACTCCTCACACAGAGGCTTGTCGTGTACAGGATACAGAGGCAGAGATTAGCCCTGGCTGGAATCGGACTAGTAAAGATAACTATGAGAACCAAAATTAGGGAAAGCCCCAACACTTAGAAAGGACACATAGATTAAGATGTGTCTACTGGTAATGGCCACAAAATGCAGTTAAAGAAAACAGGTTTCTGATTATATATATATATATATATATTTTTTCTGATTATATTTTTAAAAAGCCATGGCATCAAACCCTCCTCAAGTACCTCTAATGGCATCAGGGTGCCTCTAAGCCCATCCCGTCATGGCTGGACTCATGTCCCTCAAGTGCTACAGAAAGGAATCCTCCAATTCCCTCCCAGTTGAGCAGTTACATGGAATAGCGCTGATGCAACTGGTAAGAGAAAACAGCAGACATGCATTACCAGCACTATCGTAGAACAACTCGGCACAAACAGACAGAAAGAAAAAGATCTATGGGAGTACCATCAGCAGGATGGCAGAATAAAAAAGACAATTATTCTCCGCCTTCAAGAGTAATTATATAATTATGTATGATAAAGGCAGCTCTATGGAAAAGAAGAAGTAATTAGGAGATCAATTTTTCCAAAGAGCTACAAAGAGGAGCATAAAACAAGAAACGGCACAAAAAGAATTGCAAGAGAGAAAGGCTTAGCAAAGATGCTTAGATTCCTAAGAGAAGGGTGAGAACTTCCTCTCCACGCCACTGAGCTTCTGCTACAGTGGACTCTAGTGGCCTGTTCTGTGAATGACCATGGCAACCTCTATCCCGGAGAACTTCAGAAATCTTGATAATATCTGCCAACCTCCCACAGATTTTATTTCAAAGGAATCTGTAGTTCATCAGAAAGGATATCCAGAGGAAGACCTTGGGCCACAACATCTTTTATGAAGGAATAACATCATCTAGTCCCAGCAATCTCTGCCACCAAGAATCCAACAGGGACCACTAGATAGTTGGAAAACTGCTGCCCTGGCCATGGAGGACCCCTACAGACTTCATTATGCTAACTTCAGCTCATGGGGCAGCAAGCAGAACGGGAAGTCACTTCTCTTCATCCAAAACACAACACAGCGCCTACTAAGAACACTCGAATCCACGTGCAGATGAAACGTCATCTAGCCCTGCCTTGTGGGTTTCACTGGGCCGACTACTGACCTACTATCAGAGTGTTCACCTCGAGTTTTCCAGGTCCCTGCGTGTACCTGCGTTTCAGGCCAGGACCCCCGATGGGGACATGCCACAGGCAAGCCATGCACGCTGCTCTGGCACATTAATGTTTCTCTCCCTCTCTTTCTTTCCAGCCTTCCCCTCCTGGTAAATAATAAATAAATCTCTAATATAAAAACAAAGTCTTATGGTAACAGTCTCATAAAATGCTCTGACCTTAACACTAACACCAAAAGAAATGTGTAAAAAAATCGCAAATGGAACCTCACAATTTTGTACTGAATTCTCAATAAATGGAGAACTACACAGTGTCCAGGAAAAAATACCTCAGTATTTTTTCTTATTTTTTCTCAGTACTAGTCTTAAAAACCTCAGTGAGGAACACGCAAATATCCATGGTACTCAACATAATAAACAAATACAGTCACACAATGTGGTGATCACAGTCAGAAATCATAAAAATATAAAAGTAAAAATCTGGAGTTGAGAATATCACAAATAAAGTGAAAACTGCAGAGTTCCAAAGTAGGCATGATCGAACAGGGAAATAGATACATCATCTCAGGGGCAGCTTATATGAAGTTTGATGACCCTTTTTGTTTTTAAGATTTTATTGATTTTATTTTTAAAGACAGGAAGGGGAAAAATAGAGGGAGACAAACATCAAGGTGTGGTTGCCTATAGTAAGCCCCCTACAGGGGACCTGCCCAGCATTCCAGCCACCTGTCCTAGACCGGGAATCAAACCAGTGATACTTTTGTTCACAGGGTGATAATCAATCCAGTGAGGCACACCAGCCAGAGCTGACTACTATTTAGAGAAAACAGGACTAATAAATATACACAAAATATTTTATTCAGCTCTGCCAGGTGGATTAGATGGTTGGGTGGTTTTCCAGAGCAGCACCAAAGCCTGCAAGTTCGATCCCTACATGGGGACACAAAGGAGGCAACGGACTGATGTTTTTCTCTCACACTGCTGCGCGTGTCTCTCTATCTCCTTGTCTGTTTCTATATGCCTTCCTCTCTAATAGTTACTAAACATATTCTCAGATGAAGATTAAAAGTATATACATATATGAAGATATTATCAACAGGAGTATAAAAAACAGCTTTCCACACTACTCAGTGTGAAATCAGTTAGATTTCTGGCAACAACACTGACCTCAAATCCTACCCCCCTATGGGGCTTCAGAACAGTAGGTACTGCTGCCCCTTGGAGATAAGGAGACAGTAAAAACACACCACCCTGTCAACCCCAACATCTACCCAGAAACCTGGGACAGCAAGCTGTGCACCTACAGTCAACATGTGAGGACACAGCAACTCCTAAAGAACGAAGGGCATAGAACATAGAAAGCCCAGTGCGTGTGCATGCTGAGTGTAAACATCACTATCCTTTTGAAGAGTTAACTTATTAACATTTGTGGCAAGGAGGGGTAAAGAAAAGGACCACTGGAGACAGAAACAAAGGTGAACCCAAGGAAAACTGCTGCTGTCCATGGCTTGCTGGCTGCCAGTCTGGTCAGGACCCTTAGAGGTTATAACAGAACCAAACTCAACCCTGAAGAAAGGTGGGTGCAGGCATGCCAAAGTTGAGCACAAAGGGGCAGTCAGTGTCTTACCCAGCGAGGATACATGAGCAAAGTTCTCCAGCATCACATCCACGTACAGGCGTCTCTGAGCCTCATCAAGGAGGCGCCATTCTGCCCTGGACAGATACACAGCCACATCCTCAAAGGTCACAACAACCTGTCAAAACTAATACAAATGAATCCAGAAGAGTCTGTCTGACATCAGCCCTGCCCAATGCTATTCTAGACAAATCTTACCCACTCCTAAAACTATTCAGGACGCTCCGTTCAGAGAGGAAAACAGCCCTGCTGCCTGCTGTCTCATCAGTCTCATTAACCACTCACGTTGCCCTCAGCAACAACAGCAATGATTGGTCCTGCAGCAGATAAGCAGACATCCATTCCTGGGACAAACCTTCTGGGCTTCATCCCTCCTGTCCGCCAATTCTCCCAGACCATGCCTCTTCAGCAGAGCCATACATGGGCTTATGTTTCACCCTTCAATCCCCACACCAAGGACCCAAGACAATGAGTTCACCCTTCCTCTAGCTGGGCACAGGGCAATTCTTCCTCCTTCACAGCTTCACACCCCACTTTCAGTTCCTCAGCCTGCCACCTCCTGCTCCACACAACAGGCATCCCTCTGAGAGCACAGGGTAGTTAGAATATGGCTTCCAGACAGTGCTTACATGCTTCAGAATGATCTAGTACAACTGAGGCAGGGCGGAAAGAATTTAGGGAAAACTCACAGATGTAAGGAGGATGTAAGAAGCCACATGGGTAGCCTCAGCCCCTGCCTCTGGGCACCAACAAAGGAAAACAGTTAATGGTGGGAAGACCCTTGGGCAATCAGGGAATTGCAACCTTGGAGGACCCCTGCCAGCCAGGAGTCCCACTCAGAATGTGGCGGCAAGGATGTTGCAGACATAGCCCCCCCCCCCCAGGAAAAGGGGAAAACCCCAAGAACTACATCAGCATTCACTCCCAGTAGGACTGACTCCACTTGGAGGCACACATTTTGCTTCCTGCACTGTCACCCACACGGGCCTCTTTCTTTTTTCTACCCGAATAAAACTTGCTTTAGTTTTACCCTGATTTGTATGCAAATTGACCGTAGGCCCGTCAATAACCTGATGGTTGTCTGACACGCCAAAGTTTTCTGAACGNACATACCCCCCCCCCCCCCAGGAAAAGGGGTAAAACCCCAAGAACTACATCAGCATTCACTCCCAGTAGGACTGACTCCACTTGGAGGCACACATTTTGCTTCCTGCACTGTGTCGCCCACACGGGCCTCTTTCTTTTTTCTACCCGAATAAAACTTGCTTTAGTTTTACCCTGATTTGTATGCAAATTGACCGTAGGCCCGTCAATAACCTGATGGTTGTCTGACACGCCAAAGTTTTCTGAACGTGCCAGGGCATGAGCAGCCTCCGGGGTGTTATAGGTTCAGTAAGAAAACTTCCGTCGGCCCCAGAGCTCGTCACCCTATTCTGCTCCGGTCACACCATGTGTCACTCACAACTGTCTCACTGGAAGGGGTCGCTGGGGCCTGGGCTCCAGGACGTGGCAGACTCACCGCCCCCCGCCTGACGGCTCCGTGCGGTGAAGGGGAGGGGCAGGGGTCTCGCGCTCACCTCCACCCCGCACCTCAGTGTGCCCGCCGCCACCGGACTTTGTAGGCCGAGGGGAGCAGGCGCAGCGGGTAATAAGGAGGTCCCTGGGCTGCCTCAAGGGCCGGTCACCCGAGCAACTGTGCTGGGTCTCACAGCTGCTGTGGAGACCCCATGTCTGGCGCCTGCTCTGCACGACTTTCGCATTGCACACCCTGGCTTTCATAACGAAACCGAGATCCGGAAATGCCAGTCAAAGGAAGGCAAAAGTCCCGCCTTACAGTGGTACCCTACCGGAAATGCATTTCAGAGTGTTTATTGGCTCATTGTCCTGCTATTCCAAGCCTGCCTTCTAGGTAATGGAGAGCTTCCACTCAAGGATGGCCTCCTGAGTTACGCCAGCTCTTTGCAAGAGTAGATTTGCACATTTACACCCCAAGAAGACCCTGAGAATAATAAATCGCCTTCCAGTGAAGAACATTTGTCGGGCCAAGGTCTCTGGTACGCCCGCAAGGCCTTTGATTCAGGGCATATAACATGTGGATCCTTCAGGCTGGATGTGGTTGGTGGAGGGAGTTCAAGTCGCTAACTCTAGCTAGCCTTCCACAGTTGAACTTGCTTAGCTAAATTAATCTATTAAAACACGCACTGCCCTGGCTGGCGTGGCTCAGTGGATTGAGCGTTTTGCAAAGCAAAAGGTCACCAGTTGATTCCCCGTCAGGGCACATGCCTGGGTTGCAGGCCAGGTCCCCAGTGGGGACACGTTAGAGGTGACTGACTACACACTGATGTTTCTCTCTTTCTCTTCTCCCTCCCCTCCTCTAAAAATAAATAAGTAAAATCTTCCTAAAAATGCACTAATACTTAAGTGCATCTGTTCCTGATGCAGCCAAGAAGTCTTAGCTCTGCCTGTGCAGCAGTGTGACTAAAGTCCACACTGACTTGATCAGACATTTCTGATTTAAATTATACACTTCTTTGCTGACAGTGGAGTCTATGTTGAAGACCTCAAAGGCATGCAATTACTGGACTCAGACTAGAAATTGCATGTAAAGTTCCAGACCAATGAATAATGTCCTAATAAAGCTATTCACACTTGTTTGTTTTCCAGTGAATATTATATGAAATGTGCAGTAGCACTAGGTCAAATATGAATATATACATACCATAGTTCAAAAATGCCTTAATATTACAAAAGGCAAACCATTACCTGAACTTTTGTTGGGTTACGTAAAATTTTTGCAGTGTGAGGGACTTGTATACCTGTTGATGAGTACATATTCTCTCTTAAGCTCAATAAAGCACATCTCAATAAAGAGGGGTATGGCCCATGGAAAGAATCTGTGATATTTTATTAGGTTAACAATATAGTTACACCATCATACATATGACAAATATGTCAAAAGAATATTACACAAAACTTTGAAAAAATAAGATGCACAGTATAAACATAAATGAGTCTTTATTGGTAATTCCATATCAATAGAGAAAAATTAATTGTGGAAAAGCAGGCAAAAATATATTCTGGCAAAGTCATTGGTATTCTACTTATTTATTTTCAGAAAGAGGGGAAGGAAGGGAGAGAGGGAGAGAAATATCAATATGTGGTTGCCTCGCATGTGTTCCCCACTGGGAACTGGCCTGCAACCCAGGCATGTGCCCTGACTGGGAATCAAACCATGATCCTTTGCTTCACAGGCCCGTGCTCAATCCACTGAGCTACACCAGCCAGGGCTCATTGGTATTTTTATTAGTGGGAAAATGGTATTGTAGTAATCGTAATGAGAGAGAACTTCTGAATTACAGACATAGTTTAGGATTTGTAGGTGAGATGAGGATAACTATGGCATTGTCAACACAAAAACATTAGAAAAAAATTCAGGAATTATATTTCACGAGACACCAAGACACACTCGAAAAACCTGTCAATAAAAGGTTATACAATACAAATAGCAATATAGCAATATAATCAGGCATAGAAAGGAACTTCAAGCTAAAGGATGGGGATGACATTAGAATTCAATAAGAGTTTGAACTGAGCTTGAAAATGAACAGATACCTCATCTCTGCTTAGGGGATCATAACTGTGCAATGGTTATTATTCTCTTTACCATGACCTACACTTAATTTTTCTCATATAGACTGAAAACTAAAAAGTGTACTTGTATCTCTCCAATAACTGGGAAAACTAGTTTGACTTGTGACTAGTGATTTTATTGTGAAAATGCAATGACATCAAAATACTGAAGTTCCAGGTCACTTACATGGGATGCTCTGGACTTCTTCTTTGCTCATGTGTGATTTATCAATTGGTTGCTAAATCAGTTGACAAATCACACACGGAAATGGAAAATCAGTAACATGTAGAAGAGATTTAGAGATTCAGCACTAATCCAAGACATTATATTGAAAGCAGTGTGGAGGGAACAAGGGGCCAGGGGTCAATGTTCAGAGTTCTACCCATGTCATCTGGTGCCTTGAATAAATTGTATTGTTAAGGAAAATGTCATGGAAATAGACCACAAATATCATCAAGGATACTCAGGCCTCACCCTCTTCTCTGAAAAAAACCCTGAGCCATAGCTCGGCTAACTGGGCAGTGGAGAGAGACATTGACTCAATCTGACTTTGTCCATTGACCAAATGGTGGTGGAATCTGGAGTAAGAATCTCAGTTGCGGCCAGAGTGTACTGGGCAGAAGAGTGAGGGCTTGTGCTGAGAAGAACTATGTTCCTACTCAAAGATCTTTAGCATAGACATGGGGAGACTGGAAAGGAGGATGTGGTTGCTGAACATGGTCAGGGCTGTAGGAAATGAATGTTAAGCACCTTTTTCTCCTCCAGCCAGTCCTGACAGAGTGCAGGATCAAGTGGGTACTGAGTTTCCTGTATGTAGAAGAGAACACTCCACCAAAGAGATAACAATACTATAGTCTTTTAAAGATTTTATTTATGTACTTTTAGAGAAAGGGAAAGGGAAGGAGAAAGACAGAAACATCAATGTGCGAGAGATACATCAATCCTCAGTTGCCTCTTGCTTGCCCACAGCCAGGGGCCTAGCCCACAACCTAGGCATGTGCCCTGACCAGGAATTGAACCAGCAACCTTCTGGTTCACAGGCTGGCAATCATTCCACTCAACCACACCAGCCAGAGCTCCAGCATCACTTCTGAGTATATCAAAGGTATCATATCTATCTGTCCTCTATGCTGCAGATTGAATGTCAGTAACATGCACCAAAAACAATTGAAGGGTCATCCTGAGGCACCACATTCACCAGAGTGGATAATATCAAAAGCACTCATGCCAAAGATATGTGACCCTACAGAAAGATGTGGCTTCGAATCACTGGGTTCTCCTATGTGCCAAGCTTTGTGCTTTGATCAAAATGAAATTAGAAAAATACATGCCCTGGCTGCTGTGGCTCAGTGGACTGAGTGCCAGCCTGTGAACTGAAGGTCTGCCAGTTCACTTCCCAGTCAGAGCACACGCCTGGGTGGCAGGACAGGTCCCCAGTTGAGGGCGTGTGAGAGGCAACCAACTGATAAATCACACATCAATTGATGCTTCTCTCTCTCTCTTTCTCCCTTTCTTCCCCTCTCTCTAAGAATAAATACATTTTAAAAATGCAGCTAAGTTTCCAAGTAGTTTTCCTGGAGAAACCACTGAAAGTGACAGTGTTATCATGAACACTATGAGGCAGATATTAAGCACTCTAAGACATCAGAAAAATGAGAAAAAATCATGACAATTGCAACAATAAAAACAGCAATAGCAACTGAGTTTCTCATTTCCCTGGTGTTTACTGTCTCCTCCTGCCTTGTACTAAGTACTCGGTGTGATATGGAAGGGATTGACCCCAGCTCTGGAGCCAGACTCAGGAATTTGAATCCATCCTCTTTTTTTCTTTTTAATATATTTTATTGATTATGCCATTACAGTTGTCCCACTTCCCCCCTTCATTCCCCTCCACCCTGCACATCCCCTCCCCCACCATTCCCCCCCTTTAGTTTATGTCCATGTGTCACAAGTCCTTTAGAGTCTATATTTCCCATACTAATCTTGCCCTCCTCCTGTCTATTTTCTACCTACCATCTATGCTGCTTATTCTCTGTACCTTCTCCCCCCTTCTCCTCCTCCCACTGCCCTGTTGCTAACCCTCCATGTGATCTCCATTTCTATGGTTCCGCTCCTGATCTAGCTGTCCTCTTAGTTTGCTTTTGTTTTAGGTGTGGTTGTGAATAACTGTGAGTTTGCTGTCCTTTCACTGTTCATATTTTTCATCTTCTTTTTCTTAGAGAAGTCCCTTTAACATTTCATATAGTAAGGGCTTGGTGATGATGAACTCCTTGAACTTGACCTTATCTGAGAAGCACTTTATCTGCCCTTCCATTCTAAATGAAAGCTTTGCTGGATAGAGCAATCTTGGTTGTAGGTCTTTGGATTTCATGACTTGGAATACTTCTTTCCAGCCAAGAACAAATTTATACTTCTTAATTTCCTCACCTCTTCACTCCTTCTCCCACCTCCTATCTGGCAACCACCAAAATGTACTCTCTATATCCATCATGTGTATGTTCTTCTTGTTTGCTTAGTTTGTTTTTAGATGCATTTGTTGATAGGTATGTATTTATTGTCATTTTATTTTTCATAGTTTTGATCTTCTTTTTCTTAATACATTTTGTTTTCTAAGAACTGAGGGCAGAAAGTCCCAGGAGTGAGGCCTGTGCATGGCACCCACAGCAGATAACTGGCAGTTTAGCCACTGCCTTTCATACAAGCACCAAGTCCTAGGTCAAGGGTGCTCATGACCCCTGTTTTACAAAGGAGGAAACTGAAGCCCATAGAGAGCATCATTTTTCTCGAATCATAGCAATGGTCACTAATCCAAGAATGAGACCCAGGTTGCAGGCCCAAGATATTCTAAACACTGATCTCTTCTCTTTGGCTTCCAGAAGGGCCCTGAACTCAACAAATACCCATTAATACTCATACACCCAGTCCATTTTCAAGTCCTGCTCCAGCCCAGAGGGTAGATCATAAATCGAAAATTACTTGTTATTCAAGGAGTGAACATAGGTAACATTATGACATACATCTTTGCTGTTTTACTATTTGTTACAGAGAGGAGTCCAAATCAATAAAAGAATAGGAAGAGTGTGTGAGCACATATTTTCTAAAAACATATTAGTAGTACACACACACCTGCAAAAATGCTCATAATAAATCTTTAGAGAAATGCAACGGATCATGATGAACATATAAAAAGAGATTAAATTAATGAAAATTGAACAAATCAAGATTTTGTTAGAGTGCGGAAATGCAACCCTCATATACTATGAGTAAGAATGCAGCCCTGGCTGGTGTGGCTAAGTCGTTTGAGTGCCGGCCTGCAAACCAAAGTGTTGCCAGTTTGATTCTCAGTCAGGGCACATGTCTGGATTGCAGGACAGGTTCCCATTTGGGGCCCATGAAAGCAACCACACATTGATGTTTTTCTACCTCTGTTTCTCCCTCTTGTCCCCTAA
The DNA here is from genome assembly GCF_014824575.4 of Sturnira hondurensis. Lineage (NCBI taxonomy): Eukaryota > Metazoa > Chordata > Mammalia > Chiroptera > Phyllostomidae > Sturnira > Sturnira hondurensis. The sequence continues at coordinate 16,593 of NW_028086574.1, forward strand.
CTCTAATAAATAAATAATCTTTTCAAAAATAATGTATAATAAAGGACAATTTGTTTAGATCATACATTGTTAATTCTTCAAAATTTAAACATTCAACTCCTGAGACATGTTTGTACTATGAACATATAAAATTAAACTCAGATATCCTCAGAAAGTTTTCTTTAGTATCATTACACTGCAAAAAAAAATCATTTCCTACAATCTAGCCATTTATACTTGAGAACTCTATGTCAAAAGGTGTAGATTTATGGCTAAAGATTTCCCATGTTCACTTCATGCTTTAAATCTTTAACCAGTGTGAACTGTGATTCAGGTGATAATGACTACAAGGTAAAATATTTCTCACATGTGATGTCCCCATAAGGCCTATCTTCTGTGTAAATTGATGATACAAAAAGAAAAAAAATAGAAAAAAGAATTTCTCCCACACACTGTACTCTTAAGACCATTTTCCAGCGGGAAATCTCTGAATGTAATGGAGATGAGTGCTCCCAAAAAGGACTTCTCATATTGCACGTACATTTCAAATCTATCACCTGTGTGACCTCAGAGAAGATAATAAAGGAAATGGCTACACATAAAACAATTCCCAAGTTTTCTTTTTTGTTTTTTTTAATTTTTAAACATTTTATTGTTGTTCAAGTAGTAGCTGTTTGTTAAACCATTATCAATAACAATAAACTAATTACATATTAACATCAATATTATATTTAAAAAAATAAAATTTCCAAAAAGTTTTCTTTTTTTTTAAGATTTTACTTATTTTTATTTTTAAAAGAGAGGAAGGGAAGGAGAAAAGGAGGGAAAGAAACATCAATATGTGGTTGCCTCTAGTGTGCCCCTCACTGGGGACCTGGCCTGCAACCCAGGCATGTGCCCTGACTGGGAAAGGAACCGGCAACCCTTTGGTTCACAGGCCGGCACTCAATATGCTGAGTCACACCAGCCAGGACCCAAATTTTCTTAACTTCCAAGAACTTAGTTGTTGTGAATTTTCTACTGATAATGAAGGACATGGATACTGGTAAAGTATTCCCCATATTCACAGCACTAGAAGGCATTTCTACCATGCAAACTCTCTTATAGTAATGGAACTTACATTACAATTACAACAAATACCCATTAATACTCATACACCCGGTCCATTTTCAAGTCCTGCTCCAACCCAGAGGGTAGATCATAAGAGAAGAATAAGAGAAGAATTTTCCAAATTCAATGAAGGCATAAGCCTTTTCCCCAGTGTGAACTCTCAGAAGACAACAGAGGTAACTGATACAGATGAAGGATTTCCCACATTCACTGCACTCATATGGTCTTTCCACCATTGTGAACTCTCATATGACAATGAAGGTTAATGTTACAGATAAAGGACTTCAGGCTTTTACTGCAATGCTAAGGACATTTTTGCACATGAATTTGGATTCTAATGGAAGTGACTGCTACAGGTCAAAGGTTTCTCACAGTCTCTGCACACAGAAAGCCTTTATCCAGTGCGAACTCTTCAATGAAGAAAAAAAGCATAGTTACTTTTGTAAGTTTTTCCACATTACTGCACTCACAAAGGCCTTTCTCCAGAATGAACTTGACAGTGTTGAATAAGGGAAGAGATCTTTCTGAAACATTTCTTACATTCGCTGTACTTGTAAGGTCTTTCTTCAGTGTTAACTCTCTGGGGACAATGAAGGGCAAATCTCCAGGGAAGAGATTTCCTACATTCACCACACTCATAAGGCCTTTCCCCAGTGGGAACTCTCTGATGACCGTGGAGGGCAGAGCTATTGGTGAAAGATTTCCCACATTCACAACACACACAACACTGTCTTTCTGTAAGAAAATTCTGGTCCTCAAGAAATGTATAATCACATCCATGGGCTTTCTTGCATTCTCTAGAGTGCAATGTCATTTTCTACTTTGAAAGTCACTCCTGACTTAGAGATTTCCTTTGCCCTGTGCATGATGTGAGTAGCCAGTTGCTTGAGATGTCCTGAGCTGATTAGGAAATATTTCCCATTCCAATTAAGGTACAAGGTGTCTATGACACATGGAAATTGCAGCTCTTTCCATGTGAGACCCTGTCCACGCTGCTTATGAAATCATTCTGTGTTGTGTCCCGCTCCCGCTCCCACTGCTGGTGACTCTGTGCACTGAAATAAAATGGTTTTGCACATGCCCCACACCTCAGCAGTGTCGGTCTCTGTTGTGTTCCCTGCTGGTCAACCAAGTGGAAAATGTCTCACAAGTGGGCCCACGTCTCTCACAGACATGGCTCTTCTGGGAAGGCAAAGGTGGTTTGGGATTTTTAGCCTGTGACACTCAGAGGAACATTCTGTTCAGTGGGAGCCTCCACATCCTCTGCTCCACAGCAGCAACCAGAACAAAAACCAATGCTGGCAAAGTACCTACTAAAGTAGGGAAGGGGTATGCTCACCCCAGATTTGCATTCATCACATCAAGGCATGATTCTGTGTTATGATTTTCAAGATACATGAGACAGGGGCCCTGGCTGGTGTAGCTCAGTGGATTGAGCCCGGGCCTGCGAACCAGAGGATCGCGGTTCGATTCCCAGTCAGTGCACATGCCTGGGTTGCAGGCCAGTTCCCTGCAGGCCAACTCCCAGCAGGGGACGCACGAAAGGCAACCATACATTGATGTTTCTCTCCCTCTCTCTTTCGCCTCTAAAGATAAATAAATAAATAAAATCTTTAAAAAATTTTATATAAAAAAAGATACATGAGACAGATGCTGAGAAAGTGGTTGTTGTGCATTGCCAGGCCACATCCTAAGACAGTAGATAATGGGTACCTCATTACATGAAAGATGGTAGGATAGGACAGGAAACAAGGAAGAGGCAGGATTTAGACGTTGTTCCTCTGCTTATGGGTTCCTAGAATACCCATTTTGCCACGTGCAAAAGCCCTCCTGGTAGGTGACGTCAGGCTGTATAGAGAAATGTGGATGTGCCCCAAACCATGACCACCACAGCTGTGTAAGGTTCACATAGAAACGTGGGCACACTTCAAGGTGACACAGGCGTTGAGCAAAGTTTTAGAGCACAGCAAAAAGACTCTGCAAAGAAATGGTTGTGGGGTAGAGGTCAGAGAGGCAGAGTTCAGCCCTGGCTGGAAGTCCGAGTACTAATGATAACTATGAGACTATCAAACAGGCCAAGTGCCAACACTGGGAAAGGAGAATACATTAAGGTGCGGTCACTCACAATGGTAACAAAACGCAGTTCAGCAGAACAAGTTCCTCATTGTGTTTTAACAAAGTCCTGACATCAAACCCTCCCCAAGTGTCATTCACCATTACCAGAGCCCCTGTGAGCCTATCCTATGTTGGCTGGACTCATGTCCCTCTTGCACTACACAAAGGACTCTTCCAATTCTCTCAGTTGAACAGTTACATTGAATAGTGATGATGCAACTCCTCAGAGAAAACAGAAGAGATGGATAACCAACACATTGTAGAACATCTCAGCACACATGGGACAAAAGAAAAAGATCTCTGTATGCAACATCAGTAGGATGGCAGAAGAAAAAATGCAAATATTCAACCCCATTCAAGAACAATTAGCCCTGGCTGGTGTAGCTCAGTGGATTGAGCGCGGGCCTGTGAACTACACGATCGAGGTTCAATTCCCAGTCAGGGCACATGCCTGGGTTGCAGGCCAGTTCCTAGCAGCGGACTCACAAGAGGCAACCATACATTGATATTTACCTCCTTCTCTCCTTCCCTTCCTCTCTAAAGATAAATAAATAAAATCCTTAAAAATATATTTTAAAAAAGAATAATTAGACAATTATCCCTGATGAAAAACAGTGCTTGAGGAAAAGGGGAAATGCTTAGGAGACCCATTTTTCCAAAGATCCATAATGTGGAGCATAAAACAAAGAACTGCACACAAAGAATTGCAGGAGAGACTAGCTTAGCAAAGATGGTTAGATTTAGAAGACAAGGTAAGAGCTTCCACTTGAAGCCACAGCACATGTGCTACCTTGGGCTCTAGTGGCCTGTGCTGTGAATGACTATGGCAACTGTTGTCTGTGAGAAGTTTCAGATTCTCTAACATCTGCAAACTCTTCACAGATTTCCTCTTAAAGTAACCTGTAGAGTTTATCAGCATGGAATCTCCTTATCTACATTTCTTATGAAAGAATAGCATCAGTATGTCCCCAGTAATCTTTGCCCCTAAATACTGCAATGGAGACTGGTACACATTTGAAAAACTCCTGCCCTGGACATAAGAAACCTACAATCTTCACTACTCTGACATCAGCTGATGGGCAGCAAGAAGAATGCAAATTGAATCTTGTCTTCACTTAACACACAACACATCACCTACCAAGCACCATTGTATCCATGGGCAGATAAAATTTTATGTCACCCTGGCTGGTATGGGTCAAAAGGTTGAGCACCAGCCTTCAAACAGAAGGGTTGCTGGTTGGATTCCCATCAGGACACTTGCCTGAATTGCGGGCCAAGTCCCCCATTGGGAGCATGGTAGAGGCTACCAATCATTTCTCTCCTACATTGATCTTTCTCCCTTCCTTTCTTCCTCCCTTCCCCTCTTTCTAAATCAGGGGTGTCCAACCCGAGGCCCATGGGCCACATGTGGCCCAGGATGACTACAAATGGCCCAGAATTTTGTCTTTAGTGGCCCAAGACAAATCTACTAAATTTACTTAAAACACTGTGAGATTTTTTTGTGATTACGTGTTGCAATGTCACATAAAATAAACATACCTACACTCTTGCTATTTGTACGCATGGGTGGCTTCAGTTTTACTGTGTTGTGCAGCTTCCAGTGTGTTACCTTCCAAGTGCAGACAGTAGAATTCACACTATCAGATGTTATATGCATTCTTGGTGACTTAGTGAGGCAGCAATTATCAATAATATTTCAACCTACCATTGCAATGCTAGGCATTGAATGTTACTTAGAAGTCAGGTAAGCATTATTTAATTATTTTTTGAATATTTCATTTATGTATTTTTAGAGAGAACAGAAAGGAGGGAAAGAGAGAGGGAAACAGCAATGTGTGGTTGCTTCTCGTGTGCCCCCTCCTGGGGACCTGTCCTGTAACCCAGGCATGTTCCCTGACTGGAAATCGAACCGGTGACCCTTTGGTCTGCACAGCAGCACTCAACCCACCGAGCCACACCAGCAGGGCCTTATTTGATTCTTAAGGTACTTACACACCTCAACAGCGCCTCTCACGTGGTCCCCACACTCACTGTACAATTGGTTCTCTGTCCTGACCTGCAACAGCAGCTGAGAGGGATGTAGAAGGGCCCAAACCTTGCTATTTTACTGTGGAGTAATTTTCATAATGAAAGTCAACAAAGTCCCTTATCTTATATTATTTTTTTAAATCACAGCATGGCTTCTACACCATCTCAAAAGAAAAAAAACACAAAAAGAAAAAATTACAGATGAAGGACGATTGCCCCATGAAAAGTGGAAGGATGACTCCTGTTTTATCGAAGCAAATAGGAAGGCACTCTGCTTCATCTGTAGGAAATTTGTACAACTTTTCAAGGTCTAAAATTTGAAAAAGCATTATATGCAAAAACATGCTGCCACATTCAATGTGTATGAAGGATTGTTTCTAAAGGAAAAATAGTGAAAGTGAAAAAAGTCTGTCTTCTCAACGAAAATGTTTCAAAATGTGACAACTCAGGTAGATACCACTGCAAAAGCTAGTTATGTAGTAGCATATTTAATAGCAAAAAATCAAAACCATTTACTGATGGTGAGTTTATTAAGCAATGTATAGACAGCATGGCCGATACAATGTTCCCTGATATCAAGGGGCACATTTCTCAAATCAGATTGCCTCACCAGACTATAGCCAGGTGAACTGAAGAAACTGGAAAATCTATCAAAAAATTTAGAGAGTAAAGCTACTAATTTTAAATGCTATGCTTTGGCGATGGATGATTGCATTGATGCCAGGTATGGCTCAACTTGCCATTTTTAGACATACTGATAATAAATATAATGTCACTGAAGAAATGCTTCCTTCAGTGCCATTAGAAGACACAACTGAATCAAGAGATTTATATGAAGCAGTAAAAAATATGTTAAAGTGCCCTGGCCGGTGTAGCTCAGTGGATTGTGCGTGGGCCTGTGAACCAAATGATCGCAGTTCAGTCGGGGCACATGCTGGGTTGCAGGCCAGTTCCCAGTGGGGGATGCAAGAGACGCAACCATACATTGATATCTTTCCCCCACTCTCCTTCCCTTCCCCCTCTAAAGATAAATAAGTAAAATCTTTTAAACAATTGACTTCCATATATGAAAAAGAAATGTGAATAAATGTGTTACCGATTCTCAGAGGTACCTGTACAGATTCAATGCAAACATGACTTCAGCAAGATGCATTATAACAAAATTGTCAAAAGTCAAACCCAAACAGATTTTTGCAAGACCAGTGAAAACAGCAACTCTTCATATACAGGACAAGGCTCCCATAAGGCTATCAGGAGAATTCTCTGAAGAAACCTTGCAGGCTAGGAGAATGTCAAATCATATATTCAAAACACTAAACAAAAACCTCTGGCTCAGAAATAACAAGCAAAAACTTTCCCAGAAAGGCAAAAGCTGAAAAAGTTAATTTCCACTTACACTGACTTACTAGAAATGCCCCCAAGAATTCCTTGAGCTGTAATAAAAGCATACCACATAGAAACACAAAAATGTACCAACATGTAAAACTCTGGTAAGGTCAGGGATGTCATCAAGTTCACAATACTAAAATAGTTCATTGGTGGAATGTACTTTATTTAACTCTATTGAATGGGATAAAAGTAAAGTATATTAAGAATAACAATGGTGACAATAATTTGTGAATAGATATATAAAATTTAAAGATATAAACTGTGACATCAAAACATAATGAAGTAGTGTGTTGGAGAGTCAAAAGGTAGAAATTTTGCATGCAACTGAAGCTGTTTTCATGTTACAATAATACGTTGAGTATCAGTTGCTTTATGGAAGTCTAATGGGACCACAAGCACAATCCTACATAATGGATACACAAAAGAGAAAGGAATCAAAGCATACTACAGAAAAAAAGGATCAAATCACACACACAGAAAAAAAATCAGCAAGAGTAGAAGACAAAACAGGAACTACAAAAGAGACAGAAAACAAAGACAAAAGACAGTGTTTTTTAAAAAAGACTAATGGCATTTTTTTTAAAATATAAAATAAGGCTGCGTCTGATTGGTTCACCCTTGGTACCAGGATTCCTTCCATACAAGCATAAGCACCCAACTTTTTTTTTAAAAGATTTTATTTATTTATTTATCTTTAGAGGGGAAGGAGAGAGGGAGAGAAACATCAATGTATGGTTGCCTTTTTGTACATCCCCTGCTGGTAGTTAGCCTGCAAGGAACCAGCCTGCAACCGAGGCACGTGCCCTGACTGGGAATCAAACCGCAATCGTCTGGTTCACAGGCCCGCACTCAATCCACTGAGCTACGCCAGCCAGGGCTCACTAATGGCCTTTTTGAAGGCCATTAGTAGGTCCTTCAAAAAATTGTTCGATAAAAAGACAAGGAGTGGAGGAAGGGATAAAAAACGCAGGCTACTAGATCATTTGAGATCTTGTTTTTTGGCCACTGTCATCAGTTTGACTCAAATAAATACTATAATAATTCTCATGATGGGTAAAAAAGTTGAAGGGATTAAGATGTACAAATTGGAAGTTACAGAGTAGTCATGGGGATGTAAAGTTCACTACAGGGAATACAGTCAATAATATTCTAATACTTATGAACGGTGTCAGATGGGTGCAAGATTTATCAGGATGAACACTTAGTAAGTTATACAATGTCTAATCACTGGGGTGTACAAATGAAAGTAACATAATAATGTATGTCAACCTTAAAATTTTTAAATTTAGACCTGGCTGGGGAGCCTCAGTGGGTTGAATGCCAGCCAATGAACTGAAAGGTCACTGGTTCAATTCCCAGTCAAGGCACATGCCTGGGTTGCAGGTCAGGTCCCCAGTTAGAGGCATGTGAGAGGCAACCGATGGATGTTTCTCTCCCTCTCTTTTTCCTTCCATTCCCCTCTCTCTAGGAATGAATAAATATTTTTTAAATCTTCTAAATTTATAAAAATAAATAAATAAGTTGAGGACCAGCCAGGCTTCCCTTGTGTTAAAAGAAAAAATCCTACAAGACACAATATATGCAGCCTATGAGAGACTCATTAGAACTTTATGGATATAAAGAGGTTGAAAATAAAGAGATGTAAAAAAAAATTCCATACGAATAAAACCAAAGAGAGCATGAGTAACTAATATTCTATCAGACAAAACAGACAACCTCAAACATTGTCACAAGAGAAAAAAGTCATCCTAAAATGGTAAAGGAATCAATCCAACAAGAGGATAACATCTTTAATTACTATTCATCCAACTGCAGAGCACCTACGTACATTAAGCAAACAGTACAAGATCTGAAGTCAGAAAACACAACGTAACAGTACTAGACAACTAAAATATTCTCCTTTCAACAATGGGTAGATCATCTCAGTCAAAAGTAATATGGAATTACTTAAGTTTGACTACACTTTAAAGATTTTTATTTATTTATTTTTTAGAGAGGAGAAGGGAGGGAGAAAGAGAGGGAGAGAAACATCAATGTGTGGTTGCCTCTCGTGTGGCACCCAGGCATGTGCCTCGACTGGGAATCGAACCTGCGACCCTTTGGTTCATAGCCCACGCTCAATCCATTGAGCTACACCAGCCAGAGCAGTTTGACTACACTTTAGAGAAAACAGAGCTAATAAATATACACACGATATTTTATTCAGCCTTGGCCAGTTGGCTTACCTTGATGGGTAGTTGTCCGGGGCAGCACTACAAGGTTGTGGATTCGATCTCTAGTCAGGGATGACCATGAAGCAACCAATCCATGCACTTCTCACATTGATGTTTCTCTCTCTCTTCTTCTCTCTCAGAACATCCTCAAAGGACAACCCATCCTGTCAGAAATAATACAAATGAATCCAGAACAGTCTGTCTGAGACCCTCAACCCTAGTCCATATAAAGCTTACCCATACCCAACCCTTTCCTGAATCCCCAGTTCAGAGAAGACACCAGCCCTTGGTGCCAGTGCTGCCTCCTGTCTCACCACAGGTCATTACTCACCGTTATCACCCTCAGCAACAGCAGCAAAGATGGGATGTGCCCCAAGAGAAGTAGCATCTAGGCTCAGGTCCAGGCCTGCAGGGCTCCATCTGTCCTGCCCAGCAATTCCACTGAGTCTCCCAGATCATGCCTCCAAGACACAGCCAAACACGGGCTTATGCTTTACACTTAAAGACCCACACCAAATACCCAGGACCACAAGCTCATGCTTCCTCTAGCTGTGCACACACTATGTGACCTCTTCCTCCTTCTCAGCTTGACATCTCAGGTTCACACCCTCAGCTCTGCCACCTCCTGGTCCACACCTGGCATCTCTCTGAAATCCCCCATGACCTTAACATATGGCTTTCAGAGAGTGCTCTGGTGTTAGAATGATCTAGTACAACGGAGGCAGGACAGAAAGAAGTTAGAGGAAAATCCTGACAAATGGAAGGAGCGGTAGGAGGATATGTCCGCTCACTTGAGCCTCTCCCTCGGGCCACAAACAAAGGAAAACAGTTGATGGCAAGAAGCCTCTGTGGCAATCATGGAAATGGAAACCCCACGGACCACTCCCAACCACAAGAGGGACTCAGAGTTTGGCACACAGCTTGGAAAGAAAGCCCCCACCGTTGAAAATGCGTAAAATCACAAGAACTATCTCAGCACTTGCTCCTCTCTCTCCAGTTAGCTGGTATCCACTGAAAGGCACGTTTTTCTTCCTTCACAGTGGTTCCCACACTGGCCTCTTTTTTTCTACCTGAATAAAACTTGCTTTAGTCTCACAATGATTTGCCCTGCAAACCTTTCCTGGGCCACTCAAAGTCCTGAATATTGTCTGACACATATTTTTAGGAATGTGCCAGTGTGTTTGAGGTTAATGAAACTGCAGTTGGCCCCTCAGCCCACCCCCCTCTCCCCGCCACCCCACTTTCCCATCATACCATGTCAGCCAGGAGCACCTTACTGTCCAGGACACCAGGGTCTGGGCTACGGGGTGCGTCAGGCACTCCACACCCAGGCTGTAGGGTTCAGTGGGGTGAGGGAGAAAAGTCAGAGGATGCACACTCACCTCAGCAGGGCAACTCAGAAAGGCTGCAGCCATACACTTTGTGGGCAGTGTAAGGGGGCTGCTGCAAGTGTGCCGTGGGTCCCTTGTACTGGAGACTCTGTCCTGGCCCTGGATCCGGTCACCCAAGCATCCTCACTGGAGTTCCCTCCTGCTGCCGTGACCACAGCTCTGGCACCTTCTCCATTCAATTTTTTGACCAGAAGAATATGACCAGATAATAACGAAACTAAGAGAAGAAATACCTACCAGGAATTGCTTGCCAAGAGACAGACCTGGGCTGTGAACCAGGCCCCCAGTAGGGAGAACACAAGAGGCAACCACACATGGATGTTTCTCTCCCCCTCTTTATCTCTCACCCTTCCCCTCTATCTAAAAATAAATAAAATCTCTTTTTAAAAAGATTATCAGCTGATTTCTTAAAAGAAACCTTATAGGCAAGCAGGGGCTGAAAAGAAGTATTCAAAGTCATGAAAGGCAAGGACCTACATCCAAGCGAAGCTATAATTCAGAAGGGCAAATAAAGTGCTTCCCAGATAAGGTCAAGTTAAAGGAACTCATCATCACCGAGCTTTTTATCTAAGAAAAAGATCAAAACTATGAACAGTAAAAGGACAACAAACTCAAAACTATCAACAAGTGAATCTAAAAACAAAAACAAACTAAGCAAACAACTAGAATAGGAACAGAATCATAAAAATGTAGATCACATGGAAGGCCATCAGCGGGGAGGGGGAGGGGGAGAGTGGGGGCTAAAGTACAGGGAATAAGAAACATACTTGGTGGGTACAAAGTAGACGGGGGTGTTAAGAATAGTATAGGAAATAGAGAAGCCGAAGAACCTATACGTATGAGGCACAGACACGCACTGAGCTGGGGCCCGGGCGTAATGCTGGAGGGAAGGCAGGTACAGGGTGGAGGATTGTAAAGGGGAAGAGAAAAATTGGACAAATGTAATAGCATAATCAAAAATATACTTAAAAAATACCTAATCAGAAGAAAAAAATCTAACATTTAAAAGCCAGTTGCATGGCCCAAGGTCTAGGGAGTGTTAATCACTGATCTCTTCTTTTGGCTTCCAGGTGGGTTGTGAGGCCCAACTAATACCCATTCATCCTCTTACTGCCTGTTCATCTCCAAAACCTGCTGCAGCCCGGTAAACCCCAGATGACAGACCATGAAAATGGGTTGACACTAAAAAGCAAGTCTTTTTATTATATTACTAAATGTTTGAACTTACAAAAGCAATGAAGTGAGTTCATAATGCAGATTATTATTCTTTAACATATATGGTATGTACCAATTACATTCTGTACAGCAAAAAAATCCAAATAATTTGGAATCATTTTACAATATTGGAACAATTATCCTCCTTCAAAAAAATTCAACTATTCCACAAAGTGAAAATTACTTGTTATTCAAGGAGTGAAAATGAGTAACATTATAACATATGTCTTTGCTGTTTCACTATCCTATTTGTTAAAGGAGAGTAGCCCAAATTAATAAAAAAATTGGTAAATTATGTCAACACACAATTTACTAAAAACACATCAGTAGTATATACACCGCTGCAAAAATGCTCAGCATAAATGTTTAGAGAAATGCAACTAAAACAACAGAGAGAGCATGGACATATAAAAGCTAAAATTCCTAAAAATTAAACAGATAAAGATTTTGTGAGAGTTGTGATGCAACCCTTAACCACTATGACTTAAATATGCATAAAGGCACAATTACTTTAGATAGTACTTTGTTAGGTTCTTCAAAATTTAAACATTAAAATTCTGAGACATGTCCACACTGTGAACATACAAAATTAAATATGGACATTTCCTCAGAAAGTTTTCTCCTGTGTCATTACACAGAAAAAAAAATAATACACTTCCTAAAATCTAATCATTTACACCATGAGAACTCTCCAATGTCAAAAGGGTGTAGACTTATGGCTAAATATTTCCCATGTTCAAGTCATACTTGAAGCCTTTAACCAACGTGAATTGTGTGATTAAGGTGGCCATGACAACGAGGTATAAGATTTCCCATATTTGATGTCCCCATAAGTCCTAACCTTGTGTAAACCTTCTGATGATAAGAAAAGAAAAAAGATAGAAAAAGAATTTCCTACATTCACTGTACTCTTAAGGCCTTTACCTAGGGTTAAATCTCTGAATATAATGGAGCTTAGTGTTACAAAAAATTTTTTTCTCATACTGCATGTATATATAAAACCTATCAGCTTTCTGACCTCTGATAAAATACAAAGGAAATGTCTAGAAATATAAGATTTCCCAAATTTTCTTAACTTACAAGAACTGAGTCATTGTGAATTTTCTGATGACAACAAAGGCCATGACTACTGGTAAAAGATTCTCCATATTCAAAGGACTCAAATGGCATTTCTATGATGCAAACTCTTCCATAATAATAGAATTTACTGATGCAACAAAGACTTCCCTCAGACTTCCCACTGAGGAAAGGAACATAAGGCCATTCCTCAGTGTCAACCCCGCTGATGACATGGAGGTACATGCTAAAGGATTTTTCACAATCACTGCAATCATAAGGCCTTCCTCCAGTGTGAAGTTTCATAAAATAAAAAAAGATTAATGATTAAAAAGAAATCCCATATCACTGCAGCTATAAGGCCATTCTCCTGGATGAACCCACTGATGACAATGAAGGTTAATGCTACAGATAAAAGATGACCCACCTTCACTGTACACACAGGGCCTTTCTTTTGTGTGAACTCTCTGATGCTAATGGAGACAAGTGCCACATGTCAAAGATGTTCCCCATTCCCTAAACTTAAAAACACTTTATCCAGTGTGAATTCCTCTGTGATGACAAAAGGTAGAGCTACTCATATGTTTTTCCACATGAACCACACTCACACAGGTTTCTCCGCCGAATGAACCCGATAGTGCTGAAAAAGGGCAGAGCTTTGTCTAAAACATTTCTTACACTCACTGCACTCATAAGGCTTTTCTCCAGTGTGAACTCTCTGATGACAGCGAAGGGCAAAGTTACTAGAAAAAGATTTCCCACATTCACCACATTCATAAGGCCTTTCTCCAGAGTGAACTCTCTGATGATAACGAAGAAGAGAGCTACTGGGAAATGATTTTGAACAATCGCTGCACTCATAAGGCCTTTCTCCAGTGTGAACTCTCTGATGATTAAAAAGGGCAGAGCTCCAAGTAAAAGATTTTCCACACTCACTGCACTCATAAGGCCTTTCTCCAGTGTGAACTCTCTGATGATTACGAAGAACAGAGCTAATGGTAAAAGATTTCCCACATTCGCCACACTCATAAGGCCTTTCTCCTGTGTGAAGTCTGTGATGGTTACGAAGGGCAGAGCTCCTGGTATAAGATTTTCCACATTCACTGCACTCATAAGGTCTTTCTCCAGTGTGAACTCTGTGATGCTTATGAAGGTTAGAGCTCCTAGTAAATGATTTCCCACATTCACTGCACTCATAAGGCCTTTCTCCAGTGTGAACTCTTTGATGTCTATGGAGGTCAGAACTACTAGTATAAGATTTACCACACTCACTGCACTCATAAGGCCTTTCTCCACTGTGAACTCTCTGATGATTACGAAGAGCAGAGCTTATGGGAAAAGATTTACCACATTCACCACATTCATAAGGCCTTTCTCCAATGTGATCTCTCTGATGTCTACGGAGGGCAGAGCTCCAGGTATAAGATTTCCCGCATTCACTGCACTCATAAGGCCTTTCTGGAATATGAACTCTCTGATGGTTATGGAGGTCAGAGATACTGGTAAAAGATTTCCCACATTCACAACACACAAAGCACTGTCCTCCTGTAATGACATTCTTATCTTCAACTAGTGTGTCATCAAAGCCAAAAGCTTCCTTGCATTCTCCTGGGTTATAATAGTATTTTGTACTTGTCATGCCAGACTTTTGACAAGTCATTCCAGACTGAGAGATTTTGTTTGCCCTGTACATGGTGTCAGTATCCTGTTGCTCAAGATGTCCTGAGGACACGGTGAAATCTTTTGCAACCTGACTAGAGGTACAAGGATTCCATGTCATATGGGAATTGCAGCTCTTTCCAAGTGAGACACTGTCCACACTGCTTATGAAACCATTCTGTGTAGTGTCCTGTTCCTGCTGCTGGTGACTCTGTGCACTGAAATAAAATGGTTTTGCACACGCCCCACACTGCAGCAGTGTCGAGCTGGGCTGTGTTCCCTGCTGGTCAATCAGAAGGAAAATGTCTCTCAAGACTGGCCCACATCTCTCACAGGGGTGGCTCTTCTGGGAAGACAAAGCTGCCTTGGGATTCTTCGACTCTGAGACTCTTACAGAAATATTCTGCTCACTGGGTGCCTGCACATCCTCTGCTCCACAGCAGCAACCTGAACAGAAACAAACGCTGGTAAAGTAAATACTGAACTATAAGGAAGGGGTTGCTCATCACAAATTGTATCTGTCATATCTAGTTATGATTTCATGTGAAAATTTTCTTTTTTTAATAAATATTTTATTTATTTATCTTTAGAGGGGAAGGGAAGGAGAGAGGAAGAGAAACATCAATATATGGTTGCTTCTCATGCATCCCCTGCTGGGAACTGGCTCCTGCCGGGAACTGGCCTGCAACCCAGGCATGTGCCCTGACTGGGAATCGAACCACTATTGTCTGGTTTGCAGGCCCATGCTCAGTCCACTGAGCTACACCAGCCAGGGCTTTCATGTGAAAAATTTCTAAGACAAGCAAGATGGACACTGAGCAAGGGGTTATTGTGCATTACTAGGCCAGTAAGATCAATAAATAATGAGGAACTCAGTAAAAGAAAGACACTACAATAGGATGGGGCACCAGGAACAGAGGCAGGGTTTAAAGGTCATTCCACTGCAGACAGCTGCCTGCAAAAGCCTTCCTGCTGGCAATGTCAGGCTGTGTGGAGGATGTGAATGTGCCCATAACCATGAAAATCAACCACAGCAGAGCAGATGCTGTGCAAGGTTTGTATAGAGGCATGTGCACACACCATGGTGCTACGGTCATTAAGCGAAGTTGGAAAGCACACCAAAAAGACTCTTCAGAGAAACAGTTGTGGTATAGAGGTTAGAGACGCTGAAATTATCCACAGCTGGAAGTCAGAGTAGAAATGACGACTATTAAAAGTAACAAACTGGCAGTGTGCCAACACTGGAAATGGACAAGTTGATTAAAGTGTGGCCACTGGCAATGGTGACAAAATACCATTAAACAGAATAGGTTCCTCATTGTGTTTTTTTGTTTGTTTGTTTTGTTTTTGTTTTTTTAAAGAGTTTATTTATTTATCTTTACAGGGGAAGGGAAGGAGAGAAGGAGAGAAATATCAATGTATGGTTGCCTCTCGTGAATCCCCTGCTGGGAACGGGCCTGCAACCCAGGCATGTGCCCTGACTGGGAATGAACCGTGATCGTGTGGTTTGCAGGCCCGCGCTCAATCCACTGAGCTACACCAGCCAGGGCCCTCATTGTGTTTTAACAAAACCTTGGAATCAAATTCTCCTTGACTGCCATTCACCAACAGCAGAGCTCCTCTGACCCCATCTTGTCATGGCTGGAACCCTGCCCGACTTGTGCTACACAAAGAACTCTTCCACTTCCCTCCAAGTAGAGCAATTACATCAAATACTGATGAGATAACTTGTAAGAGAAAACAGAAGTGATGCATAACCGGCACTGTCGTAGCACAAGTCAACACAAACACTCCAAAGGAAAAAGATCTATGTAAGTGATGACAGCAAGATGGAAGAAGAAAAAATACAAATATTTAACCCCCTTCAACAATGATTAGACAGTTACCCATGACAAAAAGCAGCCACTGAGGAAAAGGGCAAATGCTTAAGGCACCAGTTTTTTCCAACAAACCATAAAGTGGAGCATAAAACAAAGAACTGCACAGAGGATTGCAGGAGAGACTGGGTTAGCAAAGATGTTTAGATTCAGAAGAAAGGTGAGAGCTTCCTCTCCAAGCCACTGCACATATGCTAGGACCTTAGTGACCGTTTTGTGAAGACCAATGCAAACTTTGTCAGGGAGAACTTTAGGATTCTCTGTAATATCTGCAAACTCTTCACAGATTTAATCTCAAAGGAACCTGTAGAGTTTGTCAGAATGGATATCACGAGGAATCCCCTTGCTCACAACATCAACTATGAAAGAATAACATGAGTATTTCCCCAGCAATCTTTGCCACCAAAAACTGCAGTGGAGATCGCTAAACACTTACACATCCACTGCCCTGGCCACAGGCAATGCCTACAGCTTCTACTACTCTGACCTCAGCTGATGGGCCAGCAAGGTAATGGGAAATGAAATGTGTCTTCACCTAAAACACAACATATAATCTACTAAGTACCTTTGTATCCACAGGCAGATAAAAGTACATCTCACCCTGGCTAGTGTCAGTATCAGCCTGTGAACAGAAATGTTGCCCACTAAAATCCAGCTCCTGGCACATGCCTGGATTGCAGGCAAGACCCCAAACTGGGGTGTGTGAGATGCAACCGATTGATGTTTTTTTTTAATTTAATTCTTGTTAAAGTACAGTTTTCTGTCTTGTATTCCCAGCCCTGCCCCCACCCCAGTGCTCCCCACCTCCCTCCCATTTCCACCCCCCACCTTAGTTACTGTCCATGTGTCCTTTATACTAGTTCATGTGAGTCCTTCCCCTTTTCCCCTATGATTCTCTCCCCTCTCCCCTCTGGACCCTGTCAGCATGTTCTGTATTTCAGTGTCTTCGATTGATGTTTCTCAGGCACACTGATGTTTTTCTCCCTTCCTAAACCTCTCTCAAAATAAATAAATAAATAAAGTTTTCAAAATAAAAACTGTGTACTCTAACAGACTTGGTCCATAAGGTCTTAAAAGGTAAGTGTTTCACTCAATCCTCAGACATCACACTAAGCAAAAAGAAATAAGGGGGAAAAAATCACAAAAGAAACATCACAATTTTAAACTTAACTACCAAATAATGGAGGTATACACACTGCCAGACAAACATTNTTTCTCAGGCACACTGATGTTTTTCTCCCTTCCTAAACCTCTCTCAAAATAAATAAATAAATAAAGTTTTAAAAATAAAAACTGTGTACTCTAACAGACTTGGTCCATAAGGTCTTAAAAGGTAAGTGTTTCACTCAATCCTCAGACATCACACTAGGCAAAAAGAAATAAGGGGGAAAAATCACAAAAGAAACATCACAATTTTAAACTTAACTACCAAATAATGGAGGTATACACACTGCCAGACAAACATTCAAATAATAATTTTTAAAAACCTCACTGAGGTACAAGAAAATACATGTGGAATTCAACATAATGAATAACAAATATGGGAACAAAAATCATAAAAAAGAATGAAACACCTGGCTGGGTAGCCCTGTGGATTGAGAGCAGGCCTGCAAAGCAAAGGGTCACGGGTTGATTCCCAATCAGGGCACACACTTGGGTTGCGGGCCAGGTCCCCAGTTAGGGGTGCATGAGAGGCAACCACACACTGATGTTTCTCTCCCTCTCTTTCTCCCCCTCTTCGCCCTCTCTAAAAATAAATAAATAATAAAATCTTTTTTTTAAAAAAGAGAGACATAAAGTGGCTGCAGGGATTAAAAACAAAGGCACAATTGCATTTGAGATTTTGCCTTTTGGGCATTGACATCAGTTTGGCTCAAATAAATGCTTGTAAAAATTATCATGATGGGTGAAAAGGGTGAAGAGATTAAGAAGAACAAATAGGCAGGTACCAAATAGTAATGAGGATGCAAAGTACAGCTTTGGGAATATACTTAACAATATTCTAATAACTATGTATGGGTTCAGATGGGTGCGGGATTTATCAGGATGGTCACTTAATAAGTTATATAATGTCTAGTAATTGGGGTGCACACATGAAACTAACATAATAATGTATGTCAACTTTAAAATTTTTACATTTATAAAAAATAAATAACTAAAAAATAATTTGAGGCCTGGCTGAGCTTCTTTTGTATTAAAAAAAAAAAAAACAAGACACAACACACGCTGCCTCCAACAGACTCAGAATGTTTATGGACAAAATTAGGTGAAAGTAAGGAGATGTAAAAAATAGTCAGTACAAATAATACCAAATTGAGCAGGAGTACGGGAAATTCTATCAGACAAAAAAGACAAGTTCAGAGACTGCCACAAGATAAAAGTTCAACTTAAAATGATAAATGAGAGAATTAATTAAGAAAATAACAATTTTCATTACTATGCACCCAACCACAGAGCACTTAAGTACATCAGGACAATATGAGATCTGAAGGCAGAAAATGCAATGCAGCAGTACTAGACAACAAAATATTCTCCTTTCAACAATGGGTAGATCATCCTGTTCAAAAGCAATAAGGAATTATTGAACTTTGCTTCCCTTTAGAGAAAACAGAACTAATAAATATTTACAAAATATTTTATCCAGCCTTGGCAGGGTGGTTCTGTTAGCTGGAGAATTGTTTGGTATAGTAAGTTTGTGGATTTAATCTTAAATTGGGGTGAGAATGGGAGGTGACTGATGGATGCTTTGATGCTTTCCTGTCACACTGATGTTTCTCTTTCTTAATCCCTTACTCTCTCTCTAACAGTCAATAAGCATCCTTGGACAAATATAAGTAAATATAAATATAAATATAAATATAAATATATAATCAACAGGAAGATAAAAAATACTTTTCCTCACCTATCAATGTGAAATCTGTTAGGCTTCTGGCAACACTGATGACCTCAAATACTCTTCTATGAGGGCTCAGTACAGCAGGTATTGAGGTAGCAATGAGAGTAGAGGGCAGTGCAAACAAGCCAGTCCTGCCAAGTCCAGGTTCTACGCAGAAAACTGGGGAGGCTAACAGTGTACACAGTTCACATACGAGGACAGAGCAACCTCTGAGTAATGAAGAACATGGGAAACAGAAAGCCTAGTCCAGGTCACTGGTGAATATTAGGTCCCCTTCCCGCCTTTTCTTTGAAAGTGAGGGTTAGTTTACTAAAATTTGAGGCAATGACACAATAAGAAGGACCTCTGGAGACAGGATCAGGGGTAAGCTCAAGACAAGCCACTGTTGTCCACTGCTTCTTGGGTGCAAGTCACTTCAGGACCCTTAGAGCATAGAATAGAAGAGGCAACTAGAAGAAAGGGGGGTGCAGACATGCCAAAGAAGAGTATACTGCAACTGCCCTGGCTGGTGTAGCTCAGTGGATTGAGCACGGGCCTGTGAAGCAAAGGATCACGGTTCGATTCCCAGTCAGGGCACATGCCTGGGTTGCAGGCCAGTTCCCATTGGGGGACACATGAGAGGCAACCACACATTGACATTTCTCTCCCTCTCTCCTTTCCTTCCCCTCTTTCTGAAAATAAATAAATAAAATATTTTTTTTAAAAAAGAGTACACTGCAACTGAGTGTCTTACCCAGAGAAGATATAAGACCAAAGTTCTCCAGCATCACATCAAGGTACAGGAGTCTCTGAGCTTCATCAAGGAGGCGCCATTCTGTCTTGGAGAAATACACTGTGACATCCTCAAAGGTTACAACATCCTGTCAAAATTAATACAAATGAATCAGAAACTGTCTGAGAAACCCCCTAATTCTACTCCATATAAAGTTTACCCACACCCACACGCCTCCAGGACCCCCAGTTCAGAGAAGACACCAGCCCTTAGCCCCAGTGCTGCCTCCTGTCTCATCCCAGTCTCATTCAACACTCTTACTGTCTCAGCAACAGCAGCAAAAATGGGATGTGCAGCAGGTAAGTAGCACCTATGCTCAGGTCCAGACCTGAAGGTCTCCATCCCTCCTGCCCAGCAATTCCAGTGAGTTTCCCAGCTTGTGCCAAGACACAGTCAACCATGGGCTTATGCATCGCCCTTAAATCCCCACACCAGGTACTCAGGACCATCATCGTACACTTCCTCTAGCTGTGCACATACTGTATGACCTCTACCTCCTTAACATCTTCACACCCAGATTCACTCCCTCAGCTCTGCCACCTCCTGTTCCACACCACAGCCATCTCTCTGAAATCACCCATAAATGTAGCATATGGCTTCCAGAGGATGCTCTGATATGTCAGAATGGTCCACTACAACGGAAAGGACAGAAAGAAGGCAAAAATACTGACAGGGGAAGGAGGGCTAGGAGCCCAGGTCCTCTCACCAGAGGCCCTACCTCTGGAAACCAACAAAGGGAAACAGTAAAAGGCAGGAAGCCCCTGCGTCAATCACCTATGGGAACTTCAAGGACCCCTCCCAACCAAGAAGGCACACTCAGAACTTGACATCACAAAGCTTGGAGACGGAAGTCCCCACCCTTGAAAGCAGGTGAAATCCCCCAAATTATCTCAGCACTCGCTCTTCTCTCTGGTTGGCCCGAGTCCACTCAGAGGCACACGTTTTGCTTCTTTCACAGTAGCACCCAGGCTGGCTCGTTTCTTTTTTTTTTTTCTACCTGAATAAAACTTGCTTTAGTCGCACACCGATTTGTCCTTCAAACCTTCCTGAGCCAGCCAAGGACCTGAAGGTTGTCTGACACGGGAAATTTTAGGAACGTCCAGAGCAGGATCACCCCCGGCGTGTTGGAGGTTTACTGAGAAAACCGCCGTTGGCCCCTCAGCCCGTCACCGCCTCCACCGCGTCACACGATGTGTCACCTACCAGCGCCTCACGTCCCGGAGGCCGGGGCCTGGATGCCGAACGCGACAGGAGCCCCGCACCTGGGCTGCAGGGCTCGGCAGACTGAGGACGGAAGGCCAGGGGGACGCGTACTCACCTCAGCCGGGTGCCTCCGCTCGGCCGCCGCCAATGGACTCCGCGGGCGGAGCAGGGCGGGAGCGGCGGGCCACCCGGGTGTCGCTGTTGTTGGCGTGCCTGTCACAGCCCTGGCGCCAGACACGCGAGCAGCGTCACTGTCCCTCACACCTACTGTGGTGACCCCTACTCTGGCACCTTCTACGCTCGACATTCTGATCAGAAGATACTGATCACGTAATAATGAAACTGAGTGCACAGAAATGCCAGGCACCGAAAGCCACGGAAGTCCCGCCCCACAGTAGAGCTCAAAGGGAATGCTTTTCTGAGTTTCTATTGGCTCAACATCCTGCTATTCCAAGCCTGCCTTTTGGGTAATGTAGTTCTTACACTCCAAACCGGGATCCTGTATTTCCACAGTTTCCAGGAGTGTTTTGCGGACTTACACCACAGGAATATAGAGAACACTAAGTGCATTCACTGTGGCGCCCCGGTAAACATCATTTCTTGGGTGAGGAAGTTTCCAATAGACCCGCAGACCCTTTGATTCAGGGCATGTGACGTGTGGTTTCTTCAGGCTGAACGTGCTTGAGGGGAGGTTGTGTATTCTGCGTTAGTTGAACCCGCTTTTCAAAGTTAATATAAAAAGTATATACTGATTCTTAAGTGCATTACTGCCTCATGCAGCCAAAAGTCTTATCTCTGCCTATGCAAAAGTGTGACTAGATTCCACACTTTTACCAAGGTCCAAGGTCACTCCCAAGGGCTGCTCAGCACTGCTTCCTCTGTTAAAAATGGAAAACCAGTAACAGAAAGGCTTTAGAGATTCAGACCTAATCCAAGACATTCTATTGACAGCAGTGAGGGAAATGGCAGAAAAGGGTCTATTTTCAGGGCGTACAAGCTTGTCACCTGGTAACTTTAAATGGATTGTTAAGAAAATGTCATGGAAGCAGATCGCAAATATCACAAAGGATGCTCAGCACTCACCCTCTTCTCTGAAAAATTCCACAAGTTATATACTCTGCTAGCCGGGCTGTGGAGGCATAGATTCAACCTGATTTGGCAGGATGCAATTGGCTCATGTCGAGCAATCAGGAGAATGAATATCAGCTGTGACCAGAGTGTACTGGGCAGCTGATGAGGGTTTGTGTTCAGAAGGATCATGTTCCTACCCAGCGATCTCTGGTGCGGACACTAAGACACTGGAAAGGAGGCTGAGGCAGCTGGAAATGGTTATGGCTGCATGGAATACATGGTGAGCACCATCGTCTCCTCCACCCTGTCCTGGACAGAGTAAAGAATCAAGCGGGCACTGAGTTTCCTGTATGAAGAGGTGAACACTCCACCAGGGAGATAACAATACTATAGGTCTCCAGGGTCACTTCTCAATATGTCTCAATATGTCTCAATACAATATGTCTCAATCACATCCCACTATCCTCAAAAGGCAGTAGACAAAATGCAGCCAAGGCTCAACATTGTTTTCCCTGGAGAGATCACTGAAAATCAGATAGGATTCCCATGAATGCTGTAAGGCAGATGTTAAGCCCTTTAAGATATCAGAAACACGCAGAAAAATTATAATTTCAACAAGGAAAACAGCAGCAACAGCTGAGTTTCCCATATCAGCAGTCTGCTGTCTCCCTGCCTTGCACTGAGACCTTCATACACAATAGAGAACGTCACCAGTTCTACCATCTGAATTACAAGATTGAGTCCAGCATTCTGGATCTGACATTCGTCTGCTGTGACCTTGGAAAAACCCTTTTCTTCTTGATCCTTTATTCCCCAAGAAATACAGTAAGTTATTAACTCACAGGATGCAGGTGAATTAAGAAAATAATCAAAAAGCAAATCCTGTCATACCAGTACCTGGAAGTATGTACTGAATTTCATTACCTCTGTTGATTCTCAAAAGACCCGTGGATTGTGCCTTCATTGATTTCATGCAGTGAAGTGAGATTGGGGGAGTTTTATGGTCACCCAGAGATGCCACACTGGGGAACCCATATGGGAAGCCCTGAAGCCACATTGTCCCATATGGGGTCTGAGTGGACTGCAGCTGATATGGGGGATCACAGAAGCTCCATTTACTTTTCACAAGCAGCTGGCGCAGGTCTGCGGTGTCTGGCCTGTGCATGGCTCCCACGGGAGATAACCGGTGGTATAGCTACTGCCTTTGAAATGAGCACCAAGGCCGGGATAAAAGATGCTGTTCACCCATATTTTGCACAGGAGGAAACTGAGGCCCATTAAGTGCACTATGTTCCTTTAATCATAAAAATGTTCCATAATCTTAAAATAAATCCCAAATTGCATGGCCGAGGGTATGGGAAGTCTAAATACTGACTTCCACTCTTTGGCCTCCAGGAGGGCTTTGAGGATCCACAAATATCCATTCACCCTCTTACCACCCGGTACACCTGCAAATGCTGCTGCAGGCAGCCAACCCTAGACATTAGACCATAAACATGGGTGAACTCTAACAAGTAAGGCTTTTTATTATATTACTAAATGTAGTAATACTTCTACATTATTTACAAAGTTGATGAAGTATGTTCATAATGCAGGTTATTCTTTAAAGTATATATGTACTCTTTACACTGTGTACGCTAAAAGAAAATCCCAATGATTAGGTCATATTTTCCACTATCAAAAAATTATTCCATAAACCAAAAATTACTTCTCACCCAAGGAGTCAAAGTGGGTGACATTGCAACACGTATCTTTGCTGTTTCACTGTCCTATTTGTTGAAGGAGAAGAGCCCAAAATCATGACAGAATAGGTAAGTGGGTGAGCACACATTTAACGTTTTCACTAAAAACACATCAGTAGTACATACACTCCTACAAAATGCTCATCATGAATCCTTATGGAAATGCAACTAAAATGAGAGTGTATACAAAATCAGAAAGAGCTAAAATTAATAAAAATTGAACATATCAATGTTTTGTTCAATTTTATATGTTCAATTATATATGTTCAGCTATGGTGGGAAAATGCACTCCTCATGCACGGAGTAAAAAGGTAGAAAGAGCCCTAACCAGTGTGGCTCAGTTGGCCGGAGCATTATCCAAAGCTGAAAGGTTGCAGTTTTGCCTCCTGGTGAGGGCCCATAAGTAGGTTGGAAATGCAGTCCTCAGTCCAGGTACATGTGATCCCTGGTCCAGACAGGCAACAAATCAATGTTTCTCTCCCTCTCTTCCTGTCTGTAAAAGCAGTGAAATAAAACATCCTTGGGTAAGGACAAAAATAAATAAATAAAGGGCCAAACTATGCATAAAGATATAATTAGTTTAATAACACCTTCTCACATTCTACATAACATAAACATTTAACTTATGAACAGTTCTGCATTGAGAATATTGGTAAAAAAATAAAGTCACCTTTTCCTCAGCAAGGTTCCTTCAGTGTCACTATACTGAAAAAAAAAATAGAACATTTACTAAATTCAATCCACTTACAGTGAGAACTCTCCAATGTCAAAAGGTATAGATTTATCAGTAAAGGTTTCCTATGTCCACTTCACACTCAAAGCCTTTAACCAGTGTGAAGTGTGTTTAAGGTGGTCATGACTATGAGATAAGAGATTTCCCACCTTTTATGTCCACATAAGGCCTATCTCCGGTGTGAACTCCCTGATAACAGGAGTAAGGATAGAAGAAGCATTTCCCGTGTNTGAGAACTCTCCAATGTCAAAAGGTATAGATTTATCAGTAAAGGTTTCCTATGTCCACTTCACACTCAAAGCCTTTAACCAGTGTGAAGTGTGTTTAAGGTGGTGATGACTGTGAGATAAGAGATTTCCCACCTTTTATGTCCACATAAGGCCTATCTCCAGTGTGAACTCCCTGATAACAGGAGTAAGGATAGAAGCATTTCCCGTGTCCACTGTACTCAAAAGGCCTTGTATCAGAGTGAAATTTCTGAATATAATGGAGCTTAGTACTACAAGAAAAAAACTTCTCATATTACCTGCATACATAAATCATTTTTCCTATCAGCTCTCAGAAGATAACAAAAGAAATGACTAGAAAATAAGAGATTTCTTGAATTTCCTTAACTTGTAAGAACTTAGTCATTGGGAATTCTTTGAGGACAATGACAGCCACGGCTCCTGGTAAAGGATTTCCCACATTGACTGCAGGCATGAGGCCACTCTCCTGGCTGAACTACTTGATAATAATAAAGCTTTCTGATAAAAAAAATTTCATATTCTTTGCAGCCATAGGCCAATCAACTAAGTGAACTCTCTGATGCCAACGAAATGATGTTACAGATGTTTTCTAATATTCACTGCACTCATAAGGCTTTTCTTTTGTGTGAACGCTGTGATGCTAACAGAGGTGATAGCTACAGGTAAAGGACTTCCCACATTCACCACACTCATAAGGCCTTTCTCCAGTGTGAACTCTGTGATGATAACGGAGGGCAGAACTACTGGTGAAAGATTTCCCACATTCACCACACTCATAAGGCCTTTCGCCAGTGTGAATTCTCTGATGATAATAGAGGGCAGAGCTACTGAAATAAGATTTCCCACATTCACTGCACTCATAAGGCCTTTCTCCAGTGTGAACTCTGTAATGTTTTCTGAGGTCAGAGCTACTGGTAAAAGATTTCCCACAATCACCACACTGAAAAGGCCTTTCACCAGTGTGAACTCTGTGATGTTTACGGAGGGCAGAATTACTAGTAAAAGATTTGCCACATACACCACATTCATAAGGCCTTTCTCCAGTATGAACTTTCCGATGATTATATAGGGCAGAGCTACTGATATACGATTTCCCACATTCACCGCATTCATAAGGCCTTTCTCCAGTGTGAACTCTGTGATGTTTACGGAGAGCAGAGCTATTCGTGAAAGATTTCCCACATTCACTGCACTCATAAGGTCTTTCCCCTTTGTGAACTCTCTGATGATAACACAGGGCAGAACTACTAGTAAAAGATTTCCCACATTCACCACACTCATAAGGTCTTTCTCCGGTGTGAACTCTGTGATGTTTACGGAGGTCAGAGCTCCAGGTAAAAGATTTCCCACATACACGGCACTCATAAGGCCTTTCTCCAGTGTGAACTCTCTGATGATAAAGGAGGTCAGAGCTACTGGTAAAACATTTCCCACATGCACCACATTCATAAGGCCTTTCTCCAGTGTGAACTCTCTGGTGTTTATGGAGGGCAGAGCTACTGGTAAAAGACTTCGCACATTCACTGCACTCATAAGGCCTTTCTCCACTGTGAACTCTGTGATGTTTCCGAAGGGCAGAGCCACTAGTGAAAGATTTCCTACATTCACTGCACTCATATGGCTTTTCCCCAGTGTGAACTTTCTGATGATAACGAAGACCAGAGATTCCTAGAAAACATTTTTCACATTCACGGCACGCATAACATCGTCTTCCAGTTTGGACAGCTTGGTCTAGAAGTGGTGAGTGTTTGCAGCCAATGGCTTTCTTACATTCTTTTTTTGTGTGGTAAATATTTCTCCTTTGAAAATCCTCCCCAAATGTTGATATTTCATTTGCTCTTTCTTTGGTGTTAGGAGCTTGTTGTTGGATATTTCCTGAGTTTGTAAAAACCTTCTGCTCAAGCTCCTTGTACGTAAAAGTCCTTTCAGACACATTGAAATTGCAGCCTTTCACAAGTGAGGCTCTGTCCACACCTCGTACAAAAGACTTCTGTCTCAAGTGCTGCTCCTGGTGCTGGTGATGCTTTGCAATGAAACAAAATTCTTTTGCACATGCCCCACACCTCAGCAGTTTCTCCCTCTGTTGAGTTCTCTGTTGGTCAACCAAGAGAAAAATTTCTCTCAAGACACACCCACAACTGTCACAGGGGTGGCTCTTCTTGGAAGACAAAGCTGCCTTGGGATCCTTTGCCTGCAACACTCTTACAGAAAGGTTCTGGTCAGTGGGAGCCTCCACCTCCATGGCTCCACAGCAGCAACCTGAACAAAAACAAATACCGGTGAATTTGATGTTGAGTTAGTAGAAAAAGAATATTTCCCACACAATGTCCCTTTTGCAAAGCTAGACATGATTCTATGGGCTGATTTTCAAGACAGTTAGACTCTGTGGTAATGGCTGTTATTATTAGTTGGCCCCAAAGGTCAGTAAATAGTGGAGACCTCGCCAAAAATCATACAACCACAGGATGAAAAACAAAGAAGAGAGACAGGGCCTGTTCTAGCTGTTCCTCCACAAATGGCTTCCTGAAGGGTCTTTTCTTCTGGTAATGAGAGGCTGTGTAAGAGGTTGAATGTGCCCAAACACATAAAAATCAATTGTATCACAGCACATGATGTTCAAGGTCAAAGTAAGAATACGTGAACGCTGACTGATGTACTTGTTTGTTTGGAGCATTGGCCTGGAAACTAAAAGTCCGCAGGTTTGATTCCTGGTCAGGACACATACCTAGGCTGTGAGCTCAATCCCTGTCACCAGTCATGGTGCATGCGAGAGGCAACTGACTGATGTTTCTCTCTCAAATCTCTCTCTATATATCTTTTCTTCCTCTTTCTATAATCAATAAACATATCCATGGTACGGATTAAAAATATAATGCTCAAAAACAGAAGAATATGTGCACACTGTGAAGCTCTGCGGACATGAATCAAGTTTGGAGGGTAGTTACGAGAGATGTGTGAATGAAATGGTTGAGGTGAAGGGTTTAGAAAAAGAGAGATTATTCATAGGCTGTGTACCCTCGGAGAAATGATAACTATTAGAACTGAGTAGTTGCAATTGTATCAACAATAAGAACAAGAAGACTAAGCTGTGGCAGATTAATTAGATTAAGAATGATAACAACAGGGGGGACTTCCGCCAAGATGGAGGCATAGGTGGAAACACTGTGCCTTCTCCCACAACCAAGTTTGAATACAACAAAGGTTTAATAAACAAAGACGCAGCCAAAGAACAGAAAATTGAACTATATGGAAGTCCGACAACAACAAACCGTTCAACCAGATAGGTAAGAGAGGTGGAGCCAGCAGCGAAGCAGGGTTGGGCAGAAAGGATTTCTCCACCCCAGGCGCCCAGGCAGCTGGGGTAGCATCGGGTGGACCCAGTGAGGGCGCAAGGCGGCAGGCTGACCACGGTTACAAGTTCGCGGGCAGATAAACCAGCAAAGGAGTGAGCAGTGAGACAGACCATGCAGGCCTCAGCAACGGGAAGCAGCAGAGAGGGCCTGCCATTGCTTCCCTTTTACCCCACCCCCACATATAGCGTCACAACCCAGTGACTTAGTCACCCCGCCCTGGTGAACACTCAGGGTTCTGCTCCTCATATGTAACAGGTATGAACAGACCAAAATATGGCTCAAGAACTCAAAGCCCCAGAGCCGATAACTCTAAGTGACCAAGAAATAGTCAACCTATCAGATGCACGGTTCAAAACATTGGTGATCAGGATGCTCACAGAACTGGTTGATTTTAGTCACAAATTAGAGGAACAAATGAAGGCTAAACTAATTGAAATGAAGGGACATGCACAGGAAACCAATAGTGATGGAAAAAAAACTGGAACTCAAATCAAGGGAGTGGACCAGAAGGAAGAAAAAAATGACCAAAAAGAAACATATGAAGAAACAAGAATTCAAAAAAATGAGAAGCTTAGGAACCTCCAGAACATCTTTAAACGTTCCAACATCTGAATGAATTA
Organism: Sturnira hondurensis; assembly: GCF_014824575.4. Taxonomy (NCBI): domain Eukaryota; kingdom Metazoa; phylum Chordata; class Mammalia; order Chiroptera; family Phyllostomidae; genus Sturnira; species Sturnira hondurensis. Next base: position 45,263 of record NW_028086574.1, read on the forward strand.
TAGTGGTACCAGAAGGGGAAGAGGAACAGCCACAAGTGGAAAACTTATTGGAACAAAAAATAAAGGAGAACTACCCCAATCTGGCAAAGGAAATAGACTTCCAGGAAGTCCAGGAAGCTCAGAGAGTCCCTAAGAAGGTGGACCCAAGAAAGAACACACCAAGGCACATCATAATTACATTACCCAAGATGAAAATGAAGGGGAGAGGTTGCAGGCCAGTTCCCAGCGGGGGACACACGAGAGGCAACCATACATTGATGTTTCTCTCCTCTCCTTCCCTTCCTCTCTAGAGATAAATAAATAAAATCTTAAAAAAAAAGAAAAGAAAAGAAAATGAAGGAGAGAATCCTAGAAGCAGCAAGAGATAAGGGGATAGTTACCTACAAAGGAGTTCCCACCAGACTGTCAGAGGATTTCTCAAAAGAGACCTTACAGGCAAGAAGGGGCTACAAAGAAGTATTTCAAGTCATGAAATCCAAAGACCTACAACCAAGATTGCTCTATCCAGCAAAGCTTTCATTTAGAATGGAAGGGCAGATAAAGTGCTTCTCAGATAAGATCAAATTCAAGGAGTTCATCATCACCCAGCCCTTATTATATGAAATGTTAAAGGGACTTCTCTAAGAAAAAGAAGATAAAAATATGAACAGTGAAAAGACAGCAAACTCACAGTTATTAACAACCACACCTAAAACAAAAGCAAACTAAGAGGACAGCTAGATCAGGAGCGGAACCATAGACATGGAGATCACATGGAGGGTTAGCAACAGGAATGGGAGGAGGAGAAGAGGGGAGAAGGTACAGAAAATAAGTAGCATAGATGGTAGGTAGAAAATAGATAGGGGGAGGGCAAGAATAGTATGGGAAATATAGAATCTAAAGAACTTCAGACACGTGGACATAAACTAAAGGGGGAAGGAATGGTAGGGGAGGGGTTGTGCAGGGTGGAGGGGAATGAAGGGGGGAATAGAACAAGTATAATGGTATAACCAATAAAATATATTTAAAATAAAATAAGAAAAAGAAAAATAAACAAATAAAATTTAAAAAATAAAAGACGATGATGAAAGAAGTTCAAGAAAACATAAATAAATACAAAGACATCCTGTGTTCATGGATTTCAAAACTTAATATTGTTAACATGCCTATAATACCCAAAGCAATCTACAGATTAAATGCAATCCCCATCACAATTCCAACCGCATTTCACCTGAAAATTTTTTTAAAAACAATTGTGAAATATAGGAAACCTGAAAAGATCTTGAGGAACAAAAGCAAGCTGGACACTACTAATAATATTTGCTCCAAAATAATAAGAAAATTAAATGTCAGTTCTGAAATCCAAAAATTCCTTCAAGACAAAAGAGAAAAAAAGCTTTGGAGATCTGTATTGGAAACAATTTCCCTGATGTGACANCACAGAAATGTAGATCACAAGGAGGGAGATTGGGGGAGGAGGGGAAGAATGGAGGAAATGGTCAAGGGAATAAGAAATACCATTGTTAGGTACAAAATAGACAGGAGGAGGTAAAGAACAGTATTGGATAGGAAATGGAGAAGTCAAAGAACTTACATGTATGTCGTATGGACATGAACTAAGGGAGGTGAATACTGGAGGAAAAGGGGGTACAGGGCATAATGAGGGAAAGGGGGGAAATGGGACAACTGTAATAGCATAATCAATAAGATATACAAAAGAAAAAAGAAAAAAGAAAAAGAAATGAGTGCTGGATGGTGTGTCTCAGTGTATTGAGTGCTGGCCTCCAAAGCAGAGGGTGTCAGGTTTAACACCTGATTGGGGCCTAACTCACGGTACAAGTCTCCAGTTGGGGGCACGTGAGAGGTGAACACACATTAGTGTTTCTCTCCTTTCTTTCTCCTAAGCTTTCCCTCTCAAGAAAAATAAATAAATAAAATCTTCTAGAAAAAGACAATGATGAAAGAAGTTCAAGAAAACATAAGCCCTGGCTGGTATAGCTCAGTGGACTGAGTGCAGGCTTGCGAACCAAAGGATCGTGGTTCGATTCCCAGTCAGGGCACATGCCTGGGTTGCTGGCTATTCCCAACAGGGGACACAAGGGAGGCAACCACACCTTGATGTTTCTCTCCTTCTCTCCTTCCCGTCCCCTCTAAAGACAAATAAATAAAATCTTAAAAAAAAAAAGAAAATATAAATTAGTACAAAGACAGCCTGTGTTCATGGATTTCAAAACTTAATATTGTTAACATGCCTATAATACCCAAAGCAATCTACAGATTAAATGCAATCCCCATCACAATTCCAACAGCATTTCACCTGAAAATTTAAAAAAAAAAACAATTGTCAAATGTAGGAAGCCTGAAAAGAACTTGAAGAACAAAAGCAATCCGGACACCACTGATAATATTCGTTCCAAAGTAATAAGAAAATTAAATGTCAGTCCTGAAATCCTAAAATTCCTTCAAGACAACAGAGAAAAAAAGCTTTGGAGATATATATTGGAAACAATTTCCCTGATGGGACACCAACTACCAGGCAAAAACCAAAAATAAACAATCCTAACTACGAAAACACAAACAACTTTCTGCACAGCAGAATGATTAACAAAATGAAAAAAACAGCTACAGAACGGAAACAAACACTCAGAAACCATGTAGAGGTAACCCTCTGAGATACTGTTGGCTCAGTTCAGAGCACCACCATAAAGCAAGTATTTCCACATAGGAAAAAAGTCACAGCAATTTTTTATTTCCCAGTGAATACAGAAGTTATGTTTATATTACAGTGCAGTCTATTAACACAATAGCTTCGTCTAAAAAAACCCTACATAACTTGGTTAAAAATAGATTATTGCTGAAAATCACTAACCAGTATCTCAGCCTGCTGTTAAAATGGCAGCAGTCCCTTTGCTCACTGAAGTGTTTCCTAAAATATTGAATTTGTAAAAAACACAATATCTGCAAAGTACAATAAAGCAGAGTGCAAAAAAGACATGCACCTGAATCGGATGAGAAATTCATCAAATATACAAGGTATTCAAAAGACTCATTAGCCCACCCTGGCCTGCAGTAGCTCAGTTGGTTAGGGCAAACGATCTGATACTCAAAGGTTCAGAGGCCCATGCTCAGAACACACAAGAATCAATCATAATAAGTAGAACAACAAATCAATGTTTCTCTGTCTCTTCAAAAAGCGATAAATACAAATTAAAACAAAAAAACTAATCATTAGCCCCAAAACACAGTGAAAAGCACGACTAATGTAGAGACATTTTTGCAAAAAGTATGTACAAATGACCAACAAGAATACAAAAAACGCATTTCCTCATTAATCAAGATGGAATCCGGTTCCCTGCACGACCACCAACCACAAACGCCTCCCTATCAGGGTGCTGCAGAGGAGGTACTGGGGCTGCAGGGAGAGAAGAGGGCAGCCTGACAAGGCCAGGATCTGCCTAGAAAACTGAAGCAAGCAGTACCCACCGTCCTCACAGGTGAGGACTGAGCGCACCCTAGGGAACAGAGGGCACGGGGGAAATGCAAACCCTGCTCACGGTCACCGGGAGAGAGTGACGGTCTTACCCTGCGAGGATATAAGAGCAAAATTCTCCAGCATCACATGGAGGTACAGGCGTCTGTCAGCTGCATTAAGGAGGCTCCATTCTGTCCTGGAGAAATACACGGCCACATCCTCAAAGGTCACCCTAACCTGTCAGAATTGATACAAATGAGTCTGGGACAGTCTATACAAAGCTCCCCCACATTCAACCTGGGCCCACTTCAGCGTGGACAACCCCTCCAAGTCCCAGTAAAGACGCGACTCGGATTCAGATTGCTGAATGCAGACACACCAAGAACCCCAGGTTCCCGGGTCCTCCTGGCTCAGGTGCCTCTGTACCTGTTCACAGGGCGCGCCCTCCCGGGCCACCCTTCCATAACCCGCCAGACTCTCGCGGGGCCCGACGCCCCGCACCGGGGCTGCAGGCCTCAGTGGTGTGAGGGGAGGGCCCGGGACGCCACTCACCTCAGCCAGGTGCCTCCACATGGCCTCCGCCATCGGACTCGGTGGGCAGTGAGGGGCCCCAGTGGCGCGCAAGGCGGGTGTCCCTGGTTTACCGAGCTCCTGTCTCCGCCCTGGCGCCTCACTCCCCCGCAGCATCACCTGGCATCCAATATGCTGCCGTGACCATTACTCTCCCACCTTCTCCATTGGATTTTGAGACCCAAGATGCTGACTTAGTTCTCACACACACTGGGAGAAGAGGAAATGCCCGCCACTGAGGACCTGAGTCCTGTCCTACTTGAGTGTCCAAACGGAAATGCTTTTAAGGAGCGTTCATTGGCTCGTTGTCCCTGTATTCCACGTCCGCCTCCTGGGTAATGTAGTTCTTGCACTCCAAGACTGGGATGCTGCATTTAACCCCCGGACTCCAGGAGTGGATTTACAGACCCCAAGAATATTCTCGGAATACTAAATGCGCTCTGTCGCCCTCCAGCGGGCATCACTTCTTGGGCGAGGTAGTCTCTGGCGTGCCTGCAAGGCTCCCCGCCCTGCTGCCGCCGCCACCTTATTTTAAAATGTTGGTTTTCGTAATCTTTCTTAAGGATCTGCACCACTTTCTGATCTTCAGACATCCTGGGTCCATTTGAGCCCATCTAGCATGTGGCTCTTTCAAGCAGAAGGTGGTTGGGGGAGGTTACGCCAGTCCTAACGCTACCATCCTGCCTCAGTTAGACCCACAATGCAAAGTGAATGTAATACCACATACACTAATGTTGAAGCGCATCTGTGTCTGATGCAGCGAGAAGTCTGAGCTCTGCCTGAACAGCTGTGTGACTACAGTCCACGCTGATTTCATCGTGTGTCTCTGACTTAAATTATACACTTTTTGCAAACCATGGAGTACATGTTGAAGACATCAAAGACATGCAATTCTAGAAATTCAGCCCAGAAATTTTATGTAAACTTCCAGACCCCAAACTAAATATGCCAATAAAGCTTTCACACTCATTTGTTGGCTCCTTAATGTATAATGTAGTCTGTTAAATGTGCAATCACACTATGTAAAGAATAACAATATATACCTTAATTTTATCACATTTGATTGTGCTGGCTGTTATAGCTCAGTGGATTGAGCGCCAGCTTGCAAACCACAGTCATTGGTTCCATTACCAGTCAGGACACATGCCTGTGTTGTGAGTTAGGTTCCCTGGTTCATGGCACTGAGTCACCCAAGAGGCATCCACACATTGATGTTTCTTTCCCTCTCTTTCTCCCTCCCTTCCCCTCTCTCTAAAAATAAATAAATAAAAAGTTAAAAAACACTACACTGATTAAAAACACAAACTGTTATCTAGGTCTTCATGTACTTGCATGCCATCCTTTTGTAGGTGGAGTGTCTTGCCTTCCTGTTGATGTCAGCGCATTATTTCTGACGCACAAGAAATCACATCATAATGAAGAGGACATGCCCCCGTGGGCAGCCTGGGAAACTTTACCACACAAGTAACACAGTCGCCCCATCATGTGTATGCCACATAGTGCACCAGAAGATAGGACACACTTTCAAAAACAGAAAAAAAGATGCACAATGTAAACACAAATGAAAACTATTTATTTGTCATTCAAATATCAACTAAGAAAAGTTGTTTGAAAACTAGGACAATAGATATCTGACTAAGTTGCCGGTATTTTTGTTAGTGTGATCATGGGATTGTAATTATAATGACAAGAGAACTTGTGAGATAATGATTGGTATGACATTTCAATGTGATAATGTGACAAGGAATATTGGGGTCCCCAAACAGGAAACCTCCCACTAACATGGCCGGGGAAAGAAACAGTGGAGCAGAGCCATTGACAGTTACTTGCACAGCTAAAGAAATTAGCAAGCAATGTGCCTGCTGCTCTCTAAGTCGGGGGTGTGGGTGTGACCTCAACTAAGCACGCAGCTGCAGGGCTTGCTGTGCCTTTTCTGAGGCAGCTCCTACCCCCGGGGGCCCTCTTTGCCAGGACTAACAAATGGCAGGTGAGAAAGGCAGGTGACACAAGGAAGGGCAGACGTAACCCTTTGTGGAAGGAGTCAGAAATGGGGTGCAGGAGGNTTGACAGTTACTTGCACAGCTAAAGAAATTAGCAAGCAATGTGCCTGCTGCTCTCTAAGTCGGGGGTGCGGGTGTGACCTCAACTAAGCACGCAGCTGCAGGGCTTGCTGTGCCTTTTCTGAGGCAGCTCCTACCCCCGGGGGCCCTCTTTGCCAGGACTAACAAATGGCAGATGAGAAAGGCAGGTGACACAAGGAAGGGCAGATGTAACCCTTTGTGGAAGGAGTCAGAAATGGGGTGCAGGAGGAAGATCCACGCCAGGATTTAAACCCAAGTGTGGGGCAGCCATTGCCCTCTTGACCATGCCACTTGGGAAGAAGCCTCTTGTCCATACAGCAAGTCGGCAGGGGTCTCGGCCACACAGTTTGAAAGGGTGCAAAATGACCCCTGCCAGCCTGCCATGAGGGAGTGCCACGTGGTTTTGGATTAGGAGCAGGAGCCTAGCTGAGCACCGACAACAGGAAGAAGCTGGAATAAAGACAGGAACCTACCAGCTAGGCTACAGACTTCTATTTCTCTTCCTCGGAGACAGCACCCCTGACTGGCTTGCTTTAGCAAGAAGAGGCAGGGCTGTGTGTTTGTGGGTGTTTTTTCTTTTGTTTGTTTCTAAAGGGAGTGGGATTGAACGACAAAATTCTGCCATTATTCTAAACCTGTACAACTTTTACATAAATAGTTCTCTTCCTTTTCAGAAGACTCTGACTTTGGGAGTCACCGGTTTCTTTGGCTTTGAGCAACACCCAAAGTGGCTCTGTTACAAGACAATTAGACACATGTTCAGGAATTATATTTAGAGAACTGAAGAAGTACACATTTATAATGAAAGCTGACCCATGTTTAGGTGAGAATTCTTTTACATCACATGAAGGGAGCTCAGTTGGTGAGAAGATCTGACACAAAGTTGTGGGTTCAATGCCCACTCAGGCCATTTGTAAGAATCAACCAATCAATGCAGCATAAATCAGTGGGATAACATATCAACATTTCTCTTTCTCTCCTTTCCTCTCCATAAAATGCATAACACACTGATGTTTCTCTCCCTCCCTTTACCCTGCCTTCCTCTCTCTAAAAATAAGTAAATAAAATCTTTAACATTTAAAAAAATAGTAATTCTGTAAGAAGCTTTTCCCTATTTAAAAATTCAAATGTTTTGCCATCTCGCAAGACGGTGGGTGAAAAAACGGAGAAGCCGGATACTAAGGTGAAGAAACCCAAAGCCAAGAGCGCTGACGTTCGTGGCAAGGTTAAAAAGGGTAACCTCAAGGCCAAGACGCCTAAGAAGGGGAAGCCCCACTGCAGCCGAAACCCTGTCCTAGTGATAGGAATTGGCAGGTATTCCCAGTCAGCTATGTATTCCTGGAAGGTCATGAATGAGAGGAAGCATTCTGCAGCTAACTCCTGCACTGAAAAGAAAAAGGAGAAAGTTATGTAAACCAGTTGGTGGCAACAAGAATGGTGGTACCTCCTTGACTGATGAAACTTCGTAAAATGCCTAGACACTATCCTGCTGATAAAGCTTGTTGCCTCAGAAGCTTGCTGAACCATGGCAAGAAGCCGTTCAGTCAACACGTGATAGAACCATGGGCCCCCATCACTCCCAGGACCATTCTGATCATCCTCACGGGCGCGCAAGAGGCAAGAGGGTGGTTTGCCTGAAGCAGCTGAGCAGTGGCTGGCTGCTTGTGACTGGACCTCTGGCCCTTAATCAAGTTCCTCTGCATAGAACATTCCAGAAATTTGTCATCGCCACCTCCACCAAAATTGATATCCGCGGTGTGAAAATCCTCCAGTATCTCACTGATGCTTACATCAAGAAGACAAACCTGCGCAAGCCCAGACACTACATGGGGAGGTCAATGACACCAAGAAAGAGAAATACAAGATTACAGACCAATGCAAGGGTGATCAGAAAGCCGTGGACTCACAAATTCAGGGAAAAATCAAAGCAGTTCCTTAGCTCCAGAGCTACCTCCCATCTGTTTGCTCTCACCAATGGACTTTATCCTCACAAAATGCAGTTCTAAATTTCTTTTTAAAAACCTAATTAAATAACTGATGTGTTAATAAAAATTTAAAATTTAATTTTAAACAATTTTTTTTGTTTGTTTCTCAGATTGCAGTAGGTGTCCAGGTCTGGGTCTCAAATCATCATTCACTATCCAGACTGGCTGAGGGGGTTGCAGGTTTTAGAAGACTGGGAACCTAGGACACCCTGGATCCAAGACAACTCCTCAGGTTGGGTGGGGTCCCTTATACAGTTTTCAATGAGTTTTGGAATACTACTAGCAGCCATTCAGCCACAAAGATCTCAGCTCACAAAGGATACAGACTGGATTCCTGCCACATACCAAGATAGAAGTGACATGCTAACGTTAGTACCCCTCTCAGTTTTTTTTTTTAAAGATTTTATTTATTTATTTATCTGTAGAGGGGAAGGAGAGAGGGAGAGAAACATCAATGTATGGTTGCCTTTTGTGCGTCCCCTGCTGGTAGTTAGCCTGCAAGGAACCGGCCTGCAACCCAGACATGTGTCCTGACTGGGAATCGAACCGCGATTGTCTGGTTCGCAAGCCCGCGCTCAATCCACTGAGCTACACCAGCCAGGGCCAGTACCCCTCTCAGTTTTGTAGTGAAGTCAATATGCTCCGCAAGGAGGATGAAACTGTTTTCAGCTGGTTCTGACATCGCATTACAGAGAAGGCAGCCTACCAACTGAATCCGATGATACTTTCACAGCAGAACCTAAGCCAAGACAAAGATACAAAATACAGAGAGTAGTTGAACCTGAACATATTACCTAAAAGCACCAAGGAAATACGTTAGTAGAAAAAAATCCAGGAACATTTGGAGGAGAAAAAATGGAACCAAACGTGACAGACACCATGAGACTCTGAAGTTTATTGAAACGGGAAGCTGAGAGAGAAATGAACCTACCTCCACTAGCGAGGATGTTCTACTTGGAAGTGTCTGAGCCACAAGGCGTTGAGTGATGTATGACCCTAGAATACCATGATAAAACCTTTCACTGCAGCTCCATGAAATAAGCCAACAAGCCACAGGGGAGCATCAGGACCATTTTCCACATACTCACCACCACAGATGACCCTGTTGTCTGAAAGCTGGTGAACATCTAGGGCAATGTGTTGGCCATCAACACAAATGGGCCACACTCATGAGCTGTACCTGCTCCCTTATTCCTGGGACATGATCATTCAGAGAGTTGGGCCCAAGCTCATGTTTCACAAGAGGCACAGATGTGATGAGGAACTCCTCACAGTGAGTGGGAGGGCCAACTATCCTCTCTTGGTGAAGGTAATTCAATCAATTTACACGAAACAATCTGGCCATGGAGTCAACCTACTGAACCATAGCTACCCTTAGACTAAGGTGAGCCTCTGGAGGAGATGAGATCATTAGTAAACAATTATCTGAAAAATGAAACACGATGTCATGGCTTTCCTCAACTCTTCTAAATATCCTAGCTCACAACTTACTACATCTGACTGACCTCTCTTTCTCAAGGTCTCATGAATTCTTACTAAGTGATCATTCTCATAAATCTTGTAGCCATCTGACAAAATCCATAGTTCAAGTTAATCTCTCAGCCCAGGCCAGATAGCTCAGTAGGTTAGAGCACCATCTCATGATATGCCAAGGTTGTGGGTTCAATCTCTGATATCTGCAAGAATCAACCAAAGACTTCATAAATTAGTGCAACAACAAATTGCTGTTTCTCTCTCTCTTACCCTATCCCTTCTTCTCTCTTTCTAAAATCAAAAAATAATATTCAGCCCTGGCTGGTGTGGCTCAGTGCATTGAGTTCTGGCCTGGTTGCCTGTTTGATTCAAAGTCAGGGCACATGCCCGGGTTCCCCGATGCATAATGTAGTCTATTAAATATGCAACATTACTAGCACAAAATGAAAACATACATACCATGCTGTAAAAATACTTTATTGATTAAAAAAGGCGAACCATTATCTGAGCCTTCGTTAAGTTGCAAGCAATCATTTTGCAGGTAGAGGGTCTTGTGTTCCTACTGAAGAGAACGCATTATCTCTCAAGCTCAGTAAAGCACATCTCAGTAAAGGGGGGTGTGCACACATGGGGAAGTCTGAGGAATTTTACTACATTAACCCCCCAGTTATCCAATCATACAAATGACAAGTATGGCATAAGAATATAGGACCCTTTTGAAAATAAAAAAATGCATAACAGAAACTTAAATAGGTGTCTACTTACTTGTAATCTGAATGTCAATAAAGAAAATTGTTGAAAAAACTGGCAGAAATAATTGCGACAAAGTTACTGGAATTTTTGTTAATGTGAAGATTGTATTGTAATTATCATAATAAAAGAGAAATTGTGAGTAACAGACATAATTACTGATTCATAGGTGACAGGGTGTGATACTGTCAATGCAATAGTTTTAGGAACATATTGCGGAATTATGTTTTGTGAGACACCAAGACACACTTGAAAAACCTGACAATAAATGGTTCTACAATACAAATAGTGATACAGTCAAGCACTTAAAGAAACTTCAAGCTAAAGTGTGGGGAGGATGTTAGAATTCAATAAGACGAGTTTGAACTGAGCCTGCAAATGAACTGACACCTCATCTCTGCTTAGGGGACCATAGCTGTTCCCATGGTTATTATTCTCTTCAACATGATGGAAACTTCATTCTTACTATATAGATTGAACACTAAAAAGTGTATTTGTATCTCTATAAAAATGGGGAAAATCACCTTGACTTACCACTAAATGATAGGTTACCATGAAAATTCAATGACATCAAAGTAATGCTCTAATGTCTGAAGTCACTCCCAAGGGCTGCTCAGCACTGCTCCCTCTGTTAAAAATAAAAAACCAGTACCACATAGGGCTTTAGAGATTCAACTCTAATCCAGGACATTCTACTGACAGCAGTGAGGAGGGAAAAAACAGAACTGGAGTCCATTTTCAGAGTGTACATACAAGCCACCTGGTGACTTTAAATGAATTGTTAAAAAAATGTCATGGAAGCAGATTGCAAATACCATGAAGGATGCTCAGCGCGGATCCCCTTCTCTGAAAAATCCTGAGAGCTACATAATTCTGCTAACTGGGTGTGGAGACATAGATTCAACCCGATTTTGCCAACGGGCCCGTGTCAAGCAATCAGGAATAAGAATCTCAGTTGTGACCAGAGTGCACTAGGCAGCAGATGAGGGTTCTGATCCAACCAGAAGGATCACGTTCCTACCCAGCGATCTCTGGTGCAGACAGAGACACTGGAATGGAGGATGAGGCTGCTGGAAATGGTCATGGCTGCATGGAATACAGGGTGAGCACCATCGTCTCCTCCACCCAGTCCTGGATGGAGTAAAGGATCAAGTGGGCACTCAGTTTCCTGTATGAAGAGGTGAACACCAGGGAGATAACAATACAATAGGTCTCCAGCATCACTTCTCAAAATGTCCCAGATATCACGTCCCACTATCCTCAAAAGCCAATTGACAAAATGCAGCCAAGGCTCAACATTGTTTTCCCTGGGGACATCACTGGAAATCAGACAGGATTCCCATGAATGCTGTAAGGCAGATGTTAAGCCCTTTAAGACATCAGCAACATGCACAAAAATCATGATAATTGCAATAAAAACAGCAGCAACAGCTGAGTTTCCCATTTCAGCAGTCTTTGCTGTCTCCCTGCCTTGCACTGAGGCCTTAATACACAATAGACAGCATCCCCAGTTCACCACCAGATTCATGAGTTTGAATCCAGCATTTTTTTTTATAAATTTTATTTATCTTTAGAGGGGAAGGAGAAAGAGAGAAACATCAATGTATGGTTGCCTTTTGTGGGTCCCCTGCTGGGAGTTGGCCTGCGAGGAACCCGCCTGCAACCCAGGCATGTGCCCTGACTGGGAATCGAACCGCGTTCCTCTGGTTCGCAGGCCCGTGCTCAATCCCCTGAGCTACACCAGCCAGGGCCCATGAATCCAGCATTTTGGATCCGACAGTCGTCTGCTCTGACCTTGGAAAAACCTTCTTCCTGATCCCTCATTTCCCCCAAAATACAGTAAGTTATTAACTCACAGGAGGCAGTTGAATTAAGAAGGAAATAATCAAACAGCAAATCCTGTTATACAAGTACCCAAACGTGTTTACTGAATTTCATTACCTCTGTTGAGTCTCAAAAGGCCCATGGTCTGTGCCTTCGTTAATTTCATGTAGTGAAGTGAGATTGGGGGAGTTTTATGATCACCCAGAGATGCCACACTGGGGAACCCATATGGGAAACCCTGAAGCCACATTGTCCCATGTGGGGTCTGTGTGGACTGCAGCTGATAATGGGGGATCAGAGAGAAGCTCCATTTACTTTTCACAAGCACCAGGGGCAGGTCTGCGGTGTGTGGCCTGTGCATGGCTCCCACGGGAGATAACTGGTGGGATCAGGTTATAGCTACTGCCTTTGAAATGAGCACCAAGGCCGGGATAAAAGATGCTGTTCACCCATATTTTGCACAGGAGGAAACTGAGGCCCATTAAGTGCACTATGTTCCTTTAATCATAAAAATGTTCCATAATCTTAAAATGAATCCCAAATTGCATGGCCGAGGGTATGGGAAGTCTAAATACTGACTTCTACCCTTTGGCCTCCAGGAGGGCTTTGAGGATCCACAAATATCCATTCACCCTCTTACCACCCGGTACACCTGCAAATGCTGCTGCAGGCAGCCAACCCTAGACATTAGACCATAAACATGGGTGAACTCCAACAAGTAAGGCTTTTTATTATATTACTAAATGTAGTAATACTTCTACATTACTTACAAAGTTGATGAAGTATGTTAATAATGCAGATTATTCTTTAGAGTACATAATATGTACCTATTACACTGTGTACAATAAAAGAAAATTCCAATGATTAGGTCATATTTGCCACTATTAAAAACAATTATTCCATAAACCAAAAATTACTTCTTATTCAAAAAGTCAAAGTGGGTGACATTGCAACACGTATCTTTGCTATTTCACTGCCCTATTTGTTAAAGAAGAGCCCAAAATCATGACAGAATAGGTAAGTGGGTGAGCACACATTTAACAATGTTTCACTAAAAACACAACAGCAGTACATACACTCCTGAAAAACGCTCATCATGAATCATTACAGAAATGCAACTAAAAGAGCGCATACACACTCAGGAAGAGCTAAAATTAACAAAACTTGTACAAATCAATATTTTGCTATGGGAAAATGCTGAAATGGAAGGGGGGAAATGCAACCCTCATACACAATGAGTAAAAAGGCATAAAGGGCCCTAGTCCCTTTATGGTTAGAGCATAATCCAGAGGTGAAAAGTTGCAGGTTTGCCTCCCGGTCAGGGCACACAAGTAGGTTAGGAATGAGAACCCTGATTGGAGCATGTAACTAATCAATTTTTCTCTCTCTCCCTTCCTGTCTCTCTAAAAGCAGTAAAATAAAATGTCCTGGGGTGGGGATAAAAAAAAAAAGACAGCCCAAAACAGTCCATAAAGACACAGTTTAATAATACTTTGTGAGGTCCTGCAAAACTTAAACATTAAACTTATGACACAGGCCCACACTGAGAACACTGATAAAACATTAAAGTCAGATGTTTCCTCAGCAATTTGACTTCAGTGTCATTATACTGAAAAACAAAACAAACAAAAAAAACCCAGAACATTTCCTAAAATCTATGCATTTACAGTGAGAACTCTCCAAGGTCAAAAAGGTATAGCTTTGTTGGTTTCTTATATTCACTTCACACTAAAAGCCTTTACCCAGTGTGAAGTGTGTTTAAGGTGGTGATGACTGAGATAAGAGATTTCCCACCTTTTATGTCCACATAAGGCCTATCTCCAGTGTGAACTCCTTGATAACAGGAGTTAAAGATAGAAGAAGCATTTCCCGTGTCCACTGTACTCAAAAGGCCTTGTACCAGAGTGAAATCTCTGAATATAATGGAGCTTAGTTCTACAATAATAAAAATTCTTCATATTGCCTGCATATATAAATCCTTTTCTTGAGTCACCTCTCAGAAGATAACAGAAGAAATGGCTAGAAAATAAAAGATTTCCCAAATTTCCTTAATAAGAACTTAGTCTTTGAGACCCAAGGTCAATGATAGCCATCGCTACCAGTAAAAGATTTTCCACTTTCAATAGGGATATAAGGCCATCCCCTGGGTGAACTATCTGATGATAATAAAGGTTACTGATAAATAAAAAAATTTCACATTCCCTGCAGGCATAAAAGGCCATTTTACTAGGTGAACACTCTGATGACAACGAGGTTAATGTTACAGATGTTTTCTACATTCACTGCAATCATAGGCTTTTCTTTTGTGTGAACCCTCTGATGCTAACAGAGGTGGCAGTTATAGGTAAAGGATTTCCCACACTCACTGCACTAATAAGGCCTTTCTCCAGTGTAAACTATGTGATGTTTCCATAGGTCAGAGCTACTGGTAAAAGATTTCCCATATTTAGCAAACTGAAAAGGCCTTTCTTAAGTATGAACTCTGTGATGTTTATGAAGGGCAGAACTACTAGCAAAAGATTTCCCACATTCAAAACATTCATAAGGCCTTTCTCCAGTATGAACTTTCCAATGATTTTGCAGGCCAGACCCACTGACGTAGGATTTCCCACATTCACCACACTCATAAGGCCTTTCTCCAGTGTGAACTCTTTGATGGATACGGAGGGCCCAACTCTTCGTAAAAGATTTCCCACATTCACTGCACTCATAAGGCTTCTCTCCTTTGTGAATTCTCTGATGATAACAGAGGGTGTAACTCCTGGTAAAAGATTTCCCACATTCACCACACTCATAAGGTCTTTCTCCAGTGTGAACTCTGTGATGTTTATGAAGGGCAGAGCTTGTGGTAAACGATTTCCCACATTCACTGCACTGATAAGGCCTTTCTCCAGTGTGAACTGTATAATGACTACGGAGGTTAGAGTTCCAGGTAAAAGATTTCCCACATACATGACACTTATATGGCCTTTCTCCAGTGTGAACCCTGTGATGTATAAGGAGGGCAGAGCTCTTGGTAAAAGATTTCCCACATTCACTGCACTCATAGGATCTTTCTCCACTGTGAACTCTGTGATGTTTACAGAGGTCATAGCTACTGGTAAAAGATTTCCCACATTCACCACAAACATAATGTCTTTCTCTAGTGTGAACTATTTGATGTTTACGGAGGGCAAAGCTACTGGCAAAAGATTTCCCACATTCTCTGCATTCATAAGGCTTTTCTCCCGTGTGAACTCTCTGATGTTTACGGAGATTCGAGCTCCAGGTAAAAGATTTCCCACATACACGGCACTCATAAGGCCTTTCTCCAGTATGAACTCTCTGATGATAAAGGAGGTCACAGTTACTGGTAAAACACTTCCCACATGTACCACACTCATAAAGCCTTTCTCCAGTGTGAACTCTTTGGTGTTTATGGAGGGCAGAGCCTCTGGTATAAGATTTCCCACATTCATCACACTGAAAAGGCCTTTCTCCAGTGTGATCTCTGTGATGTTTCCGAAGGGCAGAGCCACTAGTCAATGGCTTTTCCCCAGTGTGAACTTTCTGATGATAACAAAGACCTGAGATTTCTAGAAAACATTTTTCACATTCATGGCACGCATAATATCGTCTTCCAGTTTGGACAGCTTGGTCTAGACGAGGTGTGTGTTCACAGTCAATGGCTTTCTTACATTCTTTTGTTGTATGATAAATATTTTTCCTTTGAAAATCCTCCCCAAATGTTGACATTTCATTTGCTCTTTCCTTAGTGTTAGGAGCTTGTTGTTGGATATTTCCTGAGTTTGTAAAAACGTTCTGCTCAAGCTCCTTGTACGTAAAAGTCCTTTCAGACACATTGAAATTGCAGCCCTTCACAAGTGAGGCTCTGTCCACACCTCTTACAAAAGACTTCTGTCTCAAGTGCTGCTCCTGGTGCTGGTGATGCTTTGCAATGAAACAAAACTCTTTTGCACATGCCCCACACCTCAGCAGTTTCTCTCTCTGTTGAGTTCCCTGCTGGTCAACCAAGAGAAAAATTTCTCTCAAGACACACCCACAACTGTCACAGGGGTGGCTCTTCTTGGAAGACAAAGCTGCCTTGGGATCCTTTGCCTGCAACACTCTTACAGGAAGGTTCTGGTCAGTGGGAGCCTCCACATCCATGGCTCCACAGCAGCAACCTGCACAAAAACAAACACCAGTGAATTTATCATTGAGTTAGTAGAAAAAGAATAGTCCCAACACAAAGTCCCTTTTGCAAAGCTAGACATGATTCTATGGGCTAAATTTCAAGACAACAAGTTAGAATCTGTGGAAATGGCTGTTACTATTGGTTGTCCCAAAAGGTCAATAAATGATGAAGACCTCACCAAAAAAGATACAACCATTACATGAAAAACAAAGACGAAAGGCAGGGCCTACTAGCTGTTCTTCCACAAATGGCTTCCTGAAGGATCTTTCCTTCTGGTGATGACAGTCTATGCAGAAGAAGTTGAAAGTGCCCAAACACATAAAAATCAATTGTATCACAGCACATGACTTCAGGTTAGTGTAAGAATATGTGAACCCTAACTGTTGTGCCTTACTCGGTTGGAGCATTGTCCCGTAAACTACAAGTCTGTGGGTTTGATTCCTGGTCAGGGCACATACCGAGGCTGCAGGGTCAATCCCTGTCACCAATCACAGTGCATGCGAGAGGCAACCGACTGATGTTTCTCTCTCACATCTCTCCCTATACATCACTTCTTCAACTCTCTAAAATCAATAAATATATCCATGGGTAATGATTAAAAAATAATACTCAAAAACAGAAGAAAATGTGCACTCTGTGAGTCTCTGTGGGTTTTAATCAAGTTTGGAGGGTAGTAAGGAGAGATGTGTGAGAGAAATGGTTGAAGTGAAGGGTTTAGAAAAACAGAAATTATCCACAGGCTGTGAATCCTAAGAAAAATGATAACTATTAGAACTGAG
Organism: Sturnira hondurensis; assembly: GCF_014824575.4. Taxonomy (NCBI): domain Eukaryota; kingdom Metazoa; phylum Chordata; class Mammalia; order Chiroptera; family Phyllostomidae; genus Sturnira; species Sturnira hondurensis. Next base: position 62,353 of record NW_028086574.1, read on the forward strand.
TAGTAGGAAAAGTATCAACAATAAGAACAAGAAGATTAAGCTGTGGTAGATTAAGTAGATTAAGAATGATAACAATATATTGTTAAATAAATGGGTTCCTAGTTATAACTTTAATAAAGCCCAGGCATCAAGCCCTCACCAGTTGCCATTCACCACGTCAGCACCCCTTCTGAGCCCACACAGCCATACGTGGAGTCATACCCCTCCTGTGATGCACAAATAACTCTTCCCTTAACTCTCAGTTGAGCCATTCATGGGATTCAGAACAAGAAATCCAAAAAGAGAAACTGAAGAGATGGACAGTAAGCAACTATCATAGAACAGGACAGCACAAAACAGACCCAGCAAAAAGATCTTTGTAACATCAGCAAAATAGCAAAATAGAAGACAGGAGGATATCTCCATATTCCATAAGCAAGTACACAGCTATCCATGAACAAAAACAGTCCTGGAGGAGGGGAATAAGAGCTCATTAAGGCAAACAGCAAAGCAGAAAAGCCAAAAATGGAGAACTACTCAGAAATATTGAATAAAAGGACTGGCTGAGCAAAGCTATGTGCAGATGGTGAAGCACAGAAGACAAGCTCAAAGTTACCTCTGTCAGCCACCATGCTTGTGGTAGCACTGACCCTAGTGATCTGTTTAGAGAAAAACCCTAAGAAACTTTGTTATTTGGAACCACAGGAGTCCCTGGAACACTGAAACAAAAAACATGAGAAAAAGAAAAAAATAGGTAGAACGTTTATAAAAATCTATTCTGAAGACTGACTTCCCAAATCAGAGAAGACATGAGAAAAATCAAGTTTGCTTTTTCTCACAGTTCCCTGTGCAATTTCATGGATGTAAGCCTCACCAAGAACATTGTACTAAAAATGTCAAATATGCAAAGAAAATTTTGAAAGCACAAAAAGAACAGAAACATTTCTCACAGAAACAATGTACCCATAATGTTATAAAGTAAATATCCCTGAGAAAAAGTTGAAGACTAGAAAACAATCAAATGATATATTGAAAACACTAAAAAAAATAAAATCTGCAAACCAACAGTATTTATCGAGAAAAATTGTTCTTCAGAAATAAGAAAAACATCCCCAGACAAAAGCTGAGTAACTTCATTATCACTCAGCTTGACTCATTAGAAATACAAAAGTTCTTCAAGGTGAAATGAAAGAATACTTAACAGAAACATGAACGCATAACAGACGTATAAAACTCACTCCTAACGCTGATAATGGAATCAAATTCACAATATTTCAACACTGCATTGGTGGAACATACATTATTAAGCACTATTTTAAGTGTAAAAATTAAAACTAGTAAAAACAACAAAGCTAACATTTTGTACATTAATAGATATACAACATTAAAAGATGAGAATTGCGATGCCAACAATATTTAAAGTGGACATGTGGTAAAGAGTCAAAGGGTAGAAATTTTGAATGCAATTGAAGTTGCCATCAGAAGAAATAGTGTTGAGTGAATCGGTTGTTTTATGTAAGTCTTTGGAAAACCACAAGCAAATACCTATGTAACAAATACAAAAAAAAAAAGAAAAAGAAATTTAAGAATACCACTGTAGAAAGTGATGGAATCACAAGAGAAAACAAAGACACAGAAAAATAAACAAATGAACTACAAAACAGCCACAATCCAACAAGTAAGTGGCAGTAGTTGGCTGTATAACAAATTCTCCAGGGAAAGGCAGAGTAGATGGAAAGATTAAAATAAAAAAAATAAAAAAAATAAAACACAATATATGTTGCCTATAAGAGATACCCTAAATGTTTATGGACATAAATGGCCTGAAATCAAAAACAGGGAAACACATTCCTTGGACATAAAACCAAGAGAAGGTAGGAGTAGGTAAAATTCTATCCAACAAAGATGACCTCAAATATTGTCACAAATGATAAAGGTCATCACAGAATGATAAAGGAGTCAATTCATCAAGAGGGCAACAATGTTATGGATTAAGCATCCAACAGCATACATTAATTATATTAAGCAAATCATATCAGAACTGAAGGCATATAAAAGAAGCCCAGTATAGTTCAGTAGTAGTAGTGAATTTCACTATTCTTCTGTCACCAATAACTAGATCACCCATCTAAAAGCACTAAGGAATCACTGAAGCTTAACTACACTTTAGAAAAAACAGAACTCATAAACTTACACAGAACATTCCACCCAAATGCAGCAGAAGATGCATTTTTTTAAAGATTTTATTTATTTATTTATCTTTAGAGGGAAAGGAGAGAGGGAGAGAAACATCAATGTATGGTTGCCTTTCGTGCATCCCCTGCTGGGAGTTGGCCTTCAGGGAACCAGCCTACAACCCAGGCATGTGCCCTGACTGGGAATCAAACCGCGATCCTCTGGTTCGCAGGCCCGCGCTCAATCCACTGAGCTACACCAGCCAGGGCCTAGAAGATGCATTTTTGTCAGGGGCACTTGAAATAGTCTCTAGGTAGATCTCATGTTAGATCCAAAAACAAGTCCCAAACTTTCAGAAAAACCACTTCAAGTGTCTTATCTAATCACAGTGACAGAACACAAGAAATCAATTTTAGTGTTAAGAAAAATGAATATTCACAAATAACATAAAATTAAACACAACACCCGTGAACAACCACAGTGTCAAAGAAAAAATGACAGATAAATTAATACACATCTAGAGGCAAAAGGAAAGAAAAACACAATAACCAAAGCTTCCATATGTGGAGCAGAAAATGCAATGCTAACAGCACATTTTTTAGTGATAAATGCCCAACTAAAAACAAAAGATCTCAAATAAACGACCTAAACTTGCACCTCAGGAACCTAGAAAATCATGAAGATACTAAACCCAAAGTTAGTATAGGAAAAAACAATACATATTAAAAAGTCATACATGGAATAAAGGCAAGAAAATCAAGAACAAAAGAATATCATAATCAGGAGCTCTTTTTTGAAACACACACAAAATTGCCAAACCTTCACCTACACTAAACAAAAGAAACAAGAATCAAATGTACTTAAAAAGAAATGAGAGGACTTCCAGTCAAGATGGAGGCATAGGTGGAAACACTGTGCCTCCTCACAGAATCAAGTTTAAAGACAACGAAGTTTAAGTAAAAAAACGCAACCAAAACACAGAAAATTGAACTGTACAGAAGTCCAACAACAGTGAACCATTCAGCCAGACCCGAAAGAGAGACGGAGTCAGTGGATGGCGGATGGGGTCGCACAGGAAAAGGTGGCCAGACTGACCCAGGCATGCAGGCGGTGGTTGACAGATCCCAGGTGTGGGGTGGCAACGGGAGGACCCAGTGGGGGCACAAGGCAGCTGGCTGACTGGGTCACACATTCACACTCAGATAAACCAGGTGAAGGAGAAAGCAGTGAGACAGACCACACAGGCTAGGGCCCCAGTGACGGGAATTAAAGCCTAAAAGCACCAACTGGGAAAACTTTCGGGGTCGAGGTGCCAGGAGAAGCTTCCAGGCTCACAGAGAGTTCACTGGAGAGACCCACAGGGTCCTGGAGGTGCACAGGCCCACACCCCCAGGAGCCGGCACCAGGGGGTCCCAGTTGGCTTGCAGGAAGCAGCAGAGGAGACCGAAATCTGAGAGAGAGCAGAACAAATGGCATTGCCCCTCTCTGACCCCGCCCCCACATGTAGCATCACAACCCAGCACTGGGTCACCCTGCCCTGGTGAACACCTAAGGCCCCGCCCCTCATTCATAACAGGTGCAACCTGACCAAAACATTATGCCTCAAGAAGAACAGCTCAAAGCCACAGAGCCAATACTTTTAAGCGACCAAGAGATAGCCAACCTGTCAGATGCACAGTTCAAAACACTGGTGATCAGGATGCTCACAGAACTGGTTGATTTCACTCACAAGGGAAGGCTAAACTAATTGAAATGAATGGAAATGCACAGGAAACCAATAGTGATGGAAAGGAAACTGGGACTCAAATCAAGGGAGTGGACAAGAAGGAAGAAAGAAATGACCAAACAGAAAAGAATGAAGAAACAAGAATTCAAAAAAATGAGGAGAGGCTTAGGAACCTCCAGGGCATCTTTAAACGTTCCAACATCTGAATTTTAGGGGTACCAGAAGGGGAAGAGGAACAGCAAAAAGTGGAAAACATATTTGAACACATAATAAAGGAAAACTTCCTCAATCTGGCAAAAGCAATAGACTTCTACGATATCCAGGAAGCACAAAGAGTCCCAAACAAGTTGGACCCAAGAAAGAACACACCAAGGCACATCATAATTACATCTGCCAAGATTAAAATGAAGGAGAGAATCTTAGAAGCAGCAAGAGATAAGGGGACAGTCACCTACAAAGAAGTTCCCATCAGACTACCAGCTGATTTCGCAAAAGAGACCTTATAGGCAAGAAGTGGTTGGAAAGAAGGATTCAATGTCATGAAAAGCAACAACCTACATCCAAGATGACTCTATTCAGCAAACCTATCATTTAAAATAGAAGGCCAGAGAAAGTGCTTCCTAGATAAGGTCCAGTTAAAGGAGTTCATCATCAATACCTTATTACATGAAATGTTAAAGGGACTTATCTAAGAAAACAAAGAAGATCGAAACTATGAACAGTAAAATGACAACGAACTCACAACCATCAACAACATAACCTAAAAAAACCCCAAACTAAGCATACAACTAGAACAGGAACAGAGTCACAGAAATGCAGATCACGAGGAGGGAGATTGGGGCAGAAGGAGAGGGAGAATGGAGGACATGGTCAAGGGAATAAGAAATATCAATGGTAGGTACAAAATAAGACAGGAGGAAGTTAAGAACAGTAGAGGAAATGGAGAAGGCAAAGAACTTACAAGTACAACTCATGGACATGAACTAAGGGAGGGGAATACTGGAAGGAAAGGGAATACAGGCCAAGGCAGAGAAAAAAATGGAAAACTGTAATAGCATAATCAATAAAATATACTTACAAAATAAAGAAATGAGCCCTGGCTTGGTGGATTAGCCTATTGAGTGCTAGCCTTCAAACCAAAGGGCAGAAGGTTTGATACCAAGTCAGGGCACATGCCTTAGTTGTAGGCCAGGTCCCCATTTGGGGGCATGTGAGAGGCGACCACACATTGGTATGGTCCAATACCATACCAATCTTCTCTCCATCTGTTTCTCCCTCTGTTACCCTCTCTAATAATAAGTAAATAAAATCTTTACAAAAAAAGAAAAGAAATCAATAGTAAGAACTTTCACCTGACACTACAAAGCACAAAGCAACATAAGAGATATTTGCAGGTGACATAACATACAGAACATTGTCAACATTCCACTATAAACATCTGAAATTATAAACAGATTCAATAAAAATATAGGATATAGAGCAAACATTCCAATATCAGTTCCACATTTATAGTCTAACAATAAAAGCTTTGCAGAGAAATTAAGAAAGTAGTCAAATTCACAGCAGCATCAGAACCAATAAAAGACTCACGAATAAATTCTACAAAGGAGGTAAAAGGCCTGTACATTGCACCCTCTGAAACAGTGATGAGCCCCGACTGATGTAGCTCAGTGGACTGAGCACCAGCCTGAGAACCAAAGGGTCAACCGTTTGATTCCCAGGCAGGGCACATTCCTTGGTTGCTGACGGGGTCCCTGGTGTGAGGCGCAGGAGAGGAAACAACATACTGATGTCTCTCTCCCTTTCTTTTTCCCTAGCTTCCCCTCTTTCTAAAAATAAATTAATAACATTTTAAAAAAAGACACTGATGAAAGAAGTTAAAGAAAACACAAATACATAGAAAGACATCTTGTGTTCATGGATTTCAAAACTCAATATTATAAAATGCCAATAGTACCTAAAGCAATCTACAGATTAAATGCAATCCCCATCACAATTCCAACCGCATTTCACACAAAAAAAATAAAAAAAAAAAAAAAACAATTGTGAAATGTAGGAAACCTGAAAAGACCTCAAAGAACAAAAGCAATCCGGACACCACTGATAAAAATTAGCTCCAAAATAATAAAAAATTAAATGTCAGTCCTGAAATCCTAAAATTCCTTCAAGACAACATAGAGAAAAAGCTTTGGGGATCTGTACTGGAAACAATTCCCTGATGGGACACCTACTGCCAGGCAAAAACCAAAAATAAACAATCCTAACTACAAAAACACAAACAACTTTCTGCACAGCAGAACGATTAACAAAATGAAAAAGACAGCTACAGGATGAGAGCAAACACTAAGAAACCATGTAGAGGTAACCTTCTGAGATACAGTTGGCTCAGTTCAGAGCACCACCCTAAAGCAAGTATTTCCACATAGGAAAAAAGTCACAGCAATTTTTGTATTTCCCAGGGAATACAGAAGTTATGTTTACATTACAGTGCAGTCTATTAACACAATAGCTTCATCTAAAACAAAACCTACATAACTTAGTTAAAAATAGATTATTGCTGAAAATCGCTAACCAGTATCTCAGCCTGCTGTTAAAATGGCAGCAGTACATTTGCTCACTGAAGTGTTTCCTAAAATATTGAATTTGTAAAAAAACACAATATCGGCAAAGTACAATAAAGCAAAGTGCAAAAAGACATGCACCTGAATCGGATGAGAAATTCATCAAATATACAAGGTATTCAAAAGACTCATTAGCTCACCCTGTCCATAGCTCAGTTGGTTAGGGCAAACGATGTGATACTCAAAGGTTCAGAACCCCATGCTCAGAACACACAAGAATCAATCACAAAGAAGTAGAACAAGAAATCAATGTTCCTCTGTCCCTTCAAAAAGCAATAAATACAAATTAAAAGAAAAAAAAACAATCATTAGCCCCAAAACACAGTGAAAAGCACGGCCAGAAGTGTAGAGACATTCTTGCAAAAAGTTATGTACAAATGACCAACAGGAATACAAAAAAACGCATTTCCTCATTAATCAAGATGGAATCTGTTTCCCTGCAAGACCACCAACCACAAATGCCTCCCTATGAGGGTTCAGTACAGGAGGTACTGGGGCTGCAGGGATAAGTGTGTTCAGAGCCTTCCTGCCTGGTTTCAGGGACTGTAGCCTCATTAAGGGACAAAAGTGTTCTAAGGCTAGGGCTGAGTGATAGGGCCTTGGGGCCATGAGCCACTGAGAAGACAGAACTTATCCCCTGTCAGGAGCACAGCCCCTGCCTCTCTGACTTCACCCTGCTCGCCTGGAAAGATCCCTGGCAGGTAGATGACAGGTAAGATCCTTCAAAGGAAGGACAACCTAAGCCAGGAGCCATCAGGGAAGGACTTAGAGGACTCTAGAGAAGGGGCAGAAAGACCCTCACCCATCAGCTATGTCATAGCCTGAGTCCTCATTCTATTTGTAAGAAGTCTCCTAATCTCTTGGCTGCTTTGCTCCTTCCTGGCTCACCCTGAAAACAATGGCAGAGGCAGCTTTGGCCTTCAGATGGAACAGAAGGTTCCCCAGGGGTAATCGGGCCTCACGAAGAATATACATTGTTTCCTTTCAGGCTTGCTCTGCCCTTTTGGTCTGAATCAGACTTGAGCTGCAAGGGTAGAGTGAAACGCCCTACCTCATGATACAGGCCTCAACAATCTTACGGGGTCAGCATATCTCACCGACAGTGACGACAGACAATCCCTGTGTTTCTTAAATTATTATCTGTAGATGATGACGGTTTTCCTTGACTGTAGCTTTTTCAACATTGACTGATGAGCTTTACTATGATGAGCACATACCATGTATCTCTGTGTGAGCTAAACTCAATAAAACCTCATTGAGATAGAGGCTCCGGGCCTTTCTCCTCCGAGACACTGATCAGCCTTTTCTCCACAAGCAGACCTTGTCTTGGAAACCTCACTTCATCGCAGTGGGCCGGGAGGCCTCCTAGGGACCTACACTCCCGCAGAACAGGGCAAGGCAAAAACAAAAAAAAAACAAAAAACCAGCCTGACAAGTCCAGGATCTGGAAGAGTGGAGAAGCAAGCAGTACCCACCGTCCTCACAGGTGAGGACTGAGCGCACCCTAGGGAACAGAGGGCACGGGGGAAATGCAAACCCTGCTCACGGTCACCGGGAGAGAGTGACGATCTTACCCTGTGAGGATATAAGAGCAAAATTCTCCAGCATCACATGGAGGTACAGGCGTCTGTCAGCTGCATTGAGGAGGCTCCATTCTGTCCTGGAGAAATACACGGCCACATCCTCAAAGGTCACTCTAACCTGTCAGAATTGATACAAATGAGTCTGGGACAGTCTATACAAAGCTCCCCCACATTCAACCTGGCCCCACTTCAGCGTGGACAACCCCTCCAAGTCCCAGTAAAGACGCGACTCGGATTCAGATTGCTGAATGCAGACACACCAAGAACCCCAGGTTCCCGGGTCCTCCTGGCTCAGGTGCCTCTGTACCTGTTCACAGGGCGCGCCCTCCCGGCCACCCTTCCATAACCCGCCAGACTCTCGCTGGGCCCGACGCCCCGCACCCGGGCTGCAGGCCTCAGTGGTGTGAGGGGAGGGCCCGGGACGCCACTCACCTCAGCCAGGTGCCTCCACATGGCCTCCGCCATCGGACTCTGTGGACAGTGAGGGGCCCCAGTGGCGCGCAAGGCGGGTGTCCCTGGTTTAGCGAGCTCCTGTCTCCGCCCTGGCGCCTCACTCCCCCGCAGCATCACCTGGCATCCAATATGCTGCCGTGACCATTACTTTCCCACCTTCTCCATTGGACTTTGAGACCCAAGATGCTGACTTAGTTCTCACAAACACTGGGAGAGGAGGAAATGCCCGCCACTGAGGACCTGAGTCCCGTCCCGTCCAAACGGAAATGCCTTTACTGAGTGTTCATTGGTTCATTGTTCCGGTATTCCCGGCTGCCTTCTGGGTAATGTAGTTCTTGCACTCCAAGACTGGGATGCTGTATTTCCCCCATTCCAGGGGTGGATTTAGAGACCCCAAGAATATCCAAGAACATTCTCTGAATGCTAAATGAGCTCTGTCGCCTCCAAGAGGGCATCGCTTCTTGGGCGAGATATTCTCTGGTGTGCCTGCAAGTCCTCTCCCCCCTTTTTTTTCCTTAACTGTTAGTTTTCCATATATTTCTTAAGGATGGGGTCTTCTTTTCTTTTTTTTTTTAACTTTTTAAAGATTTTATTTATTTATCTTTAGAGGGAAAGGGAAGGAGAGAAGGAGAGAAGTATCAGTGTATGGTTGCCTCTCATGCGTCCCCTGCTGGGAACTGGCCTGCAACCCAGGCATGTGCCCTGTCCTTGGTTGGCAAGCCCCCGCTCAAGCCACTGAGCTACACCAGCCAGGGCTGACCTTCCCTTCTTGATTCAGGCCATCTGGCATGTAGCTCCTTTAAGCAGAATGTGGTGGCAGGAGGTTACACCAGTCACTGATGCTACCTATCCCGCCTCCGGTGGACCCACTATGTAAAGTTAATGTAAAAACACACACTGATACTGAAGCGCACCTGTGTCTGATGCAGTGACAAGTTAGATCTGCCTGAGTAGCTGTGTGACTAGAGTCCACACTGATTGGATTGGGTGCCTCTGACTTAAATGTACACTTTTTGCAAACAAAGGAGTACATGTTGAAGACATCAGACATTTAATGACAGAAATTCTACCCAGAAATTGCATGAAAAGCTCCAGACCAAAAACTCAATATGCCAGTAAAGCTATTCACACTCATTTGTTGGCTCCTTAATGCATAATGTCGTCTATTAAATGTGCAATAGCACTATGTAAACGATAACAATATACAGCTTAATTTAATCATAATTGATTGCGCAGGCAGTTATTGTTGTGGACTGCTCTGCCTGGTTTTAGTAATTGTAACTCTACCCCCTGTGGCTAAGGATGAGAGAGCGACCTCAGGGGTGAGAGCCACAGGAGACAAAGCTAGTCTCTGTTGGCAAATGCTACCTCATTTTCCTCCCTGCACCCAAAGCATGGTCCGAAGTCCTTGACGGGTAAGACCCCTCAGAGGAGGGGCAACCTAGGCCAGACGTGATCACTTGGGAGGCCATCATAGAAGGAGTCAGGAAGGTGGGGGGCTGCAACAAAGAGCAATGGACTTTCGCCGCCGCCCCCCCAACCCCCCCCCCCACCCCCGGCTCCCAGCTTTGACAAAGCCCAGGTCCCCATGTTCTCTGGGAGAAGTGCTTTCTGGCTCTAATCCCCTTAAGCCTGAACACCTGATGGGGAGGGGGTGCGGCTCCTTGCCTTGCTAGCGCTTATCCTTGGGAAAAATCTGGCATCACAAAGACTTCCTGATAAACCTGTGAAATCTGCTCTGCTAAGAGTGCTTTCATTCATATGCTAATGGTTCCAGCAAGAAACCCTAAAACTCTCTTCCTGACAGACTCTGATTCAGATTAAGCCCTCAGATTTCTTTGAAATGTTATCTACTGTTTGATCCTTGCCGCCCTGTATTCCTGTGTATTACAACCCAATAAAAGCCCTTGGAGGAAAAGGCTCAAGGCCTTTCCCCCCTGAGAAACTGGCCACTGCTCAAGGCCTTTTTCCTCTGGGAAACTGGCTCCCTCTCCTCCCCAAGCAGATCATGTCTCAATCATGTTTACTCTCATCCGTGGCACACAGGGGGATTTGTGAGGAAAATTGCCCCCACATGTTGTGGCTCAGTGGATTGATCACAGGCTTGCAAACCATACAGCTGCTGGCTTAATTCCCAGTCAGGGCACATGCTTGTGTTGTGAGCTAGATTTCCTGGTGCACGGCACTGGGTCACCCAAGAGGCAACCACACATTGATGTTTCTTTGCCTATCTTTCTCCCTCCCTTCCCTTCTCTCTAAAAATAAATAAATAAAATCTTTTAAAAATACTTGATTGATTAAAAAGACAAACTTACCTAGGCCTTCAAGTAGTTGCATGCAATCTTTTTACAGATGAAGGATCTTGCCTTTCTGTTGATGCCAATACATTATTACTATAGCTCAAGAAATCATATCATATTGAAGAGGACATGCCCCCATGGGCAGCCTGGGAAACTTTACCACACAAGTAACACAGTCGCCCCATCATGCATATGCCACTTAGTGCACCAGAGGATAGGACACTTTCAAAAACAAAAAACGATGCATAATATAAACACAAATGGAAGCTATTTATTTGTCATTTAAATACCAATTAAGAAAAATTAATTTTTGAAAAACTGGGGAATTTTTGGAAAACTGCCGTCAACATAAATGGGCCACACTGGTGAGCTGTACCTGCTCCCTTATTCCTGGGACACGATCATTCAGAGAGTTGGGCCCAAGCTCATGTTTCACAGGAGGCACAGATCTGATGAGGAACTCCTCACAGTGAGTGGGAGGGCCAACTATTCTCTCTTGGTGAAGGTAATTCAATCAATTTACATGAAACAATCTGGCCATGGAGTCAACCTACTGAACCATAGCTACCCTTAGACTAAGGTGAGCCTCTGGAGGAGATGAGATCACTAGTAAACAGTTGTCTGAGAAACGAAACACGATGTCATGGCTTTCCTTCAAACCTTCTAATTGTCTCAGCTCACTACTTACTACATCTGTCTGACGTCTCTATTTCTCCTCAAGTTCTCAGGAATGAAAACGACCAACACTTGGAAGAAGAATTTCAGGGTAGCCACATGTCCAGCAGAGCTGGAGCTCAAGTTAATTCTCCCACCTCTTAGGGCTCAGTGACAAAGGGCACTATACCACATGTGGAGACTTACCTGTTCTCTGTACCAACAGGACCTTTTTCCTTGTAAATATTAAACTAACTCCATTAATCAATATTAATTGATCAGTTACAACTCCATCAACCAATATTAATACCTTTCTGTGTTTTGCTCACTCTGTAACTTTTTGCAGATACATTGATATTGCTCTCCCTCTTTGCTTCTCTTCCCTTCTAAAGATAAATAAATAAAATCTTTCTAAAAATCTTTAAAAAACATAAATGGTGTCTATTTACTTGTAATCTAAACGTCAGTAAAGGAAGTTGCTGAGAAAACTGGCAGAAATAAATTGTGACAGTTATTGGAATTTTTGTTAATGTGAAAGTGGTGTTGTAATTTATTATTACAAAGGAGGACTTGTGAGTTATAGAGATAACTAATGATTCATTGGTGATACGGTAAGTATGGCATTATAATACAATAGGTTTAGGAACATATTTAGGAATTATATTTTGTGAGATACCAAGACACACTTGAAAAACCCGTCAATGAAAGGTTCTAAAATACACAAAACAGGATCGAGGTCCAGATGGCCTTGGCCAGGGCAGGGGTCCTGGGAGCCCGATGGCTGCAAGGGCAGTTCCCAATGTGGTGCCGCTGGGTGCACAGACAGCCTCCCACATTACCAAAGACATGTTTTCAGGGCCTTATCCCAAGACCCCAGAACAAAGGGCTGCCGCCGCCAAGCAGTAGAATATGCGGGCGGAAGACTATGAGCCTTACCCAGATGACGGCATGGGCTCTGGCGACTCCCCAAAGCTCCCTGACCTCTCACAGCACGAGAGGGATCCATGGGACGAATGGGACCACCCAGACATGAAACTGAACGGAGGTGAACCTGTTCACTGGGAGCTACATATACATATATATCTATCAGGAACCGTGCGGACACGTCCCCCATGCCTGTTTCTTGGAACGTCATGTGTAAGCACCTCTTCGGCTTCGTGGCCTTCATGCTGTTCATGGGTGGGGGAGACTTATCCCTCCTACCAGACCGTGGCACCAAAGCAGTATCCATAATTATAATAATCTGTACCTAGAACGAGGCAACGATCCCACCCAAGAGCCTGAGCCGGTGGTTCGCTATGAAATCTGAGGAGTCTTCCCGGACTTTGTGCCTCCTGACTGACTCTCTCATTCCTAGAGATTTAACCTTAATGAAATCCCTAATAAAACAGTGCTGTGGTAAGAAGATAATGCTTTGTGTCTTCAGTCTAAGTGCGTTAGAAGCATAAGCTCCTCAGTACCATTGTGAACTAGGTAAGCAATTTTCTTTGCTCTGCTTTCCCTTTGTACNGGGAGGGGAGGGGAGGGGAGGGGAGGGGAGGGGAGGCGAGGCTCTAAAATACAAATAGTGATACAATCAAGCAAGTGAAGAAACTTGAATCTAAAGGATGGGGATGATGTTAGAATTCAATAGGAAGAGTTTGAACTGAGCCTCTGAAGGGTTAAAAGGACTTTGAGAATTCTTCCTACTTATGCCTGAGCTGTGACCTTCACTGGAAAAGTAAAATATAGCACTGTCTCCCAGAGAGAACTGGCCCTTCTCCCTGGGAGATTAGTATCTTTTGATCTTTAGCTGTTCCTTTGGGCCCTGGCACTTCACCCAGAGAAAACAGTTAGTCGAAAATCTCACTAGGCCCTTGGCACGTAGCCATATTAGTCTAAAACATATTTATTCGTAGCCCCCAAAGTGAGACTTTGAAATCCCACCTGAGGGAAGGGCGCTTCACTTGGAACTGTTCCCAGAAGAACCCTGACCACTGTTGCCTGTGAGTGACTGTGTTCAGTGTAGGTGATTTCCCATCTGGTGATGTGTGCTCTTGATTGTTCCTTCCTTTTTGCTCTCGCTTAACAAAGTGCTCAAATATTCACCTTTGACCAGGGGTCTTTTTATCTGCAAATCCGAACCACCATGATCTCATAAGGACCCCTTAATGGCACAGCCTGCAAATGAACTGACACCTCATCTCTGTCTGCTTAGGGGACCATAGCTGTTCCCACGGTTATTATTCTCTTCAACCTGATGGACACTTCATTTTTCTCATATAGATTGAATACTGAAACATGTACTTGTATCTCTACAATACTGGGGAAAATCACCTTGACTTACCACTAAATGATAGGTTACCATGAAAATTCAATGACGTCAAAGTAATGCTCTAATGTCTGAAGTCACTCCCAAGGGCTGCTCAGCACTGCTCCCTCTGTTAAAAATCAAAAACCAGTACCACATAGGGCTTTAGAGATTCAACTCTAATCCAGGACATTCTACTGAGAGCAGTGAGGAGGAAAAAAACAGAACTAGAGTCCATTTTCAGAGTGTACATACAAGCCACCTGGTGACTTTAAATGGATTGTTAAAAAAATGTCACGGAAGCAGATTGCAAATATCACAAAGGATGCTCAGCACTCACCCGCTTCTCTGAAAAATCCCAAGAGCTATATAATTCTGCTAACTGGGTGCAGAGGCATAGATTCAACCTGATTTGGCCAACTGGCCCATGTCGAGCAATCAGGAATAAGAATCTCAGTTGTGACCAGAGTGCACTGAGTATTGGATGAAGGTTTGTGTTCAGAAGGATCATGTCCCTACCCAGCGATCTCTGGTGCGGACACTGAGACACTGGAAAGGAGGATGAGGCGGCTGGAAATGGTCATGGCTGCAGGGAATAGATGGTGAGCACCATCGTCTCCTCCACCCAGTCCTGGACAGAGTAAAGAATCAAGCAGGCGGAGTTTCCTGTATGAAGAGGTGAACACTCCACCAGGGAGATAACAATACTATAGGTCTCCAGGGTCACTTCTCAATATGTCTCAATACAGTTATGTCTCAGCCACATCCCACGGTCCTTAAAAGGCAGTAGACAAAATGCAGCCAAGGCTCAACATTGTTTTCCCTGGAGACATCACTGGAAATCAGACAGGATTCCCATGAATGCTGTGAGGCAGATGTTAACCCCACTAAGACATCAGAAAAATATAGATCAATCATAATTGCAACAAGGAAAACAGCAGCAACAGCTGAGTTTCCCATTTCGGCAGCCTTTGCTGCCTCCCTGCCTTGCACTGAGGCTGTAATACACAATAGACAGCATCCCCAGTTCACCACCAGATTCATGAGTTTGATTCCAGCATTTTGGATCTGACAGTCGTCTGCTCTGACCTTGGAAAAAACCTTCTTCCTGATCCCTCATTTCCCCCAAAATACAGTAAGTTATTAACTCACAGGAGGCAGTTGAATTAAGAAGGAAATAATCAAACAGCAAATCCTGTTATACAAGCACCCAAACGTGTTTACTGAATTTCATTACCTCTGTTGAGTCTCAGAAGGCCCATGGTTTGTGCCTTCATGGATTTCATGTAGTGAAGTGAGATTGGGGGAGTTTTATGACCACCCAGAGATGCCACACTGGGGAACCCATATGGGAAGCCCTGAAGCCACATTGTCCCATGTGGGGTCTGAGTGGACTGCAGCTGATATGGGGGATCAGAGAGAAGCTCCATTTACTTTTCACAAGCACCAGGGGCAGGTCTGCGGTGTGTGGCCTGTGCATGGCTCCCACGGGAGATAACTGGTGGTATAGCTACTGCCTTTGAAATGAGCACCAAGGCCGGGATAAAAGATGCTGTTCACCCATGTTTTGCACAGGAGGAAACTGTGAGGCCCATTAACTGCACTATGTTCCTTTAATCATAAAAATGTTCCATAATCTTAAAATAAATCCAAAATTGCATGGCCAAGGGTATGGGAAGTCTAAATACTGACTTCCACTCTTTGGTCTCCAGGAGGGCTTTGAGGATCCACAAATATCCATTCACCCTCTTACTACCCGGTACACCTGCAAATGCTGCTGCAGGCAGCCAACCCTAGACAGTAGACCATAAACATGGGTGAACTCCAACAAGTAAGGCTTTTTATTATATTACTAAATGTAGTAATACTTCTACATTACTTACAAAGTTGATGAAGTATGTTCATAATGCAGGTTATTCTTTAAAGTATATAATATGCACCTATTACACTGTGTACGATAAAAGAAAATCCCAATGATCAGGTCATATTTGCCTCTATTAAAAATTATTCTATAAACCAAAATTACTTCTCATCCAAGGAGTCAAAGTGGGTGACCTTGCAACACGTATCTTGGCTGTTTCACTGCCCTATTTGTTAAAGGAGTAGAGCCCAAAATCATGACAGAATAGGTAAGTGGATGAGCACACATTTAACTATGTTTAACTAAAAACACATCAGTCGTACATACACTCCTGAAAAAAGCTCATCATGAATCATTACAGAAATGCAACTAAAACAAGCGCATACACACTCAGGAGGAGCTGAAATTAACAAAAATTGGACACAACAATATTTTGCTATGGGGGGGAAATGCACCCTTCATATGCTATGAGAAAAAAGGCATAAAGGACACTAGCCCTTGAATTCCTTCATTGAAAAGTAATTTTTGCTTCATGGGATAATAGAGGAAAATATGACCTAATCATTGGTATTTCTTTCATTGTACACAGTGTAATAGGTACATATTATATACTTTAAAGAATAACCTGCATTATTAGCACTGTTCATTAACTTTGTAAATCATACATTTACTAATATAATAAGTGTGGCTTAATTGGTAGGAGCATTATCCCAAAGCTGAAAGTCTGCAGGATTACATCCTGGTCAGGGCACATAACTACACTAGAAATGTGATACCCAAACCAGGCACTTGAGATCCCTGCTCCGCACAGGCAACCAATCAATCAATGTGTCTCACCCTTCCCTCCTGTCTCCCTAAAAGCAGTGAAATAAAATTCCTTGGCTGAGGATAAAAAAAAGGTTCCAAAACAGTCCACAAAGGCAAAATTAGTTTAATAACACCTTGTCACATTCTATATAACATAAACATTAAACTTATGAACAGTTCTGCATTGAGAATATTGGTAAAAAAAATAAAGTCACCTTTTCCTCAGTAAGGTTCCTTCAGTGTTATTATACTGAAAAAAATAGAACATTTCCTAAATTCAATCCATTTACAGTGAGAACACTCCAAGGTAAAAAGGCATAGATTTATCAGTAAAGGTTTCCTATATTTACTTCACACTCAAAGCCTTTAACCAGTGTGAAGTGTGTTTAAGGTGGTGATGACTGTGAGATAAGAGATTTCCCACCTTTTATGTCCACATAAGGCCTATCTCCAGTGTGAACTCCCTGATAACAGGAGTAAGGATAGAAAAAGCATTTCCCATGTCTACTGTACCCAAAAGGCCTTTTACCAGAGTGGAATCTCTGAATATAATGGCGCTTAGGGCTACAATAATAAAAATTCCTGGAGGAATTCTGCCAAGATGGAGGCGTAGGTGGAAACACTGTGCCTTCTCCCACAACCAAGTTTGAATAGAACAAAGGTTTAGTAACAAAGACGCAGTTTTAGTAACAAAGACCAGAAAATTGAACTATATGAAAGTCCAAGAACAACGAACCGTTCGACCTGGAGGGTAAGAGGGGCGGAGCCAGCAGTGGAGCAGGGTCGGGCAAGAAAGATCTCCATACCCCAGGGTCCCAGGCGAGCAGGCAGCCAAGGTAGCATCAAGGACCCAGCAAGGGTGCGGGGCAGGCTGACCACAGTCACACATTCACGCAAATATAAACCAGCAAAGGAGTGAGCAGTGAGATGGACCGCACAGGCCCCAGCCACGGGAATCAGCAGAGGGGACTGCCATTGCTCCCCTTTGACCCCACCCCCGCATACAGCATCACAACCCAGCAACCTGGGTTGCCCCACCCTGGTGAACACCTAGGGCTCTGCTCCTCATACATAACAGGCAGGAACAGTCCAAAATACGGCTCAAGAAGAACTCAAAGCCCCAGAGCCAATAACTCTAAGCGAAAAAGAAATAGCGAACCTCTCAGATGCACAGTTCAAAACACTGGTGATCAGGATGCTCACAGAACTGATTGACTTTAGTCGCAAATTACAGGAACATATGAAGGCTAAACTAATTGAAGTGAAAGGAAATGCACAGGAAATAGTGATGGAAAGGAAACTGGGACTCAAATCAAGGGAGTGGACCAGAAGGAAGGAAAAAATGACCAAACAAAAATATGTAGTAACTAGAATTAAAAAAACGAGGAGAGGCTTAGGAACCTTTAAATGTTCCAACATCCAAATTATAGGGGTACCAGAAAGGGAAAAGAAACAGCCGCCAGTGGAAAACTTATTTGAACAAATAATACAGGAGAACTTCCCCAGTCTGGCAAAGGAAATAGACTTTCAGGAAATCCAGGAAGCTCAGAGGGTCCCAAACAAGTTGGACCCCTGAAGGAACACACCAAGGCACATCATAATTACATTAGCCAATATTAAAATGAAGGAGAGGCCCTGGCTGGCGTGGCTCAGTGGAATGAGCGTGGGTCTGCGAACCAGAGGATCGCAGTTTGATTCCCAGTCAGGGCACATGCCTGGGTTGCAGGCAGGTTTCCTGCAGGCCAACTCCCAGCAGGGGACCCACGAAAGGCAACCATACATTGATGTTTCTCTCCATCTCCTTCCCCTATAAAGATAAATAAATAAATAAAATCTTAAATGTAAAAAAAAAGAGCAAATTATGTTTAAAAAATAAAAATGAAGGAGAGAATCCTAGAAGCTGCAAGAGATAAGGGGACAGTCACCTACAAAGGACTTCCCATCAGACTGTCAGCAGATTTCTCAAAAGAGACCTTACAGGCAAGAAGGAGCTGGAAGAAAGTATTCCAAATCATGAAATCCAAAGACCTACAGCCAAGATTGCTCTATCCGGCAAAGCTTTCATTTAGAATGGAAGGGCAGATGAAGTGCTTCTCAGTGCTTATCAAATTCAAGGAGTTCATTATCACCAAGCCCTTATTATATGAAATGTTAAAGGGACTTATCTAAGAAAAAGAAGATAAAAAATATGAACAGTGAGAGGACAGCAAACTCACAGTTATTCACAACCACACCTAAAACAAAAGCAAACTAAGAGGACAGCTAGATCAGGAGCGGAACCATAGAAATGAAGACCACATGGAGGGTTAGAAACAGGGGAGTGGAAAGAGGAGAAGGGGGGAGAAGGTACAGAGAAAAGTAGTATAGATGGTAGGTAGAAAATAGACAGGGGGGGAGGGCAAGAATAGTAGGGGAAATATAGAATCTAAAGAACTTGAGACATGTGGTCATAAACTAAACGGGGGGAATTGTGGGGGAGGGGTGCAGGGTGGAGGGGAATGAAGGGGGGAAATATAACAACTGTAATGGTATAATCAATAAAATTTATTAAAAAGTAAAATACACTACAAAAAATTGAATAAAAATAAAATTAAAAAAAAACTCCTCATATTGCCTGCATACATAAATCCTTTTTCTTGTGTCACCTCTCAGATAACAGAAGAAATGGCTAGAAAATAAAAGATTTCCCAAGTTTCCTTAACTAATAAGAACTTAGTCATTGAGACCCAAGGTCAATGACAGCCATGGCTACCAGTAAAAGATTTTCCACATTCACTGGGGGCATAAGGCCATCCCCTGGGTGAACTCTGATGATAACAAAGGTTACTGATAATAAAAATTCTCATATTCCATGTAGGCATAAAGCCAATCAACTAAGTGAACTCTCTTATGACAACAAAGTTGAATGTTACACATATTTTCTAATGTTCACTGCAGTCATAAGGCCTTTGTCCAGTGTGAACTCTTTGGTGTTTATGGAGGCCAGACCCACTGATAAAAGATTTCCCACATTCACCACACTCATAAGGCCTTTCTCCAGTATGACTTCTCTGATGATAGGAGAGGGCAGAGCTACTGAAATAAGACTTCCCACATTTACTGCACTCATAAGGCCTTTCTCCTGTGTGAACTCTATGATGCTTATGGAGGGCAGAACTATTGGTAAAAGACTTCCCACATTCACTGCACTCATAAGGCCTTTCCCCTTTGTGAATTCTCTGATGATAAAGTAAGTCAGAGCTAGTGGTAAAAGATTTCCCACATTCACAACATTCAAAAGGCCTTTCTCCAGTGTGAACTCTGTGATGTTTACGGAGGTCAGAGTTCCAGGTAAAAGATTTCCCACATTCACCACACTCATAAGGCCTTTCTCCAGTGTGAACTCTCTGATGATAAAGTAGGTCAGAGCTAGTGGTAAAACATTTCCCACATTCAGCACATTCAAAAGGCCTTTCTCCAGTGTGAACTCTCTGGTGTTTATGGAGGCCAGAGCCACTGGTAAAAGATTTGCCACATTCACCACACTGAAAAGGCCTTTCTCCAGTGTGAACTCTCTGATGTTTACGGAGATCAGAGTTCCATGTAAATGATTTCCCACATACTTGGCACTCATAAGGCCTTTCTCCGGTGTGAACTCTCTGATGATAAAGTAGGTCAGAGCTAGTGCTAAAACATTTCCCACATTCAGCACATTCAAAAGGCCTTTCTCCAGTGTGAACTCTCTGATGATAAAGTAGGTCAGAGCTAGTGGTAAAAGATTTCCCACATTCACCACATTCAAAAGGCCTTTCTCCAGTGTGAACTTTCTGGTGTTTATGGAGGCCATAGCCAGTGGTAAAAGATTTGCCACATTCACCACACTGAAAAGGCCTTTCTCCAGTGTGAAGTCTGTGATGTTTATTGAGGTTAGAAGTACTAGGAAAAAATTTCCCACATTCATCACACTGGAAAGGCCTTTCTCTAGTATGAACTATGTCATGTTTACGGAGGTCAGAATTACTAATAAAAGATTTCCCACATTCATCACAGCCATAAGGTCTTTCTCCAGTATGAACTTTCTGATGAGTACACAGGGCAGAGCTACTGATAAAGAATTTCCCACATTCACTGCACTCATAAGGTCTTTCTCCAGTGTGAAGTCTGTGATGTTTACGGAGGTCAGAATTACTAGTAAAAGATTTCCCACATTCACTGCACTCATAAGGTCTTTCTCCAGTGTGAACTCTATGATGTTTACAGAGGTCAGAATTACTAGTAAAAGATTTCCCACATTCACTGCACTCATAAGGCCTTTCTCCAGTGTGAACTCTCTGGTGATAAAGTAGGTAACAGCTAGTGGTAAAACATTTCCCACATGTACCACACTCATAAGGCCTTTCTCCAGTGTGAACTCTTTGGTGTTTATGGAGGTTAGAATTACTAGTAAACGATTTCCCACAATCATCACACAGAAAAGGCTTTTCTCCTGTATGAACTCTGTGATGTTTACGGAGGTTAGAATTATTAGTAAACGATTTCCCACATTGACCACACTGATAAGGCTTTTCTCCACTGTGAACTAAGTGATGGTTATGAAGGTATGAACTACTACTAAAAGATTTTCCACATTCAACACACTTATATGGCCTTTCTCCAGTGTGAATTCTGTGATGTTTACGGAGGTCAGAATTACTAGTAAATGATTTCCCACATTCATCACACTGAGAAGTCCTTTCTCCAGTATGAACTCTGTGATGTTTATGGAGGTCAGAATTACTAGTAAAAGATTTGCCATATTCAGCACACTCATAACGCCTTTCTCCAGAATGAATTCTCTGATGATAACAGAGGGTAGAGCCACTGGTGAAAGATTTCCCACATTCACTGCACTCATATGGCTTTTCCCCAGTGTGAACTTTCTGATGATAACAAAGACCTGAGATTCCTAGAAAACATTTTTCACATTCACTGCATGCATAACATTGTCTTCCATTTTGGACAGCTTCATCTGGAAGTGGTGAGTGTTTGCAGACAATGGCTTTCTTACATTCTTTTCTTGTGTGATAAATATTTCTCCTTTGAAAATCCTCCCCAAATGTTGACATTTCATTTGCTCTTTCCTTGGTGTTAGGAGCTTGTTGTTGGATATTTCCTGAGTTTGTAAAAATGTTCTGCTCAAGCTCCTGGAAGATAAAAGTCTTTTCAGACACATTGGAACTGCAGCCCTTCACAAGTGAGGCCCTGTCCACACTTTGTACAAAAGACTTCTGTCTCAGGTGCTGCTCCTGGTGCTGGTGATGCTTTGCAATGAAACAAAACTCTTTTGCACATGCCCCACACCTCAGCAGTTTCTCTCTCTGTTGAGTTCCCTGCTGGTCAACCAAGAGAAAAATTTTCTTCAAGACACACCCACAATTGTCACAGGGGTGGCTCTTCTTGGAAGACAAAGCTGCCTTGGGATCCTTTGCCTGCAACACTCTTACAGGAAGGTTCTGGTCAGTGGGAGCCTCCACATCCATGGCTCCACAGCAGCAACCTGCACAAAAACAAACACCAGTGAATTTATCATTGAGTTAGTAGAAAAAGAATAGTCCCAACACAAAGTCCATTTTGCAAATGTGGGCATGATTCTATGGACTGATTTTTCCACACAAAGAGTTAGACTCTCTGGAAATGGCTATTATTAATGGTTGGTGCCAAAGTTCAGTAAATGTTGGCAACATCTCCAGAAAAGACACAAGCACAGAATGAAAAACAAAGAGAGGCAGGGCCTACTAGTTTTTCCTCCACCAATGGCTTCCTGAAGGACTTTTCCTTCTAGTGATGAGAGGCTGTGTATAAGTTGAATGTGCCCAAACCCATAAAAATCAGTTGTATTACAGCACATGATTTTAAGGTCAATGTAAAAATACGTGAGCCCTAACTGTTGTGCCTTACTTGGGTGGAGCATTGTCCCGTGAACTAAAAGTTTGCAGGTTTGATTCCTTGTAAGGGCACATTCTTAGGTTGTGGGTTCTTTCCCTGTACCCAGTCAGGGTGCATGTGAGAAACAACCAATTGATGTTTCTCTCACATCTCTTTCTCTATATATTTCTTTCACTTTCTAAAATCAATTAACACAATTAACATAACATAATGAATGGTGAAGATAAAAAATATAATGCTCAAAAACAGAAGAATACATACACACTGTGAGGCTCTGCGGATATGAATCAAGTTTGGAGGGTAGTTAGGAGAGGTGTGTGAATGAAATGGTTGAGGTGAAGGGTTTAGAAAAAGAGAGATTATTCATAGGCTATGTACCCTTGGAGAAATGATAAATATTAGAACTGAGTAGTTGGAAAAGCACCAACAATAAGGACAAATAGGTTAAGCCATGGGACCAACAATGGTGCCAACATACTGTTAAATAAATGGGTTCGTAGGTGTAACTTTAATAAAGCCCAAATATCAAGCCCTCGCCAATTGCCATTCCAACTCAGAACCCTTTCTGAGCCCTCGCAGCCATGCAGAGTCATACCCCTACTGTGACTCTCAAAACACTCTTCCCCTAAACTCTCAGTTGAGCCATTCATGGGACTCAGAACAAGAAATCCAAAGAGATAAACTGAAGAGGTAGACTGAAAGTAACTATAATAGAACAAGACAGCACAAAACAGACCCAGCAAAAAGATCTTTGTGAATGACATCAGCAAAACAGCAGAATAGGAGACAGGAGGATATCTCCACATTCCATAATCAAGTACATAGCTATCCATGAACAAAAACAGTCCTGGAGGAGGGGAGTACAAGCTCATTAAGGCAAACAGCAAAGCAGAAAAGCCAAAAATGGAGAACTACTCAGAAATATTGAATAAAAAGGCTGGCTGAGCAAAGCTATGTGCAGATGGTGAAGCACAGAAGACAAGGTCAAAGTTACCTCTGTGAGCCACCATGCTTGTGGTAGCATTGACCCTAGTGATCTGTTTGGAGAACAACCCCAAGAAATTTTATTTATAACCACAGGAGTCCCTGGAACATTAAAAAAACAAAAGAAGTGAGAAAAGGGGAAACAGGTAGAAAGTTTATAAAAATATATTCTGAAGACTGACTTCTTAAATCTGAAAAGACACGAGACTAATCAAGTTTGTGGTTTCTCACTGGTCCCTGTAGAATTTAATGAAAGCAGGCCTCAGCAAGACACATCACATTAAAAATGCCCCAAATGTGGAGTTCTGGCCAAGATGGAGGCCTACGTAGAAACCCCTTACTTCCTCGTACAATCAAAAGGAGGATAATAACCAATCTAAAATCAATGAACAACCAGAAAATCAAACTGCATGAAGCTCCCAAAACCAAGGAATTAAAGAAACAGTCAGCCATAACCACCAGACCGGTGGGCCAAGACAAACAAATGTGGTCCAAATGAGAACACAGCAAAGCTTCAGAAATAGGCTAAGTGATGAAATGGCCAACGTATGTGATGGAGAATTTAAAGCCCTAGCAATCAAAATGCTCACAGAACTGATTGGCTGTGGTTGGAAAATACAAAAACAAATGAAAGATACCAAAATGAAATAAACCAAAAATATTCAGGTGACAGGAAGGAAACTAGGACTCAAAGCAACCATTTGAAACAAAAAGGAAGAAATAAACATCCAATCAGAACAGAATGAAGAAAGGAGAATTCAAAAAATGTGGACAGGCTTAGGAACTTCTGGGACAACCTGAAATGTTCCAATGTCCAAATTATAAGGGTGTCAGAAGGTGAAGAACAGCAGCAAGAAATTAAAAACTTATTTGAACAAATAGTGAAATAAAACTTCCCCAATCTGGTGAAGGAAGTAGACTTCCAGGCAGTCCAGGAAGCCCAGAGAGTCCCAAAAAGTTAGACCCAAAGAGGAATACACCAAGGCACATCAGCAAGTTACCCAAGATTAAAGCTACAGACAGAATCTTCAAAGCAGCAAGAGGAAAGGGGAGAGTTACCTACAAAGGAGTGTCCATAAGACTATCAGCTGATTTCTCAAAAAAAAAAAAAAAAAAAAAAAAAAACCTCGCTGGCAAGAAGGGACTGGAAAGAAGTATTTGAAGTCATGAAAGGCAAGGACCTACATCCAAGATTACTATCCAGCAAAGCGATCATTTAGAATGGAAGGGCAGATAAATTGCTTCCCAGATAAGGTCAGGTTAAAGGAGTTCATCATCACCAAGCCCTTATTACATAAAATGTTAAAGGGACTAATTTAAGAAAAAGGAAATAAAAAACATGAACAGTAAAAGGACAACAAACTTACAACTATCAACAAATGTACCTAAAAGAAAAGAAAAACAACAAAAACAAAAACTAAGCAAACAACTAGAACAGGAACAGAATCAGAGAAATGGACATCACAAGGATAGATTACAGCGGGGTGGGGGAAGGGAGGAATAGTGGGTATAAGGTACAGGGAAGAAGAAGCATAATTAGTAGGCATAAAATAGACAGGGAGAAATAAAAAATGGTATAGGAAACAGAGAACTCAAAGAGCGTGTATGTACAACCCACGGACATGAACTAGGGGCAGGGAATGCTGGAGAGTTGGGGGATGCGGGGCCAAGGGGGGAGAAAGGGGGGAGAAATTGGGAAAATTGTAATAGCACAATCAATAAAATATGTAATCATTTAAAATGTCAAAAATGCAAAGCAAAGAAAATCTTAAAAGCACAAAAAGAACAGAAACATTTCTCACAGAAAGAACACGCCCATAACACTATAAAGTAAACTCCCCTGAGAAAGAGCTGAAGACTAGAAGACAATCAAATGATCTGTTGAAAATCCTAAATGAATTAAAATCTTCAAACCAACAGTATTTTCTGAGAAAAACTGTTTTGCAGAAATAAAACAGACTTTCCCAAACAAAAGCTAAGGAGTTCATTGTCACTCAACTTGACTTACAGGAAATGCCAAAGGAAGATCTTCAAGGTGAAATGAAAGAATACTTAACAAAAAAAGGCAGAAAACTGAACTTGAACAACAATTAAAAATAAACAAATAAATAAAGAGTGAAGTGTACATTACTAAACACTATAGCAATTGTGAAAAATCAAAACTAGTAGAAACACAAAGCTAATGTTTTATAACTTAATAGATATACAATATAAAAAGACGTAAATTGTAGCATCAAAAACATATAAAGGGGTGGTGTGGTGAAGAGTCAAAGGGTATTATTTTTGTTTGCAAAAGTTGGCATCAAGAGAAAATAGTGTTGAGTAAAGAACCTGTTTCATCTAAGTCTTTTGGAAATCACAAACAAATACCCTTGTAAAAGATACACAAAAGACAAGGAAATTGAATCATACCACTAAAGAAAATGATGAAATCACAAAGGAAAACAGTGACATAGAAAGATAAACAAATGAACTAAAAAAGAGCCAGAATTCCTGGTGTAGCTCAGTGGATTGAGCGCGGGCCTGCGAACCACACAATCGTGGTTCGATTCCCAGTCACAGCACATGCCTGGGTTGCAGGCCAATTCCCAGCGGGGGACTCAGGAAAGGCAACCATACATTGATATTTCTTTCCTTCTCTCCTTCCCTTCCCCTCTAAGGATAAATAAATAAAATCTTTTTAAAAAATTAGAAAAATAATAAATAATAAATAAATTAAAAAGAGCCAGAATCCAACAACAAAGTGGCAGTAGTAGGCTCTACAACAAATTCTCCAAGGAAAGCACAGAGTGACTGAAGAGATTAAAGACAAACGAACAAACAAACAAACTATAAGACACAATATATGTTGCCTGTAGGAGACACCCTAAATGTTTATGGACATAAACACCCTGAAAAAAAAAAAAGAAACATATTCCTTGGACATAAAACCAAAAGACGGAAGGAGTAGCTAAAATTCTATCCAACAAAGATGACCTTAAATATTGTCACAAATGATAAAGGTCATCACAGAATAGTAAAGGAGTCAAGTCATCAAGAGAACAACAATGTTAAATATTAAGCATCAATCAGCATATATTAATTATATTAAACAAATCATATCAGAACTGAAGGCATATAAAAGAAGCCCAGTATACTTCATTAGTAGTAGTGAATTTCAATATTCTTCCGTCAATAGTAACTAGATCACCCATCTAAAATCACTAAGGAATCACTCAAGCTTAACTACACTTTAGAAAAAACAGACCTTGTAAACTTACACAGAAAATTCCACCCAAATGCAGCAGAAGATGCATTTTTGTCAAGGGCACATGAAATATTCTCTAGGTAGATCTTATGTTAGATCCAAAAACAAGTCCCTTGCCTTGGCTGGTGTGGCTTAGTGAATTGAGCACGGGTCAGTAAAGCACAGAGGGTTGCTGGTTCGATTCCCAGTCAGGGCACATGCTTGGGTTGCAGGCCAGGTCCCTAGTAGAGGACACATGGGAGGCAACCACATACTGATGTTTCTCTCCCAACCTTTCTCCTTCCCTTCCCCTCTCTCTAAAAATAAATAAATAAAATATTTAAAAAAAAACAAGTCCCAAATATTCAGAATAAATCATTTCGAGTGTCTTATCTGATCACAGTGATAGAACACAAGAAATCAATTTTAGTATTAAGAAAGATGAATATTCACAAATAAGATGAAATCAAACACAACACCCCTGAACAACCACAGGGTCAAAGAAAAAAATGACAGATAACTCAAAACACATCTAGAGGCAAAAGGAAATAAAAGCATAACAACCAAAGCTTACATACATGGAGCAGAAAATGCAATGCTAACAGCACATTTTGTAGTGATGAATGCCCACCTTAAGACAAAAGATCTCAAATAAACAACCTAACCTTGCACCTCAGGAACCTAGAAAAACATGAAGATACTAAACCCAAAATTAGTAAAATAAAAAAACAATAAATATTAGAAAAGTCATATATGAAATAAAGGCAAGAAAAAAGAAAAACAAAAGAATATCATAATCAAGACTGGTTTTTTTCAAAGATACACAAAATTGCCAGACCGTTAGCTACACTAAAGAAACAAGAATCATATGTCTTTAAAAAGAAATGAGGCTTCCAGTGAACACAGATGCATAGGTATGTTTTACTTCCTCACATAACAAAACTAGGGATAAAAGCCAATTTAAAAAAACCCCAAAAACAAAGAACTGTGAGAAAACCGAACTGTATAGAAGCCAGACAACCAAGGAGTTAAAGAAGAAACACTCATCCAGACTGGAAGGAGGGATGGAGATCAATAGCCAGAGTAGAGAGGAAATGCCATAAGGCAGCAACTGGCAGATCAGGTGGGTGAGGCAGCAACTGGCAGACCAGGTGATCCCACATTCACAAACAGATAAACTGGGAGGAACAACTAGGGAGCCAGACACGCTGCGCAACCCAAGGTTCCAGCACCAGGAAAGAAAATTTCAAAACCTGTGGCTTTAGGAAGCCACAGTGGGTTTGTGGCAGTGGGAGAAACTGTCTCACAAGAGAGTTCACTGGACGGGCACATGTGGTCCCAGAACGTACACAAGCCCATCCACTCAGAAATCAGCGCCTGAAAGGCACAATTCACTTGTGGGTAGCAGTGGAACTGACTGAAAGTGGGGCGAGAGCTGAGCAAAAGGCACTGTTCCCTCTCTGACCTCTACCCCACGAACAGCCCCACAACACAGTCAAGTGGATTGTGGGCCTTGTGAATAGCTAAGGCTCTGCCCCTTACAAAATAGCAGGTGCGGAGACAAAGTAATATAACTCAAATGAAAGAAGAGATCAAAACTCCAGAAAAAGAACTAAGTGAGGAGGAGATAGCCAAACTATCAGATTCAGAGTTCAAAACAATGGTAATCAGGATGCTCAGAGAAATGATTGTGTATAGCCACAAAAAAAAAGGGAAAGACTGAAGGCTATACAAAGTGAAATAAAGAAAAAATATACAGGGAACCAAGAGCGAAGGGAAGAAAACTGGGACACAAATCAACAATTTGGAACAGGAGGAAGAAATAAATACTCAACTGGAACAGGAAAAAGAAACAGGAATTAAAAAAAAATAAATGAGGAGAGGCTTAGGAACCTCTGGGACAACTTGAAAGTTCCAACATCCCAATCATAGAGATGCCAGAAGGAGAAGAGGAAGAGCAACAAACTGAACAATCTTTTGAAAAATTAATGAAGGAAAAGTTCCCCAATCTGGTGAAGGAAATAGACATGCAAGTCCAGGAAGCTCAGAGAGTGCCACAGAAGTTGGACCCAAGGAGGAACACATGAAAACACATCATAATTAAATTACCTAAGACTAAACATAAACAGAGCATCTTAAACAACCAAAACAAAAGGAGGAAGTTACCTACAAAGGAGTTCCCATAAGACAATCAGCTGATTTCTCAAAAGGAACCTTACAGGCAAGAAGTGGCTGGAAAGAAGGATCCAAAGTCATGAAAAGCAACAACCTACATCTCAGATGACTCTATCCAGGAAAGCTATCATCTAGAATGGAAGTTCAGATAAAGTATTTCCCAGATAAGGTCAAGTTAAAGGAGTTCATCATCACCAAGCCCTTACTACATGAAATGTTAAAGGGACTTACCTAAGAAAACAAAGAAGATCAAAACTATGAACAGTAAAATGACAACGAACTCACAACTATCAACAATGGAACCTAAAAAAAAACACAAAAACTAAGCAAACAACTAGAACAGGAATAGAATCACAGAAATGTAGATCACAAGGAGGGAGATTGGGGGAGGAGGGGAAGAATGGAGGAAATGGTCAAGGGAATAAGAAATACCATTGTTAGGTACAAAATAGACAGGAGGAGGTAAAGAACAGTATTGGATAGGAAATGGAGAAGTCAAAGAACTTACATGTATGACGTATGGACATGAACTAAGGGAGGTGAATACTGGAAGAAAAGGGCATAACGAGGGAAAGGGGGGAAATGGGACAACTGTAATAGCATAATCAATAAGATATACAAAAAAAAAAGAAAAAAGAAAAAGAAATGAGTGCTGGATGGTGTGGCTCAGTGTATTGAGGGCTGGCCTCCAAAGCACAGGGTGTCAGGTTTGACACCTGATTGGGGCCTAACTCACGGTACAAGTCTCCAGTTGGGGGCATGTGAGAGGTGACCACACATTGGTGTTTCTCTCCTTTCTTTCTCCTAAGCTTTCCCTCTCAAGAAAAATAAATAAATAAAATCTTCTAGAAAAAGACAATGATGAAAGAAGTTCAAGAAAACATAAGCCCTGGCTGGTATAGCTCAGTGGACTGAGTGCAGGCTTGCGAACCAAAGGATCGTGGTTCGATTCCCAGTCAGGGCACATGCCTGGGTTGCTGGCTATTCCCAACAGGGGACACAAGGGAGGCAACCACACCTTGATGTTTCTCTCCTTCTCTCCTTCCCGTCCCCTCTAAAGACAAATAAATAAAATCTTAAAAAAAAAAAGAAAATATAAATTAGTACAAAGACAGCCTGTGTTCATGGATTTCAAAACTTAATATTGTTAACATGCCTATAATACCCAAAGCAATCTACAGATTAAATGCAATCCCCATCACAATTCCAACAGCATTTCACCTGAAAATTTAAAAAAAAAAACAATTGTCAAATGTAGGAAGCCTGAAAAGAACTTGAAGAACAAAAGCAATCCGGACACCACTGATAATATTCGTTCCAAAGTAATAAGAAAATTAAATGTCAGTCCTGAAATCCTAAAATTCCTTCAAGACAACAGAGAAAAAAAGCTTTGGAGATATATATTGGAAACAATTTCCCTGATGGGACACCAACTACCAGGCAAAAACCAAAAATAAACAATCCTAACTACGAAAACACAAACAACTTTCTGCACAGCAGAATGATTAACAAAATGAAAAAAACAGCTACAGAACGGAAACAAACACTCAGAAACCATGTAGAGGTAACCCTCTGAGATACTGTTGGCTCAGTTCAGAGCACCACCATAAAGCAAGTATTTCCACATAGGAAAAAAGTCACAGCAATTTTTTATTTCCCAGTGAATACAGAAGTTATGTTTATATTACAGTGCAGTCTATTAACACAATAGCTTCGTCTAAAAAAACCCTACATAACTTGGTTAAAAATAGATTATTGCTGAAAATCACTAACCAGTATCTCAGCCTGCTGTTAAAATGGCAGCAGTCCCTTTGCTCACTGAAGTGTTTCCTAAAATATTGAATTTGTAAAAAACACAATATCTGCAAAGTACAATAAAGCAGAGTGCAAAAAAGACATGCACCTGAATCGGATGAGAAATTCATCAAATATACAAGGTATTCAAAAGACTCATTAGCCCACCCTGGCCTGCAGTAGCTCAGTTGGTTAGGGCAAACGATCTGATACTCAAAGGTTCAGAGGCCCATGCTCAGAACACACAAGAATCAATCATAATAAGTAGAACAACAAATCAATGTTTCTCTGTCTCTTCAAAAAGCGATAAATACAAATTAAAACAAAAAAACTAATCATTAGCCCCAAAACACAGTGAAAAGCACGACTAATGTAGAGACATTTTTGCAAAAAGTATGTACAAATGACCAACAGGAACACAAAAAACGCATTTCCTCATTAATCAAGATGGAATCCGGTTCCCTGCACGACCACCAACCACAAACGCCTCCCTATCAGGGTGCTGCAGAGGAGGTACTGGGGCTGCAGGGAGAGAAGAGGGCAGCCTGACAAGGCCAGGATCTGCCTAGAAAACTGAAGCAAGCAGTACCCACCGTCCTCACAGGTGAGGACTGAGCGCACCCTAGGGAACAGAGGGCACGGGGGAAATGCAAACCCTGCTCACGGTCACCGGGAGAGAGTGACGGTCTTACCCTGCGAGGATATAAGAGCAAAATTCTCCAGCATCACATGGAGGTACAGGCTTCTGTCAGCTGCATTAAGGAGGCTCCATTCTGTCCTGGAGAAATACACGGCCACATCCTCAAAGGTCACCCTAACCTGTCAGAATTGATACAAATGAGTCTGGGACAGTCTATACAAAGCTCCCCCACATTCAACCTGGCCCCACTTCAGCGTGGACAACCCCTCCAAGTCCCAGTAAAGACGCGACTCGGATTCAGATTGCTGAATGCAGACACACCAAGAACCCCAGGTTCCCGGGTCCTCCTGGCTCAGGTGCCTCTGTACCTGTTCACAGGGCGCGCCCTCCCGGCCACCCTTCCATAACCCGCCAGACTCTCGCGGGGCCCAACGCCCCGCACCCGGGCTGCAGGCCTCAGTGGTGTGAGGGGAGGGCCCGGGACGCGATTCACCTCAGCCAGGTGCCTCCACATGGCCTCCGCCATCGGACTCTGTGGGCAGTGAGGGGCCCCAGTGGCGCGCAAGGCGGGTGTCCCTGGTTTAGCGAGCTCCTGTCTCCGCCCTGGCGCCTCACTCCCCCGCAGCATCACCTGGCATCCAATATGCTGCCGTGACCATTACTTTCCCACCTTCTCCATTGGACTTTGAGACCCAAGATGCTGACTTAGTTCTCACACACACTGGGAGAAGAGGAAATGCCCGCCACTGAGGATCTGAGTCCCATCCCGTCCAAACGGAAATGCCTTTACTGAGTGTTCATTGGCTCATTGGCTCATTGTCCCGGGATTCCTCGTCTGCCTTCTGGGTAATGTAGTTCTTGCACTCCAAGACTGGGATGCTGTATTTCCCCCCTGACTCCAGGAGTGGATTTACAGACCCCAAGAAATTCTCTGAATACTAAATGCGTCCTCCAGCGGTCATCACTTCCTGGGCTAAGTGTTCCTGCAAGTCCTCCCTCTTTTCTTTTTTTAACTATATTTTATTGATTATGCTATTACGTTTTTCCATTTTCACCCCTTCACTTCCC
Organism: Sturnira hondurensis; assembly: GCF_014824575.4. Taxonomy (NCBI): domain Eukaryota; kingdom Metazoa; phylum Chordata; class Mammalia; order Chiroptera; family Phyllostomidae; genus Sturnira; species Sturnira hondurensis. The sequence goes on from NW_028086574.1 coordinate 94,593, forward strand.
TCCACCCTGCACACCCCTCCCACCCACACTGTCCCCCTTTAGTTCCTGTCTATGGGTCGTACATGTAAGTTCTTTGGCTCCTACATTTTCTTTACCATTCTTACCCTCCTCCTTTCTATTTTCTACCTACCATTTATGCTACTTATTCTCTGTACCTTTCCCCCTCTCCCCCTGCTACTCCCCTATTGATAACCGTCCATGCGATCTCCATTTCTGTGTTTCTGTTCCTGTTCTGGATGTTTGCTTAGTTTGCTTTTGTTTTTGCTTTAGGTGTGGTTGTTAATAATTGTGAGTTTGTGGTCATTTTACTGTTCATATATTTTTTCTTTTTCTTAGATAAATCCCTTTAACATTTCGTATAATAAGGGCTTGGCGAGGATGAACTCCTTTAACTTGACCTTATCTGAGAAGCATTTTATCTGCCCTTCCATTCTAAAGGAAAGCTTAGCTGGAGAGAGCAATCGTGGGTGTAGGTCCTTGCATTTCATGACTTGGAATAAACTTGTATAACTTTTAAATACATGGTTCTTTTTCTTTTCAGAAGACCCTTGACTTTGGGAGTCAAGGGTTTCTTTGGCTTTAGGCAATAGAATGAAGAGGAACAGAATCCACAGTGGCTCGGTTACAATACAATTAGACATATATGCAGAAATTATATTCAGATAAATGAAGAAGTACAGTATATATTTATAATGAAAGTTGACCCATGTTTAGGTGAGAATTCTTTTACATCAGATGAGATCAGTCTGTGAGAGGATCTATCCAACACACAAAGTTGTGGGTTCAATGCCCAGTCAGGCCATATGTAAGAATCAACCCATGAATGCATAAATCAGTGGGATAACATATCAACATTTCTTTGTCCTACACTCTTTTCCTCTCTGTAAAATACATAACACATCAATGTTTCTCTCCCTTTTTTCTCTCTCCCTTCCACTCTCTCTAAAAAGAAATAAAATGTTTAATTTTTTTAAAAAAATATGGTAATTTTGTAAGAAGTCTTTTCCTATTTAAAAGTGTAAATCACTTTTCCCCTGTTTATCAGACTTGTAGGTTCCAGGTCTGGCTCTCAAATCACCATTCACTATCCAGACTGGCTGAGGGGGTTGCAGGTGTTAGAAGACTGCGAACCTAGGACACCCTGGGTCCAAGACAACTCCTCAGCTTGGGTGGGGTCCCTTATGCAGTTTCCAGTGAGTTTCGGAATACGCACTAGCAGCCATTCAGCCACGAAGATCTCAGCTCACAAAGGATGCATGCTTGATGGCTGCCTCATACCAGCATAGACGGGACATGTATTAGTACCCCTCTCAGTTTTGCAGTGAAGTCAATATGCTCCGCAAGGAGGATGAAACTGTTTTGAGCTGGTTCTGACATCGCATTACAGAGAAGGCAGCCTACCAGCTGAATCCGATGATACTTTCACAGCAGAACCTAAGCCAAGACAAAGATACAAATACAGAGAGCAGTTGAATGTGAACATACTGCCTAAAAGCACCAAGGAAATGCACATGTCAGTAGAAAAAAAATCCAGAAACAATTTGGAGTGATAGAAAATGGAACCAAACTTAACAGACACCATGAGACAATGAAGTTTATTGAAACGGGAAGCTGAGAGAGAAATGGACTTACCTCCACTAACAAGGATGTTCTACTTGGAAGTGTCTGAGCCACAAGGCGTTGAGTGATGTGTGACCCTAGAATACCATGATAAAACCTTTCACTGCAGCTCCATGAAATAAGCCAACAAGCCACAGGGGAGCATCAGGACCATCTTCCACATACTCACCACCACAGACGACCCCATTGTCTGAAAGCTGGTGAACATCCAGGGCAATGTGTTGGCCACCAACACAAATGGGCCACACTCATGAGCTGTACCTGCTCCCTTACTCCTGGGACATGATCATTCAGAGAGTTGGGCCCAAGCTCATGTTTCACAAGAGGCACAGATCTGATGAGGAACTCCTCACAGTGAGTGGGAGGGCCAACTATTCTCTCTTGGTGAAGGTAATTCAATCAATTTACATGAAACAATCTGGCCATGGAGTCAACCTACTGAACCATAGCTACCCTTAGACTAAGGTGAGCCTCTGGAGGAGATGAGATCATTAGTAAACAATTGTCTGAAAAATGAAACACGATGTCATGGCTTTCCTTCAATTCTTCTAATTGTCTCAGCTCACTACTTACTACATCTGTCTGATGTCTCTATTTCTCCTCAAGTTCTCAGGAATGAAAACGACCAACACTTGGAAGAAGAATTTCAGGGTAGCCACATGTCCAGCAGAGCTGGAGCTCAAGTTAATTCTCCCACCTCTTAGGGCTCAGTGACAAAGGGCACTATACCACATGTGGAGACTTACCTGTTCTCTGTACCAACAGGACCTTTTTCCTTGTAAATATCAAACTAACAATCAGTTACAACTCCATTAATCAATATTAATACCTTTCTGTGTTTTGCTCACTCTGTAACTTTTTGCAAAAATAATCTGCAGTCCCCATGCAGAAACTGCCACTGCATTTACTGGTAAAATGATCATTGTTTCCTTGCAAGGAAGAAAATCCCCAAATCCAAAACTTTCATCTCACATTCAAATGCCTACTTTCCAAACCTTCATGAATCCCAACGTTGCAGCCATCCTGGCCACAAACTTACATTTGATGCATAACCATGATCTCCAGGTACATGTCATATTCATAAAAGCTCATCATAGACAGTATCCCACAAAACTCAGTAAGATATTTCATGTGCACAAACAATTGTTTCGGTAGCTACAAAACGCACACTGACAGAGAGGCAGAGGGCTATATTCTGAGGGTCTATGAGCCATGTGACACCTCATCCACTTGCTTTAGGTCTGCCTAGGACCTCCTCCCTCTCCTGGTTCCCTCTACAAAATGGAATATTCTTGCTCAAATAACTGAGAGAACACACTGAACCTTTGGTGTTCAATCTAAATATTTTGCAAATGAAAAGCAGTTACTTACCTACAGGGGAGTTCCCATAAGACTGTCAGCTGATTTATGAGAAGAATCCTACAGTCTAAAAGAGACTGGCTGGAAATATTCATATAAATATTAGCAGGGACCTACAGCTAAAATTGCTCTACCCAGCAAAGCTATCATTTACAATCAAAGGGCAGATAAAGGTCTTTCCAGAGAAGAAAAAAATAAAGTTCCTCATCACCAAATCATTACTATATGGGATTTCTTTAAGAAAAAGATCAAAAGTGTGAACAATAAAATGGCAATAAATACATTTCTATCAACAATTGACTCTTAAAAAAAGCAAGAAACTAAGCAAACAAGAACAGACAGCATCATGGATATTCTGCTTTGATGGTTGCCAGATGGGAGGGGTATGTGTCGGAGAATGCATTAAGAGGTGAGTGAATTAAGTACAAAATAGGTAGTTACAGAGTAGCCATGTAAATGTAAAGTACAGTATGGGATATGGAGTAGCCATAGAACGTGCATGCATGACCCATGAACACGAATAATAGTGGGGAGATTTCCCGAGGAATTGGGGTGTGCTGCATGCAGGATGGCAAAGGGAGAGAAATTGGGACAACTGTAATAGCATAATTAATAAAATGTAATTAAAGTTAAGAAAATAATTAGCCCTGACTGGTGTGGCTCAGCAGGTTGAGTGCCTACCTGTGAACCAAAGCATTGCCAGTTCATTTCCAAGTCTAGGGCACATGCCCGGGTTGTGGGCCAGTTCCTCATTGGGGGTACTCAAGAGGCAACCACATATTGATGTTTCTCTCTCTCTGTCCTCCTTCTCTTCCCCTCTTTAAAAGTAAATGAATAGCCCTGTCTGGCATAGCTCAGTGGATTGAGCATGGGCCTGAGAACCAGAAGATCATGGTTCAATTCCCAGTCAGGGCACATGCCTGGGTTGCAGGCCAGTTCCCAGCAGGGGACACACCAGAGGCAACCATACATTGATATTTCTCTCCCTCTCTCTTTCCCTTCCCTTCTGAAGATAAATAAATAAAATCTTTAAAAAATAATATTAAAAAAGAAAATAATAAAAAACAAACCCTGGAATACTAGTGGCAGTGTTTTTTAGTGTTTTTTCTTTACCTTTATTGATCCTCATAGGGGCCATTGTTAGTGACTTCATTAATTCTATATCAGCCAGTGAAGTGAGTTTTAGAGGGATTTAGAGTCACTCACAAATACCCTGGTGGGGAATTCATACTTAGACCTCAGAGTCCTGAAGCCACCTCCTCCATGTGGTGGTGTCTGTGTGAACTGCTGCTAATCATGGGATTCTCAGAGCTCTGTTTTGTTTTTGTTTTTTTTTTCACAAGTACTCAGCGCAGAAGGCTCCAGGAATGTATGATTTTAGGTGGGTCATTGAAATACTAAGGTTTATAAAGTATATGACTGTCCAACCACTATGCTGTATAGCTGATATAAAATAATATTGAATATACACTATTATTTGAAAAAGAACACATAAAGTATATACTGGGTTCGCCAAAAAGCCCGTTTAGCTTTTTCTTTAACATAAGACACATTTTTTATTTTCACCATAACTTCACTTAGTACTTGGATATTTTGAGTATGTCAGCTGTCTCTCATGTGGTGATAACATTGGTCATTCTCAATTAATGTCTTGATTTTGTCGCTTTCAACTTCAACTGGTCTACCTGACCATGGAGCATCATCTAGCAAAAAATCTTAAGCACAAAACTTCACAAAGCACTTTTGACATTTTTGATCAGTCACGGCACCTTCTCCAGACACTGTACAATTTTATTTGTTTGTATTTTTACCTTTCATGAAATAATAAAGCATAATATGCCATAAATGTTGCTTATTTTCTTCCATCTTCAATATTAAAATGGCTACACAAAAAATCACCAATTTTGATAAGTTTTTTTAAATGCATGCTGATATGTCACAATACAATCTAACAAAATTCTTTTGAATGAAGATAAGACAACTAAACAGTACTAGAGCCTTCTTATGAAAAAAAAAATCTTTTTGGCCAACCCACTATTAGTTTTTGGTGTATACTCCAGTGATTACATACTATATAACTTACTAAGTGATCATTCTGATAAATCTTGTACCCATCTGACGAAATCCATAATTAAAGTTAATCTCTTAGCCTCAGCCAGATAGCTCAGTAGGTTACAGCACCATCCCACAATATGCCAAGATTGTGGGTTCATCTCTAGTCAGGGTATCTGCAAGAATCGACCAAAGACTTCATAAATGAATGGAACAACAAATTGATGTTTTCCTCTCCCTCACTCTCTCTCTCTCCCCCCCTTCTTCTCTATTTCTAAAATCAAAAATTAAAATTATGTGCTGGCTGGTGTGGCTCAGTGGATTGAGTGCTGGAGCACCCACCTGTGAACTGAGAGATTGCCTGTTTGATTCCCAGTCAGGGCGCATGCCTAGGTTGAGGATCAGGTCCCCGGTGAGGCACACATGAGAGGGAACCACACATTGATGTTTCTCTTTAAAAAAAATAATAAATAGCCCTGGCTGGTGTGGCTCAGTGGATTGAGCTCAGGTTTGTGACCCAACAGGTCACTGGTTGCATTCCCCATTAGGGCACATGCCTGGGTTTTGGGCCAGGTCCCCAGTTGGAGGGCATGAAAGAGGCAATTGATGCATATATATCTCTCATGCACTCATGTTTCTCTCCCTCTTTCTACCTCCCTTCCCCTCCGTCTAAAAGAAAATAATTAAAATCTTTAATAAAATTATAAAAAATAAAATTAAATTAAAAATAAACTTAATCTCTAACTTGTTAGGTTTCAAGGTCTTTTATTTGCCATCTTTGAGACCTACCTGTTCTGTCTTCAAATCTTTTCTCTTCTAGCAATCTATGTAATTTTCATTGTATTACTCCATGATCAACATTAATACATTTCTGTAGTTTACTTAACCCTAATTCTTTTCCAGAAAACATATGCAGTCCCTATGCAGACACTGTCAGTGCATTTACAGGTGAAACGATCATTATTTTCTGGCAAAACTGAGGAATTCTGGGATCCAAGATCTTTAGCTCAAGGATACCCACTTTTCAAATCTCCACAAATGCCAACCTTGCCGGCATCCTGGCATGAAATGCAAATATGGCACATAACCACTCTTCACAGGTACATCTCTTATTCTTAGAAGTTTAAAATAGACCCTATCACAGAAAATTCAGTAAGAAACTTTTGGTGGAAAACAACTGTTTTCTGAAGTTGGAACACAAATAGTGACAGAGGCAGAAGGGATATATTCTGAGGGTCTGTGAGCCACGTTGCCACCTCATCCACTTGCTTTAGGGCTGCCTAGTACGTCCCCTCCAGGTATCCTTTACAAACTGTGGGGAGCATTCTTGCTCTTATTGCTGAGCTAACACAATGTACCTCTCCACATTCATTCTAAAAGCTTACTCTATTACAAAAATAAACAACAAAAACAAACATTTTTCTGTTTTTTATTTTTTTTTAGGCATATTCTGTTTGGCTGAAATAGATTTCACGAAAAATTTTAAAGGCACTGTTTCATTCATTTTTAATTGATGTTTAGTATTTGTATAAGTATATTGGATATACATTTTTGACCTATGCAGATCATGAGTTACAAATGGAATCTGGAATATTATTACCAAATTTTTTAATTTAATGACCGGAGGGGAGAGAGACATGGCAGATTCCGGCCTGCAGAGTCAGTGTGTGGTGACTGAAGACAAAAACAAATGCACAGGCTACAGCACTCACATGGAGAAAAAGGGACGGTACAGTACTCTCTTAAGATAAGAGTCCTGTGGTCACTTCTCTCAAGTGGAAAGTGCCTTGGCCACTCTCTCAAGGGGAGAGGGCCCCGACCCTTGCCTGGACAGGCTTTTATTGTTTTTCTCAGGTCTTACATCAAAGAAGGATTTATTATCTATCACATAGAATATTGTTGTCTACATTTTACATACAATCAAGGAATTAAAAATAACAAATGCAGAAGGGGAAGAGGGTGAGCTGATTAGCTCCGACCTTGGGAAAATTCGCACAGGCTTTGGAAATTACCTTACAGATAGACAACAAACATCTACTGTTTCAGGCCAGGGTGAGGGAGTTTTGGCAAGAGCAAGCCATAACAGTCTGTATGCATTTTTTAGGTCTGATTCCCATGGGAAAACCTGGTTTGCAGGTCTGGCTCCTGCCCACCACATCACTTCTGTAGGTTTTCCATTCAGAGCTGAGTTACATTTGCCAAGCCAAAGCAAACCAGTTCCCTACAGAAAGAGAATTCAATTTTTTGTCCCACTTATTTATACATTTCATTGGTTGATTCTTGTATGTGCCCTGACTAGGGATCAAACCCGCGACTTTGGCAGTGCTGTAACAACTGAGCTAACTGGCCAGGGCTTACTAATATATTTGGTGAAGGTGGGTGTTAAAACTTTCTGATGCATGCCATAAATATTGTAAAATGCAAAATAGCAAGACAATCAAGTACATAAAGAATCTGAAAGCTAAAGAATAAGGATGACATGGTGATTAGCATAGGGGATGTGGGATAGAGGTAGATAGAAGAGGGGAGATGGGAAAAATGGCCATGAAAGGAGACTTGAGGTGGTGAACACATGATACAATACACAGATGACACATTATAGAATTGTATACTTAAAACTTATAAAATTTTATTATCCAATGTCGCCCCCAATTAGTTCAATTAAATACAAATAAATTTTCAAAAATAAGAGTGATGTTAGAATTCAGTGAGTGGTATTTGAACTGTGCCTGACTAACCTGACATCTGGTCTGTACTTAGGGGACCTAACCTTTGACCATGGTTATTATTTTCTTTAGAATGACCCACAATTAAATTTTTAATTATTTTTTACTTATTGATCTGAGAAAGAGACAGAAACATCAATTAGCTGTTACACAGCTAATTGTTACACAATTAGCTTATTTACACATTCACAGGTTGCTTTTTATATGGCCCTAAACAGAGATAAAACACTATCTTGGCCTATCAGGATAACACTAACCAACTGAGCTACCCAGACAGGGCTTACAATTTTTTTATATAGATTGTATTCTAAAACATGTACTTGTGCACTGGAATCTTGTGGAAAAAATCTCAGTAGTGGCCAGAGTATACCAGCCATTGGGGTGAGGGGGTGTGTTCAGAAAAAATCTATATTCAAACCTAAAGATCTGCTGTGCTGATACAGGGTAACTGGAAAGTACTTTCCCTAGAATATGGTCAGGGTTGAAGGGAAGACACTGTGTGCACGATTGCATAATGCAGCCACTTTGGGCAGAGGACAGAGACATACGAGTAGCAGGTCCCTTGCATGGAGAAGTCACCCAGTGAAACCAGGATTTCACAGGTCTCCAGCATCACTTTCTGATTATAAGGTCTCTGAATTCACATGCAGTTGTCCACTCTCCTTCAGGGTGAATGTCAGTGCCAGGTATTAACACCACTCAAAGAGTTGAATTGAAACATTAAATTCACTACAGTGAATGGGATCACATCCTGTGTCCCAAAATGTGAATGAAGGTGCAGAGAACCAGGTCCAAATAACTAAGGTCTCCTGAGGCTCAATTTTTGTGCTGGGCTCAAAGGCAAGACAAACTGTGTTCCAACTCAGAAAACGGTTCCCCTGGGAAGATGAATGGAACTGACACTTCATGGTGTTCTAGCGAACACTAGGTGCAGAGGGTAAGTGCTCTGAGATGTAAGGGAAATGGGGAGAAAATCATAATTGCAACAATAAAAACAGCAGCTTCAGCTGACCCTCCCTGGTCCTCACAGTGTATCTGCCTCAGTGAGGGTTCCACAAGCACTGGTAGATTGTCCCAAGCTCTGGAGCCAGGGTTCTGGGTTGGAAAGTAGCCTCTTAAATCTGACACTTACCTGTTGTGTAAACATGGAGAACCTACTTCATTCCTCTAATGCGGGATTTTCCGAGCGCTTCAGTATTAGTTCTCACTTCCCAGGTTGTTGTGAGAATGAAGAGCAAATGCTCAAGGAGCTAACCCTGGAATCCTGGCCCCTGCAAGCTCTCAGTTTGTTTCTTTTATTGATCCCCGGAGGCCAAGGAAAGTGCCATCATCAACTGCTTGTCACATTCAGCCAACCGACATTCTGGGAGCCGTAGTGAGTCAACTGGAGATTCCTGGGTGGGAACACTACACTGAGACCTCAGTGCCTACAGCACCTGCCTCCCTTAAGACAGCATGTTCTTAAGCCCCTTTAAGAAACTGGTGGGTCAGTGAGTTCTTAAACCCATTTCTTTGTGAAAGGAACCAAAAACCAAAAAGGTTTGGGGCATTAGAGAAAATTAAGAGCACATGCCCCAAAAATGTCTCTATAGGCAAGCTATAGGCACACCTGCTGCAAAGCAAATGGTCACTTTAGCTCCTGCAACAGCTAAGTGATGGAGACATACCTTACACTCATTTTACACACACACACACACACACACACACACACACACGTCCGCGGTAAAGCCCAGACCAGAAAAAGTGTTCATTTCCCAACAAGTTTCAATGATATTTGGGAACCTGGGATTCAAATTCAGGGTGCCAGATGCTGGGCATGGGGAGTCTGATCACTGCCCTCCTACTTCCCTCAGCAATGGGCTCTGGGACTAACAAATCACCCTGCCCATTCTGATGCCATCTGGTTTCCCTGAGAGTTCTGTTCCAATCCAAGAATCCCCATGATAGCAGACCAGGAAAATGGGAGAAAACTGAACAGAAAGGGTTTATTGTATTATTAAATGACCAGACCCCTGGAAATGATGGAGAATGTTAACAGTGAAAATGAAAACTGAAAGTGTGCACTGCATTTTACATACTGTTAAAAATGTAAAAAATATTAGAATACGTCTTTCGAATATGAAAAAGATTTATTCCACAAAGCAAAGGCACACACTGAATGAATTTCAACATGCAGTTTTGTTTCACTGCCCTTTTCTTAAAAAAAAAAGTATTGCCAAAATTCATAGCAGATTTAGTCAAACACATCCTCATTTTACCAAACATGCAGAAACATCAAATACACATCTAAGGAAAGACTCAGTTGGTTTTATCATCCAAATACACCAAGGTTGTGGGTTTGTTCCCTGGTCAGGGCACGTATGAGAATCAACCAATGAATTCATGAGTAGAACAATTTGATGTTTATCTCTAACCCTGTTTCTAAAAATCAATTTAAAAAATTTAAAAAAAAATAAGGCCCTGGCTAGTGTAGCTCAGTGGATTGAGTGTCGGCCTGTGAACCAAAGGGTCACCAGTTTGATATCCAGTCAGGGCACATGCTTGGGTTGCCTGAATGGTGGCCAGTGGGGGACACTCGAGAGGCAACTGCAAATTGATGTTTTCCCACCTCTTTCTCCCTCCCGTCCCCCTCTCTAAAAATAAATAAAATCTTTAAGAAAAAAAAAGGAGTGTGGTAGCAAAACAGTTATAGAAAGTTTAAATAGGTAATGACTGACCAGATCTGGTAGGATGGCTCAGTTGATTAGGGCATCGTCCCATACTCCAATAGGTTGTGGGTTCAGTTCCTGGGTTAGATCCCTCCCTACGGTATATGGGGGAAACAACCAACTGATGTTTCTTTCACATCTATGTCTCTCTCTCTCTCTTCTTTCCTGTTTCTAAAATCAACAGACATCTCTACAGGTAAGGATTTTAACAGGCAGATAAATAACCAACCAAAGCAAATATTCTCTCTCTAGAACGTGGAGGAAATGAATACCTCACACACTACTTAAAAAATGCAAAAAAAGTACAATCACTTTAGATCACAACTTGCCAATTTCTTTTTGTTAAATCCTCAACCATGGACATTTTTTGGATTGCTTTTAAAGAGGAGAGTGAAACAACAATATGAGAGACATTGATTGGTTGCCTCCAGTATACACCTGAATCAGGGATCAAACTTGCAGCCTAGCTATATGCTAAAAATGGAATTCACACCCCTTCGGTTTGGAGACACCGCTCCAGCCAACTAAGCTACACAAGCCAGGGCACACAACTTGTTAATTTCTTTCAGTTAAATATTCACCTACACTCCAACTATGAGGTTGCATTATGAGTCATTGGCAAAGATAAATAAAACATATATCCACATAGATAATTACATACAAATGTTTCTACTGGCTTTATTGAGTGTACAAATAGCTCAATTCCCATGAACAAATGAATAAACAAGTGGCGACATATTCAAAGACAATAATTCTAAACCAACAGAAAAGATCAGCTACAAATATATCATTACTGAACCTCCAAGTATTTACATAACATAAATAAAAGCAGAAAAACTATTTTGATTCCAATCATATAGATTCTATTAAATGCAAAGCTGTCTATTAAAATGGAATGTAAATCGATGGTTAGAGAGACTTGAAGGGCAGGAAGAGAGATTAGAAAAGGACATGAGGTAAACAAACAGTGACAGATATAGTCAGTATTATGGCCATGATGATGGTTTCAGTTTCATGCCTAGGTCAAGACTTCTCAAATACTATATTTGAAATACATGATTTACTAAGAAAAACTTTTAAGGAATTGTTCAAAATTTGAAGAATCTTTATGTCCAACATTCTTTGGAAAACAGGTTGGCAATTTTATATTCAATCCATGACATCATGCCCTCTAGAAGTCCATTTTTCTCAATAACATCAAATACATCAAATAATAAATAACTTTGATTTAAATCAACAAGAATGCAGGCTGAGTCAGTGAAGTCACATACCTATTCTAGAGGTAGTGCTTTATAAAATTATTTTTAATTTTTCTTATACATACCCCTTTTCTTTATCTTTGTGTCCCTACCTCGGTATCAATGGTCTTTAGGTGAATATCTGAAAGGGCATAGAAATCCACAAAAGTTCCTTATAATTTTAACTGACAATTACTTTGGCTACAGAAGATAAACATGCCTGGAGATCATCAGATTTGCGTGCATAATGATCCTGCGGTCTTTTTCACAGTATCATTTCTGGATGTACATTCAGAAAAAGCACACTCCACTAGTTGGCTGCAGTTTCCTCCAATTACTATTAGGCCTGTACTTCTGTAGCAATCATGGTTTTCCCTAATCAGAGTTTGCTCCAGTGTTGTTAACACTAAATAAGGGAAATGTACATTTCATATATATCTAAGAAATTCCGCCAGTGTGAACTCTTTATGTACAAAGATGGGTTAGAATTTTGGGCAAAATGTTTCCCATATTCACTGTACTCATAAGGCCTTTCTCCAATGTGAACTCTGAAGAGAATGAAGGTCAGTTTCTGATTAAAATTTGGCACATCACTACACTCCAAAGTACCTCCTCCAGCCATGGCCGGGTGGTTCAGTAAGTCGGAGCATCGTCCAGTGCACCAAAAAGTTGCGAATCAGATTCCAGGCATGGCACACACATAGGTTGCGGGTATGATTCCTGATCAAGGCATATACAACACACAACCAACTGATGTTTCTTCCTACATTTTTCCTCTCACCCTCTCTCTCTAGAAATCAATAAACATAAGCACAGGTGAAGATTTTTTTTAAAAAGTTCTTTCTCCAGTGTAAACCATCTAATGACAATGAAGGTCAAAGTTTCTGAAAAAAGTCTTCCCACAACACCGCACTCATACAACCCCTCTCCTGTAGGAGCTCTCTGATGATTGTAAACATTACTGCTAATGAAAAAGGATTTCTCACATTCATTGTACTTTTAAGGCCTTTGTCCAGAGTGAAATCGTTGATGGTAACAAAGCCTATATAACATTTCCACATGCAATGCAATCATATGGTGGTTCTCCAGTGTGAAATATTTGATGACGGTAACTGAGGTTACTTCTATTGGTAAGATTCCCCACATTCACTACAATCATTCTCCTATGTGAACTCTGAGGTGTTGAATGAGGTTAGCGCTTTGACTCAGACTTACAACATTTGCCACACTCATAACTTTTGTCCAGAATGAATTCGGTGGTGTTGAATAAGGCTGGAGCGTTTTATAAAGCATTTCCCACACTCACTGCACTCATAAGGTCTTTCCCCAGTGTGAAGTCTCTGATGACAATGAAAGTCATATTTCCTCTTAAAAGATTTCCCACATTCACTGCACTCATAAGGCCTTTCTCCTGTGTGGACTCTGTGATGTTTACAGAGGGCAGAACTACTGGTAAAAGATTTTCCACATTCACCACACTCATAAGGCCTTTCTCCAGTGTGAACTCTGTGATGTTTACATAGATCGGAGCTACTGGTAAAAGATTTCCCACATTCACCACACTCATAAGGCCTTGCTTTAGTGTGGACTCTGTGATGCTTACGAAGGTCAGAGCTACTGGTAAAAGATTTCCCACATTCACCACATTCATATGGCTTTGCATTGGTGTGAACTCTGTGATGTTTACGGAGGTCTGACCTACTGGTAAAAGATTTTCCACATTCACTGCACTCATAAGGCCTTTCTCCAGTGTGAACTGTCTGATGATAACGGAGAGCAGAACTACTGGTATAAGATTTCCCACACTCACGGCACTCATAAGGCCTGTCTCCATTGTGAACTCTCTGATGACAATGAAGGGCAGACCTATTGGTAAAGCATTTCCCACATTCACTGCAGTCATAAGGCCTTTCTCCAGTGTGAACTCTCTGATGATCACGGAGGGCAGAGCTATTGGTAAAAGCTTTCCCACATTCACCACAATCATAAGGCCTTTCTCCAGTATGAACTCTGTTATGTTTGCGGAGGTCAGACTTACTGTTAAAACATTTCCCACATTCTGAGCACTCATAAGGACTTTCTCCAGTGTGAACTCTCACATGACAATGAAGGTGAGAGCTACAGGTAAAAGATTTCCCACATTCTGAGCACTTATATGGCCTTTCTCCAGTGTGAACTCTCTGATGACAATGAAAGTGATATTTCCTTTTAAATGATTTCCCACACTCACTACACTCATAAGGCCTTTCTCCAGTGTGAACTCTCTGATGATCATGAAGGGTAGAGTGACTGGTAAAAGATTTGCCACATTCACAACACACATAACTCTGACTTCCAGTAAGGAAACCATGATCGTCAACAAGTGTGTCATCACAGCCAATGGCTTTCTTACATTCTCCTGGGTTGTAATAACATTCTGTACTTTGAAAAGTCATTCCAGACTCAGAGATTTCATTTGCCCTGTGCATGGTCTGAGTAGCCACTTGCTCAAGAAGCTCTGAGCAGACAACGAAGTATTTTCCAATTTGACTACAAGTACAAGGCTTCCACGACACATGGAAATTACAGCTCTCTCCAAGTGGGACTCTATCCACACTGCTTGTGAAACAATTTTTTGTTCTGTGCTCTTTCTGGTGTTGGTGACACTATGCACTGAAATAAAATTATTTTGTACATGCCCCACACTGTGGCAATTTCTGTATTGTGTTCCCTGCTGGTCAACCAAGAGTAAAATGTCTCTCAAGACAGGTCCACAACTCTCACAGGAGTGGCTCTTCTGGTAAGACAAAGCTGCCTTGAGATTCTTCACCTGCGAGACTCTTATAGTAACACTCTGGTTCAATGGGTGCCTCCACAGCCTCTGCTCCACAGCAGCAATCTAAACAAAAAGAAACACCGTTGAAGTATATACTGACCAATAGGGAGAGGTATTCTCTTTGGTTCACAGGTCCATGTTCAATCCACTGAGCTACACCAGCCAGGGCTGGGAGAGGCAGTCTCACCACAAATTTGCATCGGTCACGTCTAGTCTTGATTCCACATGATGGTTTTAACACAAGTGAGACAGACTCTAAAAAACCTGTAGTTATGCATTACTAGGCCAGTAAGGCCAATACATAATGGAAACCTCATTAAACAAAGGACACTAAGATAGGACAGGACACACAAAAGAGAGGCTGGGCTTTCAAGCTGTCCCACTGCTGATGGCTGCCTGCAAAACCCTTCCTGCTGGTGACATAAGGCCGTGTACTGAAATGTGAATGTGCTCAAAACATGAAAATCAACTGTAGCAGAGGAGATGCTGTACACCGTTTGTATAGAAATATATGCACACTTGAAGATTCAACAGGCATTAACTGAAGTTGGAAAGCACACCAAAAGGACTCTAGAGAAATGGCTGTGGTGTAGAACAGTGGTCCCCAACTTTTGGGTACCTGGGAGTGGTTTTATGGAAGACAATTTTTCCATGGACCAAGAGGAGTGGCAGGGGGGAGCAATTTCAGGATGATTAAAGTACATTACATTTTTTGTGCACTTTATTTCTATTATTACATTGTAATATATAATAAAATAATACAAATCACTATAATGCAGACTCTCTGCTAATGATAATCTGTATTTGCAGCTGCTCCTCAGTACTAGCATAACTGCCTCAGCCACACTTCAGATCATCCTGCATCAGATTCTCATAAGGAGCACACCACCAGATCCCTCACATACACAGTTCACAGTGGGTTTCACGCTCCTGTGAGAATCTAATACTGCCTCTGATCAGATAGGAGGAAATTCGAGCAATAGGAAGTGGCTATAATAACAAACAAAGACTTATTTACTCTCCTGCTGCTCTCCTCCTGCTGTGCAGCTTTGTTGGGGATCCGTTGTGGAGATTAGACAGACAGATATGAACTTTGGCTGGAAGTCAGAGTAGAAATAACTAGGAGAACTAACAAATTGGCAAAGTGCCAACATTCAGAAAAGATAAGTAGATTAAGGTGTCGTCACTGGTAATGGTAACAAAATACAATTAAACAGAACAGGTTCCTCACTATGTTTTAACAAAGCCCTGGCATCAAACCCTCCCCAAATGCCATTCACCAATACCAGAACCCTTGTGAGCCCATCCTGTCATGGCTAAACTCATGCCCCTCTTTTAATACACAAAGGACCGTTCCAATTCACTCCCAGTTGAGCAATCACATGGAATACTGATGATGCAACTCCTAAGAGAAACTCCTAAGAGAAAACAGAAGAGGTGAAAAACCAGCACTGTTACAGAACAAGTCAGCACAAAGAGACCAAAGGGAAAAGATCTCTGTATGAAACGTCAGCAAGATGGCAGAGTATAAAATACAAATATTCAACTATCCTCAAAAATAATTAGACAATTATCTATGATAAAAAGCAGAATGTGAGGAAAGGGGTAAAGGGTTACAGACCAGTTTTTCCAAAGTGTCATAAAGTGGAGCATAAAAGAAAGAATTGCACAGAAACAACTACAAGAGAGACTGGCCTAGCAAAGATGATGAGGCAAGGATGACAGCTTCTTCTTCAAGCCACTGTGCTTGTGCTACAGTGGATTCTAATGGACTCTTTGTGAATGACCATGGAAACTGTTGTCACTAAGAACTTCAGGATTCTCTGTATCTACAAACTCCCCACAGACTTCACCTCAAAGAACCTGTGGAATTTGTCAGCACAGATATCAAGAGGAATGCCCTTGACCACAACATGACTTATGAAAAAATAACATCAGTATTTCCCCAGCAATGTTTGCCACCAAAGACTCCAAAAGAGATCATCAAATATTGGAAAACCACTGCCCTGGCCACTGAGGATGCCTACAACCTTCTCTACTCTTCATGCTTCAGCTCATGGGGTAGCAATAAGAATGAGAAGTGAAACTTGAGTTCAGCACCAAAAACAACACACTACCTATCAAGTACTATTGTATCCACAAAGAGATAAAACTATTTCTCTAAACACAATTGTTTGCCAGTAGATTCCCAATCAGGGCACATGCCTGGGTTGTGGTCCAGGTTTCTAGTTGGGAGAGCGCAACAAGCAAGCAACTGATGTTTCTCTCGCACATCAATGTTTGTCTCCCCCACTTTCTCCCTCCTGTCCCCTCTCTCTAAATAATAAATAAAGTCTTTTAAAAAGAAGTACTTGTCTAAACAAAATTGGTTCCATAAAGTCCAAAAATGTCACTGTTTCACCAAATGCTCAGATATTAACAGTAAGACAAACAGAAATATCAAAAAAATCACAAGAGGAACATCACAATGTTCAACTGAAATTTCTAATAAATGGAGGCATACAAACTGCCCAATAAAAATATAATAATTTTTAAAACCTCAGTAAAGGTGAACACACATGGAACTCAACAAAACAAACAAACAAATATATGAACAACACATGGGCTTCAGAGAGGTAGAAATCAATACAGAATGAAATGGAAATTATGGAGTAGAGAATACAATAAATAAAATGAAAGCTGCAAATAAGAGTTTCAAAAGCAGAGAAGATCAAGGAGTAAAATGGAGACCTTATCTCAGAGGCAGGTTATATGAAAGCTTCTACGTAAAAGAAAAAAATGAGGAAAGACAGCCTAGATGAATTCTGGAACACCACAGAGATAACCTATATTTGCATTATGGGAGTCCCAGAGATGGTGAAAAAAAGATACAGAAAAGGGAGCTGAAGCAAAGGGGTAAAAATTTTACTTTTAATAAATGAGCTAAAGATTTCCAAAAATGAAAAAGAAATATGAATAACCATGTTCATGATCATCAGAATTCCCTGTCCAGACACAATGGAAATAGGACTTCTGCAAGACACAATATAAGAAAGTGTCAAAAATAAAAGGCAAAGAAAATTTTAAAAGACCAAAGAGAATAGAAACTCCTCATATACAGGACAAGGCTCCCATAAGCCTAACAGTAGATTTCTCTGAAGAAACCTTGCAAGTAGGACAGTATCAAATGATATATTCAAAACACCAAAAGACAACATCTGCATACCACCAATACTTAAACCAGAAAACCTCTTCCTCAGAAATAACAAGAACGGTTCATAGGCCAGAGTTCAAACCACTGATTAACACTGGTTAGGTCTGTATGATTTCTTGGGGTAACTGGCTGCAGAGGAATGTTGGGGTGGGTATTTTTAAGGCCTTTCAGAATTCTTCAGTCATAAGGAATATGAAATATGTCTTTCCTCACTAATCAATGTAATCCACTAGGTTTCCAGCAAGTCTACTGACCTCTAATCCCATTCTATGAGGGTTCAGTACAGCAGTCACTGGGGCTGCAGGGAGAGAAGGTGCAGGCAATGAAACTAGCCATGCGAAGTCCAGGATCCACCCAGAAATTGGAAAAGCAAATAGTGTATAGAGTTCACAGGTGAGAACATAACGACACCTGAGGAATGAAGGGCTCAGGGGATTTGGAAAGCCTAGTTAGTACAGGTCACTGGTGAGTGTGAGGGCATTTTTTAAAAAGGTTTTATTTATTTATTTTCAGAGATGGGAAGGGAGGAAAGGAAAGAAGAACAGAAACATCAATGTGTGGTTGCCTGTCACACACCCCCTATCAGGGACTTGGCCTGCAACCCAGGCATGTGCCCTGACTGGGAATCGAACCAGCAACCCTTTGGTTTGCAGGCAGGCGCTTGGTCCATTGAGCCACCCCAGCCAGGGTGGCATTTTTTAAAGTGAGAATTAGTTTATTAAAGTTTGGAGAAATGAGGCAAAAGGGAAGACCCCCCCACCCCGGAAACTGGATCATGGTTGAGCCCAAGACCAGCTGCTGCTCCCCATTGCTCTCTGGCGGGCATTGCTCTCTAGTCTAGTCAGAACCCTTAGAGCTTAGGAAAGAAGAAGCAAACTATAGGTCTGAAGAAGGGTGTGTAGGCATGCCCAAAGAAGAGTGCACAAGGAGAGTGTCTTACCCAGGGAATATATAAGACCAAAGTTCTGCAGCATCACACTGAGATACAGGCATCTCTGAGCCTGAACAAGGAGGAGGTGTCATTCCATCCTGGACACAACAACATCCTCAAAGGTCACAACAGCCTGTCAGAATTAATACAAATGAATTAAGAAGTCTGTTTGAGACCCCCAAATCCTGTACTATACAAAGCTTACCCATGCACAAACCCCTCTCCAGGACCTCAGAGAAGTTCAGAGAAGACACTAGCCCTTGGCCCCAGTGCTGCCTGCTATCACAGTCTCAATCACTCTAATCATCCTCAGCAACAACACCAAACATAGGATGTGCAGCTGATAATTGGCGTCTATGCTTAGGTCCAGGGCTACAGGGCTACAGGGCTCCATCCCTCCTGCCCAGCAATTCCACTGAGTCTCCCTGATCATGCCCCCAAGACACAGCCAAACATGGGCTATGCTTCATCCTTAAGTCCCCACACCTGGTACCCAGGACCATCAGCTCACACTGCCTTTAGCTGTGCACATTCTGTGTGATCTTTTCCTCATTCACAGCTTCACACCCAGGTTCACTCCCTCAGCTCTACCACCTCTCCTGCTCCACACCACAGGTATCTCTCAGAAATCACCCATGAACTTAGCATATGGCTTCCAGAGTGTCTCAGGTATTTCAGAATGATCTAGTACAACCGACACAGACCAGAAGGAAGTTTGGAAAAAATCCCTACAGTAGGATGTAGGAGCCTACATCCTCTCACCAGAACCCCTACTTCTGGGTAGGAACAAAGGGAAACAGTTAAAGAAAGGAAGCCCTTGCGGCGATCACGGACATCAAAACTACAAGGCCCCCTCCCAACCAGAAAGCAGATCAGAAATTGGCGCCACAAAACTTGGAGAAAAAGCCTCCACCCTTGGAAACGCATAAAATCCCAAGAACCGAGTACTCGATCTCTTTTATCTCGAGTTGGCCCGCGTCCACTCGGAGGCACACGTTAGGCACACGCCTCACCAGTGGTGTCCACACTGGCCTTTTTTCCTACCTTGATAAAACCTGCTTTAGTCTCACACCGATTTGTCCTTCAAACCTTTCCTGGGCCAGTCAAGGACCTGACGGTTGTATGACCTAGGCAAGTTTAGGACTGTCCAGGGTAGGAGCATCCCCCGGTGTGTTAGAGGTTCAGTAACAAAACTGCAGTCGGCCCCGAAGCCCGTCACCTTCTCCGGCCCAGTCACACCGTGTGTCACCCACCGTCGCGCGCCTCTCTGTCCAGGACGTCGGGGCCTGGGTTGCAGGACCTGACAGGCGCCCCGCACCCGGGCTGCAGGGCTCCGCGGGCTGAATGGGGAGGGTGGTGGCGGACGCAGGTTCACCTCAGCCGGGCGCTCAGCGTGCCCGCCGCCAGCGGACTCTGCGGGCGGAGGGGAGGCTCGGAGGCTCCGAGGCCTGGATCCGGCCAGTTGCGGGTCGTCAAAGTCAGGGTCGCGCCTCTAAGCTGAGAAGACAGCGCCTCCGGAGGGCACCAGCTGTGAAGCGTCTCTCTCGTTTAAGAGACCTTACAGACCGGAGAAGTAAAAATGTCCGCCACTTGAAAAAAAAAAAACCGGGAAATTACAACCTAAACTGAGGCTCGACGCCCCGTCTTCGGCGCAGCGGCCTCTGGGTAATGTAGTTTCCTAGCTACAGCAATTAGTCCTACTTGTCCAGTCAAGGTCTGTGGCCAATAAAGATGTTATAGTTGGGCACAACTGTTACTAGCAGAAACGAATTTTTTAAAGTTTCACTTAAAAATGACTAATTAGAGATAAAATAAAACCATTTATAAATCAAATAAGCCCTGGTTGGCATGGCTCAGTAGATTTAGTGCCAGCCTACAAACCAAGGGGTGGATGGTTCAGTTCCCAGTTGGAGCACCCCAATAGGGGGCGCGAGTGAGGAAACCACACATTGATGTTTCTCTCCCTCTTCTTCCTTCCCCTCTCTCTCAAAATAAATAAAATCGTTAAAAACATATCATTTTAAAGTTTATATATATATATAGCAATTTCCAATATTGAAATTAGCAATTTCCCAATATTGAAATATTTTAGTTTATATTTTAAATAAACCTTTTCTACACAAATTGCTACACAATTTCTTTTTCCTAATTGAACCCTAATGAATAATAAATTAGGCCATAGTTCTAATAGATAAACACATGAGGATAAAATTTGGTGGGATTGGTTTGGTCAGGCTCTTAGGCTTGACTAAAGAGCTGAACACCTAACCAATGGAAACTTGAGTACTAATAACTCATGACACAGATGATATCATAATTAATCTGTTACCTGGAGCTGATTATGATGAAATGACAAGTGTTTTCCTATGAAAAGATGCACAAGGGTTCTTATGGGCTGAACTGTGTAAGAATGGCATGCAAATTCATGAAGCCTTCTTAAAAAAGGAAAAATAAGGAATAAAAATATTCACTGAATTTATCACGTGTGAGAAGTACATTTATATATATATTACTGACATTATTTTCTGTATTTCATAATGTTGACATCTTGGAAGTCCACAGACTGGAACAGACTACCTCTCCCAGAACTACCTAATTCCAAAAGATAATAAAAAACCTGTCCAACAACCTGTGTTTCTATCTTATGTAAACCACCACTGCATAGCTATAACCAAATACACTTCTTTATCTGACTCTCACACAACAAGCCAGCATGTCCCCTAAATCAACCCAAGGCTAGGTACCAAAATATTAGGGACCAGTTGTATTCCCCAAAGCTTGCCAGAATTATTGAATTATTCAAGTCACCAGTCCTACATAGTGTAAGCTACCCTGCCTTGCCTTTCTCAGGAAAACTACAGGAAATACTTGTGCCCACGTTCTCCTCATTCCTTTCTGTCTTCTGACCAACACCATTGCTTTCCCATGTGGTTGTGTGGGGCACAGCATGTCCCTGCTCTTGGAAATTGTAAGTAATGAAAACTTCTTACACATACTTTAAACTCATCATGTCCCCATACAGTCACTTCTGTAAATTAAAACACTGTGGGTATAATCGAGATAACTGGGGTCGGGACCTGGGAGACTGACTATGTTTAACCAAAGAGCATGCCTTCCTTACTGCTCTTGGCTAACTGGATTCATTGAAGAACCTATAATGCCAGGGAAGGCACAGCTGGTTCTTGGCCCAGCTGCACTTTGGTTGTCATTTCTTTATGCTGTGTCTGTGCATGCTGTCATGATCATTTATAAGACGATCACAAAAAGGAATGGGGAGGAGTGGTCAAGGCTAAACTCGTCTGCTAGATCGGTGTGGAAGAAACTGAGCTTTCTTCAGTCCTTCAGCATGTCTCTCAATGTCCATGACCGTGATTCCTGGGTGGCAGCTCAGTGCTGAGGCACAAATTGGAGGGAGCACCCTGCAGTGACATTAGAAGGAAGACCAACAGGGTTTAAATACAAATCACTTTATATGGTGGCGAGGGCCAGTGATGTAGCTGGGGTGACACTGATGACCCTGTCTTGGATGCCAGGTCAGTGATGCTGCCTTCCATGAGGACAGGAAGGCAGGAGTTTGCAGGGAAGATGCGGCATGTGTGGGTGGGGGCGGTCAACCCAAGGAGAAAGTTGAGATGTTTTGGTTTTTTCTGAAAGTTGAGATGTTTATACCTAAGGTGCCTTCTTGGGTTGGGCAGGTTGGCTGGGTTCCTCCCTGCCTCTTCCCTAAACTCTAATCCTCCTGCCAGGAGGAGACAAGAGTGACTACATGGCCTGGACCACTCACTACCAGAAGATTACTAAAAACCCAGAGAAATTGGAATTGGTGAACAGTTAAAGGTGTATGAAAGGTGTTTTATTTATCTGACAAATGGAAGTTAGAGAAATCTAAGGAGAAGTCTGAGTAGAACAATATATAGTTTATACTCATGTCTGTATTGTAACCATCTGGATTATTTAGGAGTAATTCAGAATTTTAAATTTAATATGCAATATTGAGCCAAGTATATAATACATCAATGTCTTAATAAACAATTTTTCATTGAACAGAAGACAAATGGTACACATAGTGAATACACTTATAAGACACACCAAGTAAAACTCATAAACATATATTTTATATCCTAATTGCACTCTACCTTAAGTAACTAATAAAATTCAGCATTATCATATTTTAAAAGTATTTTTGTATACTCAGGTTATCAGGTCCATACTTTTTAAAAAATATTTTATTTATTTATTTATTTTTAGAGACAGGGGGAAGCAGAAAGAGAGGAAGAGAAACACCAATGTTTGGTTGCCTCTCATGTGGTCTCCACTGGGGAGACTGGCCTGCAACGCAGGCATGTGCCCTGACTGGGAATTGAACCGAAACCCTTTGGTTTGCAGCCCGTGCTCAATCCACTGAGCTACACCACCCAGGGCTAGGTCCATACATTTTAGAAATGCTTGAGGAAAAGTTTATACATTGACGCAACAGGAAGTTTAAGTGAAATAACCCACTATTGTGCCTGGGAATAGAAAGAAGAATCACCATGATGATGCATATGATAGAAAGCTAAGATAGGATTCATGGAATTTCATAACAATATTTTCTGTTTATGGATATATTTGAAAATAGACATTACAAAGGTAGAATATGTCCCAGTATCAGTAATTTTACTTGTCAAGGAGGAAGCACTGAAAAGGGCAGGAGGTACTGGTTTAAGGGATGCAACCATATATGGAAACATCAAAACTCTATGGTAAAAAAAAATGTATGTTTTAAATCAATTACACTTACATAAAAGGTCTTAAAATGTTTAAAACTTACCACTTGCTAATTATTTTACTGTTATAATAGATGTTTTTATTGTATTTCTATGCATTACAATTTGCCTCCCTTACCCTTACCTCCCCCCGTCCCACTGTTGTTCATGTCCTTCAGTCCTTTTTCCTATTGCTTGAACACTTCATCCCCTACATTCCCCCTATCAATGTTAAGGTTGCTTATTTCTACTATCAGTATGTTGGAAAAAAATTATACTCATGTGCAGCTAGAATAGTTTACCATCTCCATGTTCAGTGACATCATTTTGTCAGTTCAAAACTTGACCATGGTGAGTTTTTACACTAGGGAAATTGACAAAAATTACAAACCTAGACCTGACTTAATGTATTATTGAACATTTAGACTTAAAGAAAGTGGTGAGGAATGTTCACAAAGCACATTATACTTATGTGTGATATGTTAGGGTGTCTGGTGATGTGGACTGTGAAAAAATTCACAAAGAAAACACAGAGAGAAAAGTTTAATTTACTTTCCCCAAGAGGAAAGGGGCCAGGTGTGAAGAATTATGCAGGTGCTGAGGTGTTGGGGCTTTGAGGTTTTATTGGATTATAAAAAAGGGGGTGGTTTGCTACTGGGGGCACTGCAACTCAGGAAGTTTCTGTTGGTTTTACAGAAGCTGCAGCTGGGCCCAATGTTATCATTTGCCTGCAGCTGTGAAGGACACCTAGTCACCTCTTCTTGATTTTCCAGTTGTTTTCCTATCCTGAGAACATAAGCTCATAACAGTAAAGTGGCAGACATGTTTAATAAGGTCATAGGCCTTCTTGGCAAATGGCACCAGCTTTGTCCTCTAATTTCCCATCTGGGTTTTTAAGATTATTTTACAGCTGTACCTCAGTACTTGCCATGAATTCACTCTGGAACTCATGATGAATGCTGAAACTGACAAGTACTGAGCAAGCAATGTGTGATGAAGCATTTTCTCTTGTAGCTGGCATCATGACTCATAAAAGTTCTAGCAAGTGCTATGAGTCCCTAGCAAGCACTGAGTCATTTTTTTAAAAGATTTTATTTATTTATCTTTAGAGGGGAAGGGAAGGGGAGGAAGAGAAATATCAATGTATGGTTGCCTCTCATGAGTCCCCTGCTGGGAACTGGCCTGCAACCCAGGCATGTGCCTTGACTGGGAATTGAACTGCGATTGTGTGGTTCACAGGTCCACGCTCAATCCACTGAGCTATACCAGCCAGGGCTATTTTTTTTTCTCTTCAAAATGTAATGAGTACAGGGGTTGGCAGTTCTGAAGTTGATGAGTACTGAGGTATAACTATATTCTTAATGATTTGGGGGAGTATGGACAAAGATCTCATCTTCTTATGTCTACTTCCTACTGCTTAAGGATGTATAGCTGTCCCTACATGAGGGTCTGGATATGGGTCATTATAGGGAAGAGGTTGGAATTGGGTAGCTCAGAAAGTGAGAGTTGTGGCTGAAGGCCATTTGTGGAGGGACTCTCCCAGAGGCTGGATGTTCTGTTGAATGTAGGATATGAAATATTTGAGAAGACATGGCCAAAAAGCGAGAATAAAAGCTGCTATAGGCCCCAGGCAGGGAGTTAGCCAGGAAAACCAGGACAAGATACTGACCTAAAATCCCACCAGTCAAATCCTGCTGAGACCCCCTCTTTAGAGCATTTATTTGCTTTGTGAATATTCTTAAACTTGTTTTGTGTTTTTCCAGATCAGTTAACAGAAAAACAAAACCAAACAAAATAAAAACAGCAATCTTTGTTAAGCATAACACAGGTTCCTCCCTGGTTAGCTGTTAAGTCTAGGGCCTACCTATTCTGTAGGACTACTCCTTCTAGGAAGGTGATTTATTCTTGTAGGGTATTAATTTGGTTAGCTAAGTCAATTATCTGTTGAGTTACTTCTAAGGAGAGTCACTGGGCTGTAAAAATGGAGTTCAAAAGTCC
Source organism: Sturnira hondurensis (assembly GCF_014824575.4). NCBI lineage: Eukaryota > Metazoa > Chordata > Mammalia > Chiroptera > Phyllostomidae > Sturnira > Sturnira hondurensis. The sequence goes on from NW_028086574.1 coordinate 119,978, forward strand.
TCTGATGCCAGTCCCTACTCCAAGTGCAATGCCAATTATGGTGATTATGACTAAGTCCCCCTTTTTGGCTCTTGTGGATTGGGAGTAGAAGGGGAAAGGTATATTGTCATTGATGAGGGTGAGTTTGGGAATAATTTTTTTCAATTTTTAATGATTTTTTTTTAAAGTGGGGGGAGACACCTGGCTGGTGTAGCTCAGTGGGTTGAGCACGGGCCTGTGAACCAGATGATCACGGTTCGATTCCCAGTCAGGGCACATGCCTGGGTTGCAGGATAATTCCTGGCAGGGGCCAGTTCCCAGCAGGGGATGCACGAGAAGCAACCATACATTGATGTCTCTCTTCCTCTCTCCTTCCCTTCCCCTCTAAAAATAAATAAATAAAATATTTAAAAAAAAATAAAGTGGGGGGAGACAGAGGGGAGGGAGATTTGTTGCTCCACTTATTTGTATATTCATTGGTTGATTCTGTTTTTGTTCTGTTTTTTATTTTATTTTATTTTTTTAATATTTTATTTATTTATCTCTAGAGGAGAAGGGAAGGAGAGAAGGAGAGAAACATCAATGTATGGCCGCCTCCCGTGAGTCCCCCGCCGGGAACTGGCCTGCAACCCAGGCATGTGCCTCAATTGGGAATTGAACCACGATCATGTGGTTCGCAGGCCCATGCTCAGTCCACTGAGCTACACCAGCCAGGGCATTGTTCTGTTTTTTTAAATATATTTTATTGATTATGCCATTACAGTTGTCCCATTCCCCTCCTTCACTCCCCTCTACCCTTAACACACCCCTCCCCCAACATTCCCCACTTTCATTCATGTCCATGTGTCACAAGTTCTTTAGATTCTGTATTTCCCATAGTATTCCTGCCCTCCCCCCTATTTTCTACCTACCGTCTATGCTACTTATTCTCTGTACCTTCTCCCCCCTTCTCCTCCCATGCCCCTGTTGCTAACCCTCCATGTGATCTCCATTTCTATGGTCCCGCTCCCGATCTAGCTGTCTTCTTGGTTTGCTTTTGTTTTAGCTGTGGTTGTTAATAACTGAATTTGCTGTCCTTTCACTGTTCATTTTTATTTTTCTTAGATAAAGAAATGTCCCTTTAACATTTCATATAATAAGGACTTGGTGATGATGAACTCCTTGAATTTGACCTTATCTGAGAAGCACTTTATCTGCCCTTCCATTCTAAATGAAAGCTTTGTTAGATAGAGCAACCTTGGATGTAGGTCTTTGGATTTCATGACTTGGAACACTTCTTCCCAGCCCCTTCTTGCCTGTAAGGTCTCTTTTGAGAAATCTGCTGACAGTCTGATGGGTACTCCTTTGTAGGTGACTGTCCCCTTATCTCTTGCTGCTTCTAGGATTCTCTCCTTCACTTTCATCTTGGGTAATGTAATTATGATGTGCCTTGGTGTGTTCCTTCTTGGGTCCAACTTCTTTGGGACTCTCTGAGCTTCCTGGGTTTCCTGGAAGTCTATTTCCTTTGCCAGATTGGGGAAGTTCTCCTTTATTATTTGTTCAAATCAATTTTCCCCTTGTGGCTGTTCCTCTTCCCCTTCTGGTACCCCTGTAATTCAGATGTTGGAATGTTTAAAGATGTCCTGGAGGTTCCTAAGTTTCTCCTCATTTTTTTGAATTCTTATTTCTTCCTTCTTTTCTGTTTGGTCATTTCTTCGTTCCCTCTGGTCCACTCCTTTGATTTGAGTCCCAGTTTCCTTTCCATCACTATTGGTTTCCTGTGCATTTCCCTTCATTTCAATTAGTTTAGCCTTCATATGTTCCTCTAATTTGTGACTATAATCAACCAGTTCTGTGAGCATCCTGATGACCAGTGTTTTGAACTGTGCATCTGAGAGTCTGGCTATTTCTTGGTCACTCAGAATTATAGGCTCTGGGGCTTTGAGCTGTTCTTGAGTCATAATGTTTGGTCTGTTGGCACCTGTTATATATGAGGGGCGAAGCTTTAGGTGTTCACCATGGTGGAGCCACCCAGTCACTGGGTTGGGACGCAGTCTGACCGAATGGTTTGTTGTTGTCGGACTTCTGTACAGGTCAATTTTCACAGTTTTGGCTGTGTTTTTGTTGCTAGAACTTCACTGTCTTTAAACTTAGTTGTGGGAGGGAGCACAGTGTTTCCACTTAACGCCTCCATCTTGGCCAGAAGTCAGTTTGGGAATAATTTTAATGAGAGTACAAGTACCTGTCCAGTTAGCAGGTAAATACAGATAGGCCTAATCCCTGCAGAAGTAGGTGTAATTTTTTGAGTTTAGGCAAATATCATGATATTGAAGGCATGGATACTCCTTTATTGCATGTCTCCATGTCCTCAGAGGTCGCAGCTAGAACAGTTCCTGCCAGTGGGAGTAGGCATGCAAAGTGTGAATTAGAAGAGAAATTGAAGACCCAGTTGAAAGGGAAAATTGTAGAGTCCCAGCCAATATTACAATTTTGGAGAGTGGATAACTTTTTATAGTTACCAGTTTGTTCTTTGCTTTGTGGCTGGAACCAGAAGTTATGATTATTTGCAGTGGCACTTGTGCTAAGGGCCTGGGCAAATAGAAGCCCAAAAGTAACGAGCTTGCTTCCACATGTTATATTGGGGAGGGGGGGATACAGATTCTGTAGAAGGAAGAGGTGAAGTAGTAGGTTGGGCTAGTTGAGGAAGTAGTATCAAAAGAGGCCTGTGACTGAGGAGATAGGATAAGCAAGTGACTGCAGTTCTTAGATACATTAGAAAAGGACCCACCTGATGGTCCCAGTGTATTCTCAGCTGTTAAAGCAGAGGAAGCCTTGGCTAAAGAGATCTACGGAGGAAGTTATTGGTTCTTGAATATTGTGGGGGTGACTTTTTCCTCAAGTCCCCCACCCCACCCCCCCTGTCCGCCACGGATGAAAGTAAACACTACTAAGACATGATCTGCTTGGGGAGGAGAGGTGGCCAGTTTCTCTGAGGAAAAAAGGCCTCAAGCCCCTTCCTCCAAAGGCTTTTATTGGGCTGTAATACACAGGAATACAGGGCGGCGAGGATCAAACAGCAGATCACATTTCAAAGAAATCTGAGGGCTTAGTCTGAGTCAGAGTCTGTCAGGAAGAAAGTTTGCAGAAACTTTTGGGTTTCCTGCTCAGACCCTTAACATATGAATGAAAGCATTCTTAGCAAAGTAGGTTTCACAGGATTTTTAGGAATTCTTTGTAATGCCAGATCCCCCCCCCCCCGCCCCCGCAATCCACTCTAGCAAGGCTAGGAGCTGCACCCCTCCCTATCAGTTTTTCAGGTTTAAGTGGATTATTGCCAGGAAGTGCTTCTCCCAGAGGACATGGGGACTCAGGCTGTTACATAGCCAGGGGGCAAGGGTCTATTGCTCGCTCTTTGCTGCAGCCCCCTGAGTCCTTCCATGATGGCCTCCCAAGTGATTGAGTCTGGCTTAGGTTGCCCCCCTCTCCATGAGGAGACTTACCCATCATGGACTTCTGACAATGCTTTGGGGGCAGGGAGGAAACTGAGGCAGCATTTGCTACCAGAGACAAGCTTTGTCTCCTGAAGCTCGCATTCTGGAGGTTGCTCGCTCATCCTTAGCCACGGAGGTTAGTTACAATTCCTGAAATCAGGCAGAGCAGTCCACAACAGAATATTATATTGGGCTTGTTGGTGTAGGTGATTGAGAAGTATATGATCTGTTGTTGGCTTAACCCTTTTATTGATGGTCCATCTGAGTCAAGCTTGTTATCCAAAATTGGTTTGCAGGCATAGGAGTCCAGTCCAGGTTCCCAGTAGGTGTGGTTCCCTGGACTGCAATCACAACAATCAAATAACTTTTCTCCAATGTAAACTCTTCCATGTAGAATGAGGTTCAGAAGTTGTCTAAAGGCCTTACCACATTTACTAACCTCACAAAACTCTTTATCACAGCAGATACTCTCATACTGAACAAATTTGTGGTTCTGGCCGGCAGCTTCTTCACATTCACCTGATAGCTCAAGACTTTTTCCACCATGAAAGGCCTTCCTACTCTCAATGCCACTGTGTCGCTCCTCACTAGGAGGAGTGGCCTGGTGCTGGAGAAAGCTTGAGATAGCTGGGATGTCCTTCCCAATCTCCCCACTTGTGAGAGGTGCTACAAAAAAGCTGCACCCGGTCATAGATGAGACCATGTCTGTATCTGCCCCCCCAGGGCTTCTCAGCACCAGTAGGCCTTTGTTGCTGATGTAGGTTTCCCCGGAAACAGAAGCCTCTCACACACGCATCACTGAAGAATGCTTTCTGCTCAAGGTATGCTGCTTGGAACTCAATCACATGCAAAATATCTTCCAAGATTGAGACACACTGCTGACAAGGATGGGTCTTCTGAGTTGCTGGAGCTGTATTAGAAGCCCCAATCAGTGACTCTTCTTTTATAGACACAATCTGCTTAGAAGAGGCCTCCTCATCTTCTTTTTTATGCCAATAGCCTGAAAGCAGAGAAATGCTGATAAAATGCATATTGATTCTGGTGGGAGGGGGAAGTCTCATTACTAACATGTGGTGGACGTAATATGTTTTCATGACATTGTCTGAAACAGAGATTCCAGGGCATACTGACTGAAATGCTGCCTTGCAGCACTGGGCATCTGAAGATTACAAAATAAAAGAGACCTCACCAGATAAAGGACGCAACGATGGCAAGCACCACATGGAAAAGGAGCAGGATGTCAAACTCATCTTCTGCCAGCAGCATTCATCAGGGCTTGTGTGCTGGTGACACAGGCAAAATATGCAGGAGACTGGTTATGTCCTTTTCCAAGTAAAATTCAATTTAAGTGAGTAGCTGTTGTTTGAAGACTATAAATGAATGTACAGGTGCCTTATTAGCCCTGTGCAGGTAACTGTTGGGCAGTACTGCAGAGGGAGCCATGCAGAGGAACAGGTGATGTGTGGAGGCACAAACATGTGGGCAGCCAGGAGGCAAGAAGTCACAGATGAAATGACAAGTCAGTAAAGTGTCAAGTATGGAAAAGAAAAGGCAGAAATGTGGTGTGGCCAGTCACAGTTGCACAAAAACAATACTGGACACAAGACAGGTTCTTGATATGTTCTGAACACACCTCTCATATAATGACCTGTAGCATTTGCCACAAAGGCCAGGCCTCCTCTGAGACCATCCTGCCATGTCTACCCTGTGGAAGAAATAGTGTTCTCCCTGCATCCTCTATTGTACTACTACTCAGAACCTGAATGATTCAAGTATTAATGAAAAATAACAGATGTGATCAGCAAACACTGACCCAGAGAAACTCACAATACAGTTGTATTCAGGAGAGACAATATTACCAGAAAAAAAAAAAACCCCTTTAAGGAGGGTCTCACAACAAAAGCCCCCATTCTTGCAAGTAATGATTATGTCCTGGTACAGCCAGTCACAAAAGAACTTCATCTGAGAAAAGAGGGCAAAACTGGAGGCCATGGATCTAGACATAGTTACCGTGCAAGAAATAGGGCAACAAAAGTGGAATCCATTAAGTTATTTGCAAGACTCCTAACACCTATACATTTATCTGCATCATTTTACACAACAGGTATTAGAACTCCTCAGTGAGTTCACAACTCAAGGTACTCCGCACAGCTCAGCACTGGCAGACACAGCTCAGATGGCATGAAAGTGGGGGAAGAAAACTGATTTCTAGTTAAGATGGCATCACAGGTAAACACAGCTTGCCTCTTCGCACAATCACATCATAATTACAACTAAACCACAATACAAGGATCATTAGAACAGTCAAAAATCAAGCCAAATGAAACTTCTACAACCACAGAATTAAAGAAAAAAATACAATGTGACTGGCTGGAGGGGTATAGAAATGGAAAAAGCTGGTCCTGCATCCACGTGTGGTGAATAAAATTAAGAGGGGTATATTAGGAGCAAAGCTTCCTCGCTCCATTCCAGGCCTCCTTGGTCTGGGCTCCAGTGCCAAGAAGAGAAGTTACCTTAACTTCTGGCTGTAAAAACCAGTAGGGATTGCAGCCGTGGAAGACAGAAACTGCCTGGCTCCCTGGCAGATATTCTTAAAGGCCTCTGTGCACGGATTTACTGAGATTCAATTCCTCTGAGTTCCAGTGCCAGGGCAGCAGAGTGAAAGCCATCAGAGACATAAGGGTAGGAACTAAACTATTCAGCAACAAGGTGAGACTGGGGGTGGGAAGCTTTCTTCCAGACAGAAGAGCTGGAAGAAGCCACTGTTCCTTTTCTGAATCTTCCCACTACATAACCACATGGTCAAGAGAAGGCATATCTGGGGCTCTGTCAACCTGCCTCACACCGTTTGCCCCACATTGGTGGTTCTCTGAGGTCCTACTCCATTGATTTTTGTACCCACCCGAGCTGTTTCCACTAACTTTTCCATATGCATGGCTTGTTGTGGCCCATGCTTCATTGTTTCCTACATTACCTCTAAAAAGCAGTATCTGGTTTTACTGAGCCTTGTGCCTCTCACTGAGTTGGCCCAAGCCTGGCACTATACCATCAGCTGGCCTCAGTTCACAGCTTGGCCTTACCTGGGCTCCTCCAAGCCCAGAAAGCTAGCAGCCATGTGCAGATTACTTTGTACCTTATGCTGTGTACTCCAGATAGAACAAAGGCTATGGATGACTTTGGCTGTGCCAACAGCAATAAAGGCTGATCTACAACAGGAGGGTGTATACAGTCCACACAATGAGTAAACCACGAGTACCTAGCTTGGGTAAAAGGGGAGGCTGTGCAACTGGACCCTCTAAGACATGTACTACATTAGGCCACTCTACCAAGCCAGAGAGATGTATCAGGTCTACCTAATACATTGAAGCAAAAACAGGGAGGAAGCCCAAATGAGGAGACAAAGAAACATGGTGCGAATGAAAGAACAGAATAATATCCCAGAAAAAGAATTAAACAATGGAGACAAGCAATTTACTAGATGCAAAGTTAAAAACACAAAGTTATAAGGATGCTCAGGGAACTTAGAGAGGACCTCAACATCATAAAAAAGATCCAGTCAGAAATAAAGGATACATTGATTAAATAAATAACAATTTATAGAGAACCAACAGAGCAGATGAAGCTGAGAATCAATCAGCAGTTTGGAACATAAAGAAGCAAAAAACACCCAATGAGAACAGTAAGAAACAAAAAAAGAATCCCAAAAAGAATGAGGATAATAAAAGGAGCCCTTGGCCTGGTTGGTGTAGCTCAGTGGATTGAGCGCGGGCCTGCGAACCAGATGATCGCGGTTCAATTCCCAGTCAGGGCACATGCTTGGGTTGCAGGCCAGTTTCCGGCAGGGGCCAGTTCCCTGCAGGGGATGCACCAGAAGCAACCATACATTGATGTTTCCTTCCTCTCTCCTTCCCTTCCCCTCTAAAGATAAATAAATAAAATATTTTAAAAATAAATAAATAAATAAATAAAATAAAAAATAAAAGGAGCCCTTGGAACAACTTGAAGCATACCAACAGTCAAATCATGGGGATGCTAAAAAGAAGAGAGAGCAAGAAATTAGAAACCTATTTGAAAAAATAATGCCAGATAACTTCCCTAACACGGTGAAGGAAATAACATACAAGTCCAAGAAGCACAGATAGTCCCAAACAAGATGAACTCAAAGAGACCCACCCCCAGACATATCTTTTTTTAATTTTATTTTTAGAGAGAAAAAGGGAGGGAGAAAGAGAGGGAGAGAAACATTAATGTGAGGTTACCTCTTGCACACCTCCTACTGGGAACCTGGACTGCAATCCAGGTATGTGCCCAACACTGGAAATCGAACCAGTAATCCTTCAGTTCACAGGCCAGTATTTAATCCATTGAGCCACACCAGCCAGGGCCCCAAGACACAACTTAATAAAATTTCCAAAGTTTAAAGACAAAAAGAGAATCTTAAAAGCAGCAAATGAAAAGGATTAGTTACCTATGAGTAAGCCCCCATAAGACTGTCAGCTGGTTTCTTAAAAGAAACTTTGTAGGCCATAAAGGATTAGCAATAAATATTCAGAGTGATGAAAAGCAAGGAGCTACAACCAAGATTACTCTACCCAGAAGAACTATCATTTAGTGTCAAAAGACAGATAAAGAGCTATCCAGACAACAAAAAGTCAAAGAAGTACATCACCACCAAACCAGCATTATATGAAATGTTAAAGAGTCTTCTTTAAGAAGAAGAGGATCAAAAATATGAACAACAAAATGGCAACAAATAAATTTCTATCAACAATTCAATCTAAAAATCAAAATAAACAAAGAAGCAAAGAAGCAAAGCAGTAACAGAATCATAGGTGCAGACAGCATTTTGATGGTTACCAGAGGGAAAGAGAGTTGGGAGGATGGGTGAAAAAGGTGAAGAGATTAAGAAGTACAGATTATTTAGCCCTGGCTGGTATAGCTCAGTGGATTGAGCGTGGGCCTGAGAACCAAAAGATCGCGGTTTGATTCCCAGTCGGGGCACATGCCTGGTTTGCAGGCCAGTTCCCAGCAGGGGACTCATGAGAGGCAACCATACATTGATATTTCTCTCCTTCTCTCCTTCCCTTCCTCTCTAAAGATAAATAAATAAAATATTTTTTAAAAAGTAGTACAGATTAGGTAGCTACAGAATAGTTGTGAGGATGTAAATTACAGCATAGGGAATAGAGTAGCCAAAGAACACACACGCATGACCCGAGGACATGAGGATTGCCTGAGGGAGTGGAGTTAGGGCTGGTGAAGGGGGACAAAAGTGAAAAAATTGGAACAACTATAATAATCAATAAAGATAATTTTAAAAGTGGGAGAAACCAAGAGAGCCCATTGTCTGGCCATGGGAAAGACACAGCTACCTCTGGAGAAAAAAAGAAGACAGGACATCATGACAAGATGCTAGGAGAAATGTGAACGTCTTACCCACAGATGCTACAAGGGCAAAGATTTCCAGCATCACATCGCAGTGCAGAAATCTCTGAGCCTCATCAAGGAGCCCCCACTCCTCCTCGGAGAAGGCAATGGCCACATCCGCAAAGTTCATATCCTGTCAGAATGGGGACAGTTCATGCCATGGTCAGCTTCTCTTGGATAACAAGTTTGTCATACCCTATACTCTCCACATCCATCAGCTCACTTCACTCCCCATAGCAAAGATATCTTGATACCATTGGAGTCACCCTCTCTTTATTCCCACTGATACTATGTATTCCCATAACAATAATAGGCAAATACATGATATCTGAGCTCTGAGCCAGGCATGTGGGCCACACTGCATCTTGTCAATATAGTGGGTGTTACAAACATAGGTTAGGGAGAGAACTTGGCCACAGAGATTGTGTGAGCGATTTGACAGTGGTCTTGTCAGGAAAGATGCCTATTATCTCCCAGGTTCTATTTTAAGCTATTTCCAATGTCAGTGGAGGTTCTCAAGCTTGGGTAGGAATGATGTCTGCTACCTCATCAAGATCTTATCAACTTTTAACAACAATAGGCAGGAGCACAGTCAAATGGTATCTAATCTCGGGACCAGGCATATAAAACCACGACAACCCTTTCTTGGCAATTCACATGGGGTTACTCATGTCACTCCTCTAGAATCCACAGATGTGAGATTACCCTACATTTACTATTAAGTCAATTCCACCAGGGCCCTGGGTGGAATTCACATGCCCTCTCCAAGTGTACCTCAGTCTTTCTTCCACCTCTCCCTCAAAGCCGCACCCCCACAGCCTCAGCCTCCTCTTGCCCTGCACCACGTTATCGCCTCAGCCTCTCTATTTAGTATTCTGTACCTATGGTCCAGAAGACACATGGTAAAACCAAACAGTATCAACTATAATCCAGACTCTGCCAGTGTCCACTGACTGGGGCTGCCTTGAGTCGTGCTTTGAAGGCCTCCTTCCCCGACAATCCCTTGCTAAAATCTCACCTCATCAAACCACATCAGACCTCACTCAGACAGATACAGCGCTCCTCCACTGGTGCTGCACTCTACGTCCTGACACCAGTCTCAGCCTTCCCCTGTCCACCCCACCTTTACCGAAGGTCCATCCCCAGTGATGCTCTACCCCATGCCCAGTAAGACTCACAGATGAGGACTTTGACACTAAGCTAATCTATCAGCCTGAATGCAAAACCCCCGGTTTCACCAAACAAAATCCTGGGGAGTCTTTAGAGCAGTGAATTCACACCAGCCCAGTCTCCTCCTGTGTGAATTACTCTCAATGTTACAGTCCATCTCACGTCCACTTATGTCTTGGCCACTTGACAAATCACAGTCTTTCCTTGTCCCTCTGCATGACCACTTCTGACCATATGCTCTGCTGTGACACCCACTTCCCACAACCAGATGGCCTGGCAGGAAACCTAGTCCTTAAGCCTACCCTGCATTCCTGGGCTACTACTACCATAATCCTGACCACCAATCCCCTTATCAATGTGACCTACAGCTCCTCCCTGGTCCACACACTTTTCTCTTCCTTTGGAGAAATCTCCACCCTGAACTCCACCTCAGAGTTACAGACATCTATGAACTGTTCTCTGAAACAACTCATACCATTAACAGTTCAAAAACAAAACTCTGATAACCTTAATGAAAATTACTATTACTTCTGGTTTTCCCCATTCTTTATTGATAATGATTCCATATTTCAAGTTGTGAAAATCAAACCATCAAATCACTCCTGACTCCTACCACTTTCTTTCAACCTCAAAATTTGAAAATTTTAGCAGCAACACCTAACAGTCCCACTCAGAAACCAACTGCTTCTGCCACCTCCACAACCTCCTCCCTGGTCCCTCACACCCACACTCTTCTCCATGCTGCAGCCTCAGGAGAAGGATTCCAATGAGAACTGGGTCAGGCCACCTGTCTCCACTGCTGCACGTCTCCCATTGCTCCCATCACCCGCAGAATACACAGCCAACTTGTCACAGAGCTGCTCTAGACCTGACTCCTGCCCCACTGGTTCCAGTTCACGAAAGAAAGAAAGGGTATCTGCAGGTTTCTGAACCAGTTAAGCCTCCCTTTCAAGCCCTTACATATTCAGGTACCTATCTCTTGGAAGAGGTCCTCCCACATCTCATTCTACTGTCTGCCAAACATAGGAACCACTTCACATAACTCTAAACCTAGACCTAGAACCCTGGGCTTGGTTGGTGACTGTTCCAGGTCCCCAGGCCCTAGGCCGGAAAGAGTGGCACCACAGTCCCGGGACACTTCCATCTTAGAGACCATTAGAGTGGAAGGCCCTGATATAAGCTCCACAACCAGAACCTGAGTGATACTGAAGTCCCAGAAATCTGTGCAAAGAAAAAGGTCAGCTGAGAGCCTGGCCACCACCGCCAGGACCCATCAGCTCACCCTCTAAGTGCCCTCACAGTGACTGCACTACCTCAGGGTCTCCATCCTCAGTGCAGACTCTGTCGGTCACCTCACCTTTTACAGGAGTCGCCTTCTTGTCCCCAGCTGCTCTCACGTCTGCTGGTCTCTCCTTCCTCTCGGCAGTGTTTGGAAAACGTTGCAACCCAGTATCAGCCAAAGTGGACCTTCTATTCACAACTCTCCCCAGCCACCGCAGCCGGAGAATGAAGTAAAACTCCTCACGCACAATTTAGCCTCAGCTTCTCCATCGCCTTTAGACACAAAACGCCCCGGATTTTCCGAATCCTCCCGGCTCTGCCAACCGTGCGCGTCCTTACACGGCAGCACCCCAGCCCGTCACGCCTTCCTCTCCTACCCCTTCCCATCGTGTGTCAAACACGAGCGCCTCTCAGTCCTGGATCCCTGGACTTAGGCTGCAGCACGCGATGGGCGCTCCGCACCTGGGCGGCGGGGCTCTGTTGGCGGAGAAGGTGGGGCCCGGGAAACCGCATTCAGCTCAGCTGGGCGCCTCAGCGCGGCTGTCGCCCGTTCAAAGCGGAGTCTGTGAGGATCAGAGGCCCTCATACAGAACACGAGGAACTCACGGAGCCTCGGGCCCGCCTCTGCACAGCTCCCGGGGCGCCCCTTGCGTCCCGTCGCACCACTAAGGAACCCTGATTCAGTGATCAGAGAGGAAAGGGCAAACTGACCGCCACAGAAAACCGGAAGTCCCGCCCTAATTAGTATCGCACAGCACCAATGTGTTCTCTTCTGAGTGTTCATTGGTTCAATCCCGCCATCGCTGTGCTGTATTGCCCTTTGGATAATATAGCAATTTTTAGCCACATAGGAGACATTAGCTGCCAAACACTGAGTTTAAGGAAAAAAGGCTGTGACTCTAGGGAATGACAATTGGAGGTTTTACTGGCCGGTTGGCAGATTACTGGGGAGTGTTGTCTGCAACTGATCACTCGTTTAGGAGTCATTTTTTCGGACTCTTTGAAGCTCAATATCCTACACGAGGCAGAAAGTATTATTTCTAATCCAACTTGACTATATTCTCATTGAAACACAAAATGCATCCACTATTTCCTGGAATGTGTTAACTATTTTCTGCCTATTCAAATGCGTGGAGGCAGAAGCCTTAGTGGATTCTGTAACTCGGTGCCCTCAGTCTGGGCCAGAAGGCATGTGCCCTGACTAGGAAATGAATGGATGACCCTTCGGTTTGCATGCTGGCATTTGTTGGGAACCACCCTGCCTGGTTTCAGAAGCTGTAACCCCTGCATGGCTAAGGCTGAGTGAGAGACCTTCAGACCAGAAGCCACTAAGGAAACAAAGCTTATCTCTCTAGCAGAGGTACTGCCTCTGCCCCTTTTACTTCACCCTGCCTGGCCCCCAGTGCACTATCAGTTAGCCAATGACAGGTAAGATTCCTCAAGGGATGGACAACTAAGACAGGTACAATCATGGGGGACCCCCAGGGAAGGACTTGGGGGCTATAGCAAAAGGAAGTGATGGATCCTTGCCCCTCAGCTTTGACATAGCCTGAGTCCTCATTCTGTCTGCAAGAAGTCTCCTAATCTCTTGGCAGCCTTACTTCCCCTGCCTGACTTAAGCCTGTAACAATGAGAGGGTGGTGCAGCTCTGTGCTGGAAAAGGCGGGTTTCCCAGAGTGATCAGGCCTAACTAAGGATATAAAAAATTCTGTGAAACCCGCTTTTCTAAGAATGCTCTCAATTAAATGATAAGGGTCCCAGCAGGAAATGAGTTTATTTCCCAAAGTTTTATAGCCCCTTAGCTAACAGTTCCTAACTCAGAATAAACCCTGGTAGTTCTTTGTATGCTATCTATTGTTTGATCTTCACTGCCTGACAATGATTAATGAGCTTTACCTGTATTCCTGCGCAAACTGAACCCAATAAAAGCCCATGTTGGCCCTTGTCATTTGAGAGACTGGTCACCTTTCCTCCCCAAGCAGATCTTGTCTTAGTAGACTTATTCTCATTCCTGGCTGCTGGGGTGGAGGCAGGGGGGCCCTGCAGGCAGAGCCCCCCCACAGGCACTCAATCAACTGAGCCACACCAGCCAGTGCTTAACTTACAATTTATAATGATTAATGTGAAAAAACTTTTCTAGGACTAATAATCGCATATTCTTTAATAAAAATTCTGCCCAAATATGTTGCTTATTTTATATTTGTTATTTTCTTATTGATTTCTGTGATTTGGTTTTTATTCAAGAAATCAAGTTCTTCATTCAAATAGTCACAAATTTTCTCTACCATTCTGTTGCAATTTTCTATCACTTTAAGGTTATATATGTAAGGTATACATATTTAAGGTATACATATTATGTAATCCCAGTGTTTTAAGGTTGTATTAACATAATTAGCAATTTCCCAATATTTGAATGTTTTAGTTTATATTTATAATTATTTTTCTATACAAATTGCTATGCAATTTTTTCTAACTGAATCTTAATTAATAATAAGTTGATAATGAATTGAAGTAGATAAATTCTCTAAGGATAAAATTGGGGGGAATTGGTTTGGCCACATACTTTGGCTTGAATGAAATGCTTAACATTTAACCAATGGGAAATTGGATGCTGGTGACTGACACCACACAGTGCTGTCATAATTAACATGTTAAATTTTTGTCCCAGTGTGAAAACCAGAAGGTTGTATGATAGCCCTAAATGAAGCTGTGATTTCTGTGTCTACAGTGCTCCTATTGCTGAAAAATCAAAAGATTAATGTTGGAAAATTACAATGTGAGTTGAATACAGTATTACAATTTTTCTTGTGAATCTTAGGGCATTCATTCATAAAGTGGGATTCAAAAATTATTAAATGAAGACATTTGGGCCCTGGCTGGTGTAGCTCAGTGGATTGAGCGTGGGCCTGCGAACCACACGATCGCGGTTCGATTCCCAGTCAGGGCACATGCCTGGGTTGCAGGCCAGTTCCCGGCGGGGGACACACCAAAGGCAACCATATATTGATATTTCTCTCCCTCTCTCCTTCCCTTCCCCTCTAAAGATAAATAAATAAAATATTTTTAAAAAATGAAGACATTTGGTTAGATGTAGAAGAAAATTACAATCTCGAACTCTTAAATAACTGAGTCTCTCTCAGCAGCTGTCTGGGAAAGTAATCTTCCTCTATCACCTGAGATAGCCACCTGTAAAGGAATGTTAATTATTTGCTAGATTCAACACTACAACCTATCACTAGTACTAATTCTCAGCATGATCTAGAAAAAGAATGGACATATCAAAAAAAATATGATACTTTGCCAGTACTTTTTTAAATAAAAAAGCTAGGGAGCAACTGTGAGTATGAGTTCTAAGGTTGTTTGACCAGGAAGAGCAAAATACATTAATACACCAATACAACAGATGAATGGACCAAATTCACTGATAGAGTGTAGTAGTAGAGATTCACTTTAGTACTAGGTTAGCTTATGAGACTGTAGGAGTTTGTTCTAACAGCCTACCTTTTCAGTTGACTGTGAATTCAATGGTGGCCTTTTGGTCAATGAGGCTGAGATGCCAGAATTAGTCTGGTATGACATACAAGACAGAACTGAAAGGCTTAGGAAGACAGTGCTCCTCTCTGCAGCACACATACTAAAACCAAAATGACAAAGACAAGAATCAAATGACCCCTACATGACAATGACACACAAATTTGTGAAGCTTTCTATATTTTTTTTAAAGGAAAAATTAGGAATAGAAGTATTGGCTGAATTTATCATGTGTGAGAAGTACATCTATATGTGTATTAATGACATTTTAAAGTCTTCTGTATTTGATAATGTTGACATCTTGGAAGCCTACAGACCTGGAAGGGACTGACTGCCCCACCCAGAGCTAGCTAATTCTAAATATACAACCTGCCCAACAACCTGTCTTTCTTTCATGTGCAAGCCAACCAATCCATAGCCATAACCCATACACTTCCTTTATCTGACTCTCAGTACAATAAACCAGTAATTCCCCTAAAACAACCCAGGGCTAGGTACTAGAATAGTAGTGACCACCCCTATTCCTGAAGCCTGCCAGAATTCAAAGTCAACAATCCCATATGGTGTAAGGTACCATGCTATCACTTTCTCAAGAAAGCCACAAGTAACACTTCTGCTCATGTTCTCCTTTCTGCCTTCTGACCAGCACTGTTGCTTTGCAATGTGTCCAAGTATGGTACAATGTGTCTCTCTCTGTTCTTGGGAACGGTAAGTAACAAAAAATTCTTACAGACACATTAAACACTCCATGTCACCAATCACCTCTGTAAATTAAAACCCCAAGGGTAGCCCTGCTTGGTGTGGCTCAATGGATTGAGTACAAATCTGCACACCAAAGGGCTGCTGGTTCAATTCCCAGTCAGGGCGCATGCCTTTATTGAGGGCCCGGTCCCCAGTATGGCACTCAAGAGGCAACCACACATTGATGTTTCTATTGGTCTTTTTCTTCTTTTCCTCTCTAAAAATAAATAAATAAAATATTTTTAAATTAAAATAAAACCCTAAGGGTATAATCAAGATAATTGATGTAGAAAACAGGGAGACTGATGATATTCTATCAGAATAGCATGCCTTCCTGATTGCTCTTGGCTGCCTAAGTGGATTACTTAAACATTCAACAATGACTGAAAAGGCACAGCTAGTTCTTGACCCATTTGTTCTTTGGGTGCCATTTCTTTATGCTGTGAATGTGTATGCTGTCATGGTACTCCAACTTCATTTATAAGATGATCTCAAAGAAGGGTGGAATGGTCAGGGGTAAGATCATCTGTTAAGTTGGTGAGAAGAACTTGAGCTTCCTTCAGACCTTCAGCCTCTCTCAATGTCCAACAAGGAACAGTGATTTCTTGGTGGCACTCAGTACTGAGAAACTTGATGGTAGGTAGAACCTTTTAGTAATATTAGCAGGAAGACTAACAGGGTTTAAACACAAATTACTCTATGTAATGGTGAGGACAAGTGATGTGTTTGGAGTGACAGTGAGGATTGTCTGGATTTCCAGGGTGATGGTGCTGCCTTCCATGAGGACAGGAAGGGAGGAGTTTGCAGAGAAGGTACAGTATGTGCAGGGGAGGGGCCCTTGGGCCTCTGGTGATATCAGAGCATTGTTATGAGGTAGTCCCACCTCACAGGAAAAAAAATCTGGGGGTCTGGCTGGAATCTGCTCTTTCTCTCAGAAAGAGGATGCAAAGGCAAAGGAACAAGTTGAGCTGACCCAGAAACTTGTCAGCTAAATTTTCCCAGCTCACATGCTTGCCAGTCGGGCACTCCCTCTGATCTACAGTTACCTGCTTTGAGTGGACATAACAAACAATGCCTCTGCTCAATAATTTCAGGGGTGTTAAATGAGATAGTCCTCTGGAGAGCTCCTTAATGTTAGCTACCTACGAGAATTTTTTGTCATGCAACTTTGCTAGAAGAGGCCCATGCTTACTGAGATACTACACTGTGGGCTTTGAATGATGCCTGGATCCACACCCTCACTGGGACTCACTAGAAATTCCCCCTTTAATGCAAACCCACGTCCACTTTTCGATAGTGAGCATAAATCCCTCCAAAGCTGTTGGAGGATATAAACAACTCAAGTGCCTAGAAATTGACTGGTCTTCAGAGTTCTGATATTTCTGGAAGCGGGAATTGGTAATGGGCAGCTGTGCATTTGGAGAGGGACCACCCAAGGAGAAAGTTGGGATATTTATACCTAAGGCTCCTAATAGAAATGGGCATGTTGCGAGGGTTCCTACCTGCCTCTTCCTAAAGCTATAACCACCCCACCTGACAGAAATAAATTACATGACAGGGCCTCCCAATCACCTCCATGGAACATTGAGTAAAAAGTGACCATCCAGAGCCCTTTAAATACTCGTAATAAATTTATCCAGTTTCTACTCTCCTTGGGATTTGAATATTTTCAGACTGACTTAAAGTTTTTCTTTGCTGATAAGCTCCTGCCTTTAGTTGCTGAAAGGGGGATTTAAATTTTTTTTTTATTTATTTACAGAGAGGGGGAAAGAGGAAGAAAGAGGGATAGGTTGCCTCTCAAACCCACAGTGACCTGGAACCAAATCACACTGGAAAAAGGCCATTTGAGTACACGAATTGTGAGGTGCCTTTTTCCAGGAGCTCTACCCCTTGTAGTCATCAGAGTTCACATGGGGAATAACCTTATGAGTACACTTAATGTGCAAATACTTTTATGAGTGGCTCCGCCTTTTGTCATCATTGAGTTGTTCCCACTGGATAAAAGCTTTTTGAGTACAGTGAATGTGGGAAATCCTTTATCTGTATCAGTCACTTGCACTGTCGTCAGTGTTTTCTTACTGGGAAATGTCCTTATGTACCCAGTGAACATGGGGAAGTGGTTTCTTTACATCAGTAACTTCTGTTATCATGAGGAGTTTACACTACAGCAATGCTTTCTGAGTGCCGTAAGTATGGGGGATATTTTACTAGTAGCCATGGCCTCTGTTGTCATAAGAATATTCACAATCACTCAGTTCTTACAAGAAAAATAGGGAAATGTTTTATTTCTAGACATTTCCTTTATCTTCTCTGAGATCACAGGTGATAGGTTTTATACATATAGGTTTCATACATACATGCAGTATGAGAAGTGTTTTTTTATAGCACTAAGCTGCATTGTATTAAGAGATTTCACTCTGGCTAAAGGCCTTAGAAGTATAGGCAGTGTGGGAAATTTTTTTCCATCCTTTTTCCTTTATATCACCAGTTTCCATAGGAGATAAGCCTTCTGGAGACATCAATGTGGGAAATCTTTTACTTCATAGTCATTTAGACCTTAATCTCAATTCCCTGGTTAAAGGCTTAAAGTGTGAACACAGGAAATCTTTAGCTGAATGTCTACAGGGGTTTTTTTTGTTGTTGTTTTGTTTTTAACATTTTATTTACTTTCAGAAAGAGGTGAAGGGAGAGAGGCAGAGAAACATCAGTTGACTTTCACGTGCCAACTGGGGACCGGGCCCATAACCCAGGCATGTGCCCTGGTTGGGAATTGAACTGGTGACCCTTTGGTTCATAGGCTTGCACTCAGTACAGGCAGGCTGGTGCTCAATCCACTCAGCCACACCAGCCAGGGCAAGTCTACTACACCTTCGACATTGGGGAGTCTCACTGTGTAAATGGTTAGATTTTAGAGTATTTTTTTTTAATCTTGAGGGGGAAGGGAAGGAGAAAGGGATAGAAACATCGTGTGGTTGCCTCACCCACCCACTACCACAGACCTGGCCCAGGCACGTGCCCTGATTGGGAATCCAACTGGCAACCCTCTGGTTCACAGGCCAGCACTCAACCCACTAAGCAACACCAGGAAGGGCAATTTATTTTTTATTTACTTTTACAGAGGGGAAGGGAGAAACATTGATGAGTTGCCTTTCATACTGGCCGTGAGCTGGAATAGAATCCACAACCCAAGTCATATGCCCTGAATGAGAATCCAATTGGTGGATTTTGGCTTTGCAGGGCACCCAATGAAATGAGCCCCACCAAGGAAAGCTAAAAAAGTGATTTTGTTTCTAACCCAGAATGATCCCAATGTCACCCAAACTATAGGGTATAAAATAAATTTATAAGGTATTACCTCTGACTAAAAATAATATACTATCACCCCAATCTTTTGTAGATGAAAAAACCAATGGCATTTAAAAAAAAAAACTTTTAGAGAGGGAAACAGACTGGTTTCCTCACATGCCCTCAACTGGTGACCAGGGTGACAACCTAGGCTTGTGTCCTCACTGGGAGTCAAACTGGTGACCTTTTGGTTTGCGGGCCAGTGCTCAGTCCAAGGAGCCACAGCAGCCAGGGCCCAATGGTTTTAAAATCAGCAGGAAGTTAAGAAAGCCTTGAGCTCCCTTGGCAAAATGTACTCTCATTAGCCCTTACAACCAAGTAGTCCACTCACTCACAGGGTCAATTCAGCTCTCTATTGACATACTGACTGGAAGTTCCACAGGTCTGGTATTTCCACTTGCCATACCAGACTATATTATTTGCAGGCATGGGAAAATAGTACAAGGTACACACGTACTACACCCAGCCCCTACCACCACCTTGTTAATACAACATTTTGGTTCTAAAAAGTAATGTGAAAAAATGGCTATCCTTCAGAATAAAGTAAAAAAATGTTGAATTAGTTACCAGAGCAGGAAGTATAAATATTGTGGTAAAATATACAGCCCCTGGCATCAATATGTGACCTCTGGTAAGGCACTTATTACTCTAAAACTCCCAACTAATCTTTGCTTGTTAGCAACTGCTCTGCCTGGTTTCAGGAGCTATAAACCCCCCATACATAAGGATGAGTGAGCAACCTCCAGAATTTGAGCCACAAGGAGTTAACGCTTGTCTCTAGTAGCAAACACTGCCTCTACGTACACCCTTGCCTCTGATGCATAGTTAGATAGTCTATGACGGGTAAGACCCCTCAGAGGGGGGCCACCTAAGCCAGACACGATCACTTGGGAGGCCATTGTGGAGGGAGCCAGGGGACTGCAACAAAAAGGGATGGACCCTGTTCCCCAGTTATTCTGAGATAGCCCAGTCCCCATGTACTCTGGGGGAAGCTCTTCCTGGCTCTAATCCACTTAAGCCTGAAAACCTGTGATGGGGAAGGTGGTGCAGACCATTGCCAGCTAGAGTGGGATCCGAGGTGATCTGGCATAAGAATTCCTAACAATCCTAGGAAGCCTGCTTTGCCAAGATGCTTTTAGTTAAATGATAAAGGCCGGGGCAAATGAGTTTGTTTTCCCAGAGTTCTGTAGCCTTTTGGCTGACAGACCCTGACTTACAAGAAGCTCTAATGGTTCTTTGTATACTATCTACTGTTCATTGCCTGACAACGATTAATAAGTTGTACCTGAACTCCTGTACAAATCCCCCAATAAAAACCTGTCTAGGAAAGGGTCAGCACGCTCTCCCCTTGAGTTGCCAGGCCACTCCAAGGCTCTCTCCCCTCGAGGGAGTGGCTATGCCATCCCCTTTCCTCCACAGGACTCAGTAGTCGGTGTGATTTTGCCTCATGTCTCATTCATGACACTGCAGGCACTGTGAGCCAGTGCACGCGTCATTTGCTTCTCTAAATACAAAGAGCATTATCTACAAGGCAAAGTAAATTAATACATTGTTTACTTTTGTTCTGTGTGAATCTTTATTCTCCCAAAGACTTATTTCTTAACATTATCTCATATTATGGCTTTGTGTGGGTGTGATTTCAATCTTTTCCCATCTTTATTAAGGTATAACTGACGAACCTGTACAATATTTATAATATACATTATGATCTAATAAGCAAACACATTGTAAAAAACAGCTCAGGGCTTCTGATTTTGGAGGGTGGTGATTTCTTAAGTTTTAGTTTTCTAAAAACTAGGAGAAAACTTGGAATCTGACAGGTCAAGGGTCTACTGTGTAAAGACCTGTTCTCTTTCTCCTATTCCTCCTAAAATGGAAAAAAAAAAAAGATTTGTCCAAATTTATTCCCACATTTGCTTCACTTGTTTGGATTTTCTCTACTATGAATTTTCTGGTGTTGGGAAAGGCTAGAGCTCTGTCTAAAACACTTCCCACATTCCCTACACTCATAAGGCCTTTCCCCAGTGTGACCTCTGAGGTGATCAATAAGCTTACTGCTTTGTCTGAAAGATTTCCCACAATCATTACACTCAAAAGGCTTTTCTCCAGTGTGAATTCTCTGGTGTTGAATCAGGGCAGATTTCTGATTGAAGGACTTCCGACACTCACTGCACTCAAAGGGCTTTTCTCCAGTATGAATTCTCTGGTGTTGAATGAGGGCGGATTTTTGTTTGAAGGCCTTCCCACACATACTACATTCAAAGGGCTTTTCTCCAGTGTGAATTCTCTGGTGTTGAAGGAGGCCAGAGGTTAGCCTGAAGAACTTCCCACAATCGGTACATTCAAAGGGCTTTTCTCCAGTGTGAACTGTCTTATGCTTAACAAATTGGTATTTGCGACGAAAACATTTCCCACATTCACCACACTCAAATGATTTTTTTAGAGAATGAACTTGACGTCTTTTAATGGAACACCTCTGGCGATTAAGAGATTTCCTGAATTCACTATACTCATGAGGCATTTCTCTGGTGTGAAGTCTTCCATGTCTCTGGAGGTGATGTTTACGACGAAAAGATTTCCCACATTCACAACACTCAAAAGGCCTTTCACCAGTGTGACATTTGAGGTGATCGGTGAGTTTACCCTTTTTTCTGAAAAATTTCCCACATACATTACACTCATAAGGCTTTTCACCAGTGTGAATTCTCTGATGATCAACAAGGGTAAATTTGTAGTGAAAACGCTTCCCACAGACAGTGCACTCATGTTGCTTTTCCTCATTGTGAATTTTCCGATGCTGACAAAGGTTAGATCTATGCCTGAAGGACTTCCCACAATCACCACAAACAAGCAACTTCTCTCCAGTGTGAACTCCACGGTTAAAAATTTGCATGAAAGCCTTTCCACATTTGGTACCCTCATAAAGCTCTTTTCCAGAGTAGACACTCTGTTGTTGAACAAATTCCTTGGTGTGGCCAGAAGTTTCTTGACATTCACCAGGCAAGGCCTGCCCACTGCATTGTTCCTGACTGTTAGGAGTGGCCTGGTGCAGGAGAAAGCTTGAGATGGCTGGAAATTCCTCTGCACCCTCCCTATTGGTGAAAGGTGCGCTTGATACGTTAGAGCTACACCTAGTCACAAAGGAGGCCCTGTCTATATATCCTTTCCAAGGCTTCTCTACACTGGAAGGCCTCTGTTGATGGTGAAGCTTTTCACTGAAACTGAATCCTCTCAGACAGACATCACTGAAGAATGCTTTCTGCCCAAGGTACGCAGCCTGGAACTCCGTCAGGTTCA
The DNA here is from genome assembly GCF_014824575.4 of Sturnira hondurensis. Classification (NCBI taxonomy): domain Eukaryota; kingdom Metazoa; phylum Chordata; class Mammalia; order Chiroptera; family Phyllostomidae; genus Sturnira; species Sturnira hondurensis. The sequence goes on from NW_028086574.1 coordinate 142,219, forward strand.
ATATGGCTTTCAAGACTGAGACACACTGCTGACAAGGAAGGGCTTTCTGAGTTGCTGAAGATGTCTTAGAAACCCCAACCTGTGACTCTTCTACATATACACTCTGCTCACAAGGGGCCTCCTCATCTTCCTTTTTATGCCAACAACCTGCAAGCAGAGAAATGTTGGAAAAGATGCATGACGACTTTGATGGGAGGGGCAAGTCTTAACATAAAAGTGTGTTAGACATTAATATGATGGTTTCATGACACTGTCTAAAAGGGAGAGACCTAAGGGCATATAGAATGAAATGCTGCTTTGCAGGACTGGGCCTCTGAGAATCACAAAAAAGAAACCTCGGGGGCGGGGGGGGGGGGGGAAGGACACAGAGATGGCAAGAACCAGATGGATAATAAATACGATGTCAAAATCATTTTCTGCTAACTGTTGGTGACACAGGCAAGCTGACCAAGAGCCTGGTTATATCTTTTTCTGTGTAAAATTCAATAAATGAATAGATGGTGTTTGAAGACTTCTTAATAATTTATGCATGTCTCATAACCCATGTGTATGTCATTGTTGCAGAATACTGCAGAAGGAGTCATGAAGAGGAACATGCGATACAGAGTACACATATGGGTACACGGTGAGGAGCCATGAAGTCACAGATGAAATGACAAGTCAGCGAAGTGGCAAGTATGGGTAAGAAAAGGCAGAAATGAGGTATGGCTAGTGGCCACTTACACAAAAATAATAATGGACAGAGGTCAGGTTCTTGATATAATCTGAATACAGCCTGTAAGTAATGATGTACCTCAGTTCTCACCACAAGGGTCAGGCCTCTGAGACAATCCTGTTAAGTCCACCCTGTGACAGAGCGAGGGTTCTCCCTTCCCCCTTTATTGTACTACTATTCAGAATCTCAAGCCCTGGCTGCTGTGGCTCAGTGGATTGAGTACCAGCCTATGAACCAAAGGATTGCTAGGGTTCAATTCCCAGTCAGGACACATGCCTTAGTTGCAGGCCAGGTCCCCATGAGGGGCACACGAGAGGCAACCATACAACAACGTTTCTTTCCCTCCCTTCCCCTCTCTCTAAAAATAAATAGTTAAAAAAACAAAGGAATCTCAATGATTCTAGTATTAATTAAAGTCAGCAGAGGTACTCAGCAACCACTGACCCAGAGCAACTTGGCATAAAGTAGTATTCAGGGAAGGCAATGTTACCAAAAAAACAAAACAAAACCCCCCAAAACAAAATAAAACCCCCAAAAACAAAACAAAAAAAACCTTCAAGTAAGGTCTCACAAGAATAGCCCAGGTTAATGTAAGTAATGACTGGTACAGAGAATCACAAAAAAAATGTTAAGTAGAGAAAAAAGAGCAGAACTGGAGGTCATGGATGTGGACACAGTGACCCAAGCAAGGAACAATCCAAGTAAGGCATGATCCATCAAGCTGTTTGCAAGATTCCTGACACCCAAACACTTCCCTGCACTTCTTGAGGTAACACGTGTTAGAACTGTTCAAGGAGTTTATGGGTCAGGGCACTCCACGCAGATCAGCACTGGCAGCCACAGCACAGATAATACCAGCAGAGCACATGGTATGGCCATGGGAAAGAGAGAGCTACTTTTGGAGAAAATAGAGAAGGCAGGACATCACCTCAGGACAAGAGAGGTTTGAAGGTCTTACCCACAGATGCTACAAGGGCAAAGATTTCCAGCATCACATTGCAGTACAGAAGTCTCTGAGCCTCATCAAGGAGTCCCCACTCCTCCTGGGAGAAGGCAATGGCCACGTCTGCAAAGTTCATATCCTGTGAGAATGGAGACAGTTCATACTATGATCAGCTCCTCTCCTAGGATTCCAAGTTTGTCCTACCCCTCAACCCTCCACATCCATATGATACCTTGACTCCCCACATCAGAACAGATACAAAGCCTTGGTGCTATTAGAATCAGTCTCCTTATATTCCCATTGATACTGTTCCTGCCCACAAAAATGTGCTGATGGGCACATAGACGATACCTTAGCTCTGAAATTAACATGTAGGCCATACTGCCTCTTGTCAGTAGACTTAGAGGCACAAACTTAGTTTAGGGAGAGAAGTTGGCCATAGAGATCATGTGAGTAGTTTGAAATGGGTTTTATCAGGTAGTACTGCTGTGGTCTCCCAGAATGTCCCTCTAAGACACACAAAAAATAGGGCATCCCCTTCAACCTATGTGCCCCATTCCACGGTCCTCATTCCATCACTTTAAACTAACCTCTGTCCTGTACATAATTTTTGGAATTCTACTTCCCTCACACAGCTATCTTTTCAGAGTTACTTGAAAGGAAGCACAGCCCTGCCATGACAGGGACTGTTCCCTGATCACCTTTACCAGGATTCTAATTTCACCACCTCCATAATCTATCTCCTGCTTACCTGCCTCCCTTCCCCATGCTAATGGAGGTTTTCAAACGTGGGTGGCACTGACGTCTGCTATCTCATCAAGATCCTATTGAGCCCTGGCTGGTGTAGCTCAGTGGAGTGAGTGCAGGCTGTGAACCAAAGGGCACATGCCTGGGTTGCAGGCCAGGTCCCCAGTGAGGGCCATGTGAGAGGCAACCACATAATGTTTCTCCACCTTTCTCCCTCCCTTCCCTTCTCTCTAAAAATAAATAAAATCTTAAAAAAAATTTTTTAAATACATAAATAAAAGGTCCTATTGATCACTGTATCAGCCCTCAACAACGGCAGGCAGGTGGGCAGACAAACGGAATCTAGTCTCTGGACTGGGCATGTAGAATCATACTCTTTTTTCATGCACTTGCCATGGAATTACCCACATCAGTCTTTGAGAATCCACCAGACATGAGCTCAGCCTCCATTTACTCTTAAATCAAGGCTAGTGCCCTGGGGCCATCCATTCACACTGTCCCCTCTACGTACACCTCAGTCTTCCTATCATACCTCTCTCTCACGGTGCACACTCACAGCCCCAGCCTCCTCCTACCCATACCACAGTTATCACCATGGCCTCTCTACTAATTACTCAGCACATGCAGTCCAGAGAATACAGGGAAAATTCAAACAGGATCAAGAACTCAGACTCTGATGGTCCCCACCGACAGTAGCTAGCTACCTTGATTCCTGCTGTGAAGGCCCCTCCCCTCCCTGAGGGTTCTTTGCTTCAACTTCACCTACCAAGAACCACATCAGATCTGAAATATACAGTCTTCCTCCACAGGTATTGCACCTGATCACCTGACAGCAGCCTCAGCCTTCCTCTCTTCACCTCATTCTCACTCTAGATGCAGCCCCAGTTGCCCTCTACCCCATGCCTGGGAGTCTCACAGATGAACACTTGTGCCCCTACACTTCATCTGTCGGCCTGACTGGGACACCCCAGGTCACAGCAAAGACCTGGAGAGTCTTTAGAGCAAAGAATATGCACCAGCACCAGGCTTCCCTTGTGTGAATTACTCTGATGTTTACAATCCATCTCACATCCACTGATGTCTTGAAGGCCTTGGCTACTTGTTGAATCATACTCTGCTCCTCCTGCTACACAACCACTTCTGTCCATATCCCCTGTTGTGACACCCACTTCCCACAACCAGATTCCCCAGCAGGAAATCCAGTCCTCAGCCCTGACTTGTCTTCCTGGGCTACTACTACCAGTATCATCCCCACCAGGATTCCCCATACCACAGTGACATACAGCTCCTCCCTGGTCCATAGACTCTCTAGTACCTTTTGGAGAAGTCTTTATCTTAAACTCATCAGAGTTCCAGACACCCATGAAATGCTTTCTGTAACATCTCATACCATTAACAGGTCAAATATAAAATTCCTCATATCCCCAATGAAAATCTCTCTTTATAATGTGTTTTTTCCCCTTCTCAATTGATAATGCTTCCATAACTGAAGTTACTAACACCAAACCATCAAGTCATTCCTGACTCCTACCTCACTCTCTCTCAACCTCAAAATTAGAAAAATTCGGCAGCCACACATAAAAGTCCCATCCAGAATCCAACTGTTTCACCCAACCTCAAAGACCACCTTCCTGGTCCTTCACACTCATCCAAATTATATAACCAGCCTTCTCCCTGGTCTTTCTACCACACCCATAGTGTTCTACATCCTCCTGCCACAGGGATTCCAATGAAACCTAGGTTAGATCACCTGACTGCACTGTTCCAAATATCCCATTGCTCCCTGCAGACAGACATCCAACTTGAAACCAAGCTACTCTAGACCTGACTCCTGTCCCATTGGTCCCAGGCACATAAGAAAGGATAACTGCAGGTTTCTGAATCAACGCATCATTTCCTCCAAGCCTTTGCACATTATGGTACCTATGCCTGGGGGTACTTCTCACATCACATTCCACTGGCTGCCAAAAACAGGAAACTGTAAACCTGGACCTAGAACCCTAGGCTTGGTGTCTGTTGAGGGTCCCCAGTACCAAAAGCGGACAGTGTGGCACCACAGACCATGGACACCTGTATCTCAAAAACCTTAAGAGTGGGAGGCCCTGAAATAAGTCCTGCAAACCAGGACCCTAAGTGATTCTTGAGTTGCAGGAATCTGGAAAGAGAATGGTCTGTTGAGAGCCTGGCAGCCACCACTGCCAGAATCCACAAGCTCAGGCTACTAAGTGTTCTTGCCCAGCCCTAGGACCAGGCGCTCTGAAGGTGACTGCACTATACCTCAGGGCCTCAGTACTCACTGTAGATTCTGGGAGAAAAGTCATCCTTTATAGGATTCACCTCCCTGTCCCTAACTGCTATCGCCTCTTCTAGTCTCTTCTTCCTCTTGATGGGGGGAATTTTAAAGTTGTAAATTTTTAAAAATATTTTATTTATTTATCTTTAGAGGGGAAGGGAAAGAGAGCGGAAGAGAACATCAATGTATGGTTGCTTCTTGTGCATCCCCTGCTGGGAACTGGCCCCTGCAGGGAACTGGCCTGCAACCCAGGAATGTGCCCTGACTGGGAATCGAACCACGATTGTCTGGTTCAGAGGCCCATGCTCAACCCACTGAGCTATACCAGCCAGGGCAGAAAGTTGTAAATTTTAAATTTTAAGTAGTACTTAATGAGCTTACTAATAATGCACATAAAAGCTACTATTTCAGCCCTGGCTGGTATAGCTCAGCGGATTGAGCGCAGGCCTGAGAACCAAAGAATCGCGGTTCGATTCCCAGTTAGGGCACATGCCTGGGCTGCAGGCCAGTTCCTGGCAGGGGACGCACAAGAGGCAAACCATACATTGATGTTTCTCACTCTCTCCTTCCCTTCCCCTCTACAGATAAATAAATAAAGTCTTTAACAAAAATTTTTTTAAAGGTACTATTTCAGGAAATGAAGGTATGACCCACCTGACTCCAGGATACCACAAGCCAAGTCCATCTTTGCACCCCAGGAGGACTGAATGCAATCAAGATGGTATCTGAGCCCTTGTGTTCCATTGCCCAACACACAGATAAAGACAACCACCACCCTTGCTAGTATAGCTCAGTGGATGGAGCGCAGACCTGCGAACCAAAGGGTCGCTGGTTCGATTCCCAGTCAGGGCACATGTCTGGGTTGCGGGTTGTGTCCCCATTTAGGGGCACATGATAGGCAACCACAAACTGATGTTTCTCTCCCTCTCTTTCTCCTTCCCTTCCCCTATCTCTAAAAATAAATAACATCTTAAAAAAAATACAACCACCCAGGGCATGTTTGGTTATAGCTGGCCGATGCTCAATCCACTGAGTCACGCCGGTCACCCAGACCACTGCACAGGATGCAGATGAAAATTCACTGTTAACAGACAAAAGAATTCCGCAGCTTTTATTAATCCTTTGCCTGAATTCCAAACCCCGTACCTACCCTTTTCATTTCCTTATTAAAGGGGTAGGTTCGAAATGGAATGCAAGACCACCTTTCAGGGTGTGCAACCCGCTGTCTTCTCAGATCTCCAGCCATCTGAAAAAAGCGGACATAAAAGATTCAATCTTTTTCTCTGCTTATTGGGCCTGGTGGTAACTGGCAGCACCAACACCAGCTTCTCCAGTTTCCTTCTGAGCAATGTATGGAAAATGTTACAACCCAATCAATCAAGATACTTTTTTTCCTCACAACCTTCCATGGCCACCCGCGTGCGCTCCTCACATACAACTTCGCCTGAGCTTCGGAGCGTTTAGACGCAAAACAGGGCCCAATTTTCCAGACTCCTCCTGGTTCAAGCGCCCCTCCACGTTTTACGCGGAAGCCCCTCCAACCCCAGCATACCCTGTGTCACCTACGAGTGCCTCCCGGTCTCGGAAGCTAGGGGTCTGGGCTGCACAACGTGATGGGAGCCCCGCACCGGGGCTGGAGGGCTCGGGGGGCTGAGCGGGGAGGGCCAGAGGACCGCGCACACCCCCCAGACCCGCGCCTCAGCCCGGCCGCGCCAGCGGTGTTGTGGGAGAAACGGAGCCTGCGAGATAATGAGACCTGTTCCCGGCCACAAGGTACACGTGGGGCCTTAGACCCACCTCTGCACGGCAGGGACCGCTCCTGTTCCGCCGCTCCCGTCCGGACGCAGCGCCGGAGACGGTCTGACCGGATGCAGAGATGGAGCGGTCAAAATGTCCGCCCGAGAAAGCCGGAAGTCCTGCCCTAACACGTTGCACACGTACTCATCTGTTTTCTTCTGAGCTTTTTCATTGGTTGAACCTTGCTCTCTGTGCCTATTGCCCTCTGCGTCTTGTTTTGTTTTTTTTTTTTAGCTACGTAGGAGGCGTTAGCTGTCTATCAGTGACCTTAAGGTTTATATAAAGGTGTTGTTACATCAGGAGTAGCGCTGGGGAGTGTCAGCTTTAGTTCCGCCGTCCGGTTTGCAAATTTCTGGGGAGTGTTGCCTGCAATTGATCACTTTGTTTAGAGAGATTATTTCAGATTCTCTGAAACTCAGAATGCTACAGGAGACAAAAAGTATTATTTCAAATCCAATTTGACTGTATTCTCACTGAAACACAAAATGCATCCACTCTTATCTGGAATGTGTTAACTATCTTCTTCCTATACAAATGCATGGAGTCAGAATCCTTAGTGATTTTTGTTACTGCTTCACTTGCAGTGACTTGGCCTGTGTCATTGTAAGTAGAATGGTAGAATTCCGAAAAGGAGTCCACTAGAACCGTGGTAGGTACCAGCAGAGGCTCTTTTTGCCCCAGTGTTTTCTGGATTTGCACTGGATGAGCTTAGGTGAGTTGCCTTGGAATTCTGGACCTCATGTTATTAGAGGCTGAATATCTTTGATGTGGTGTTTTTTTATTTTGTTTTGTTAAATCCTTGAGGTAAAGCTAGAGGTTAAGGTTTAAGAAGCCAAGCTAAGGCAGGACAGGGGGAGAAAAATGGATGGCTGACTTTTAACTTTGGCGTTTAGTTGAAGTTGCTAACTGGGGGTCTTTAAAAAATCTTTTGCTGGATAAATAAAAGTCCAAATTCTTTTAGCTCTGAGGATGAGAGGCGCTTACTCCCTCTGGCTCATCTCAGACATTCTTAGGTGACTAGGAATCTTTGTGGAGGGGGAAAGGGAGGCAGAGACTACTGGGAGGTTTGAGATGCATACACAGGGACATAGCCTTACTGGAAAGACTGCACTTACTTGCAAGTACTTAACAGAAATGGGAAGATTTAACCAGAAGTGACCAATTTAACATGGCTAAAATGTATCTCTTTTAATGCCAGAAATAATTTTGGCATGAAAAACTAGAGAAGCGGGCTCTAAATTAAACTGAATGAATGGGAAGCTTATCTTGATTGCAAATTAGAAATCCCTAGGAGGCGCACATGTCAATTAGCACTAGAATAGAAAACTGGGAAGGCCACTTTTCAGGGCTGGCTCTTTCAGTGGCTGCCCCCAGGATGTGTTTTCTTGAGTAGACTGGCAAGTGTTGAAGACAAGATTCCGGCTTTCCACCCACTTCCTGATTCTTGCCAGGCCAGGGTTAGGCCCTTCCTGGACCTGCTGGGGATTCGTGCTCTTTGTCTGGTCAGCTCCTTGTTCCATGGTTGGAGAAGCTGGGCTGTGCCCCTTTGTGTCGCTATTTTGGCTTCTGCTGTGGGAACCTCCCGTGCTGTGCTGCCTCATCTGGTTTCTGCTCCACGTGTACTCAGAGGAGGGATTCCCCCCCCCCCACCCCGCTCCTCCTTTTCTGGTGGTCCTGGTTTTTGGCTTTGGTTGAGCCCAAGGGAAATGCTTCCTGCCCACCTGGAGGGTTAAATCCTAAGAGTACGGACCAGGCAGCTTTCTGGAGTGTGTGAATAATCCTGTAAATGCTACATTTTCCAAGTAAATCCATCTTAATGAGGTGCTGTGGCTTCATGATGAAGCAAGCTCGGTGTCTGGTTCAACTTCCAAGTTTGTTGACCTTAATGTCTAATTCAACAGAATTACTAAATTGAGTTTGCTGGGAAGCTCTTGTGGAGAAGTCTGTTTCTGCTGCAGAAAGCCAGGTCATCTAGGAGGAACTGGAGAAGGCTGAATTGGGATTTGGAATGAGAAGGCAGGCATGGGATGAGGTTGCTCTAGGGTGTTCCCTTTTCTCCTTGCTGATGGTTTGGGAGAGGTTGAAATTATCATGGACAGGGAAAGTACTAACGCTCCTGTATACATACTTTATCTTTTTTAAATTATAATATTTTATATTAATGTCAGGTATACTGTATAGTAGTTGGACAGTCATATACTTTACAAACCAATCCCTTCAATATTTTAAGTAACCACCTAGCACCTTACATGGTTATTATATTATTGACTGTGTCCCTTATGCTGAGCTTTATATCCTTGTGACTATTTTGTGACTACCAATTTGTAATTCTTTATCTCTTTTACTTTACTCAATCCTCCTTTTTCCTCTGGCAACTGTCACCCTCCCTCACAGTAAGCTTCTCTACAAATGGTAGAGAGAATTATCCAATGTCTGTTTTAAAAATAGAACATATTTCCTTCCAACTAGGAAATGTTATGGAGCAAAATATATTTTCACCAGCGAAATCTGCTCTGATTCACCTGGTAGTATGTGTTAGATCTAGGCAGGCCAAGGAGGAATGAAAATCACCAGGCAAGAAAATGGCACCGCGGGAAGCTGCCTGCAGACCCTATCCAGAAAGATTAGGGTCTGAGGTTACAGGATGCAGCTTTCACCCAGCAACCAGCTCTAGCCAATCAGACTCTAATACCCCAAACTCAGGTTTTTGCGTTTAAAAACCCTGATCTAAGAAAAACCAAGCGAGTCCCAACCTCCCTTGGTTGGCCCCATTTTCCTCTTAACCTCCCTCGGTTGGCTCCACTTTCCCTCTTATTCCCTGCTAACAAACCCTGCTGTCCTTAGGTCGCTGCGTCTGTCTGGTTTCTTGAGGGACTCCGAGCTAACAGTAAGAGACTTTCTTGAAACCGATGATGCCCAGGTATCTTTTCCCAGAAGAGTGAAATGCATTTAGAACTAAATAAACTAGACCAAATAGAAAGATAATGATTTTAAAGGAACCTCCCAAGAGGAAACTTATCTCGAGACTGACTAAACATTTCCTAACCATCTTTTCATTGTTAACTTCCATCAAAGCTGCAGGGACAGCTTAACAGGATACAGACTCTACTCAGAATGGCCCAAAACGTCCCAGAGATGTACAGGGATGCCTCTCTCAGCATATTACATATCGGTCTCTCTGTAGATGAGAAACCAGTCCAGAGTGCCTTGAAATCCCCCTTTTGGGATGCATACTTGCCAAGTGCAACATCTGGTCCCAATATAAAGGGGACATTCGAGAGATCTGGACAGTCAATGACACCATTAATTTTAATACTATCTTACAGCTGGACCTGTTTTGCTATTCTTAAGGGAAATGGACAGAGGTTCCATATATCTAAGACTATGGCTCTCAGGGATGACCCTAAGCTCTTTGCTGTGTGTAAACTGGAAAAACGTACCCAGATGGAAATAATATTTAAAAAACAGGTGAATGGATTTGTTAGCCTTTTATAAACATTTCGGTTGCACCCCTGCTGTTCAGGTATTAAAAATAACTGTCTTGGTTTTACAAATGAAATGTTTACAGGGCCAGGGGTATTACTCCAGTACCTTAAAGCCTACCAAATACTTTTACCTTTTCAAAACCTCCTCTAGTCATCTTTAAAAACGTATAGGTAATTGGCTTTATGAAACAAAAAGTCCTTTTAGAAGAAGCTTACTGTTCTTTCCCTACATTTTGGAAGTGCAAATACCTGGTCTTTTTCAAGAAATCTGGTCTAGGCCATCTTTTTTTTTAATAGAATCTATTTTTTTAAAGATTTTACTTATTTGTCTTTAGAGAGGAAGAGAAGGAGAGAAATATCAATGTATGCTTGCTTCTCATGAGTCCCCTGCTGGGAACTGGCCTGCAACCCAGGCATGTGCCCTGACTGGGAATCGAACCAGTGACCCTTTGCTTCACAGGCCTGTGCTCAATCCACTGAGCTACACCAGCCAGGGTATGATTCTTTTTAAAAATATGTATTCATATTGAATTTGTATTTATTGATTCTTTTTGTTATATTTATATTTAATTTATATTTATTAATTTTAGAAATACGGTAGACCAACATGCATCTGAAAAAATGTTCAGTCAGTAAATATACAAATGAAAATTAAACCACAATGATATCACCTCACATGTGTCAGAATGGCTATCATCAATCAATCAACAAACAACAAGTGCTGGTGAGGAGGTGGAGAAAAGGGAACCACAGTGGACTGTTGACGGGAATGCAGACTGGTGCAGCCACTGTGGAAAGCAGTATGGAATTACCTCAAAAAATTAAAAATGCAACTGCCTTATGACCCAGTGACTCCACATCTGGAATATTTTAGGAGAAACTCGAAACACTAATTTAAAAAACACATGCATCCCTATGTTCATTGCAGTATTATTTAAAATAGCCAAGATTTAGAAGTAGCCCAAGGGCCCATGAGTAGATGAGTGGATCAAAAAGCAGTGGACACCCTGGCCAGTGTTGCTCAGTTGGCTGGGGTGAAGTTACCTACATTGAAAGGTTGGGAGTTTGAGTCCCAGTTATGGGAATCAGTCCTCGGTTCCCATACCTAGGTTATGTGTTCAGTCCTCATTGAGGGAGAGTATGGGAAGCAACTGATCAATGCTTCTCCCTTTCCCTTCCTCTCCCTCTAAAATCAATGAATACAAAAAAACAGTGGTGCATTTACACAATGGAATACTACTATGCCATCAAAATAAGAAAATGTTATATTTTGAGACAGCATGGATGCATCTGGACAGGTTTTTTTTTTAAGATTTTATTTTTTTATCTTTAGAGGGGAAGGGAAGGAGAGAGGGAGAGAAACATCAATGTATGGTTGCCTCTCGTGCGTTCCCTGCTGGGGAACGAACTGGCCTGCAACCCAGGCATGTGCCCCAACTGGGAATGAAACTGCAATCCTTTCTCAGGTTCTCAGGCCTGCACTCAATCCACTGAGCCACACCAGCCAGGGCTGGAGAGTTTTATTCTAAATGATATAAGCCCAGGAAGAGAAAGAAAAGTATTATATGACTTCACTCATATGTGGAATCTATTGAAGAAAACAAGTAAGACAGAAACAGAATCATAGATACAGAGAACTGAGAACTGTCAGAGGGCAGGGGGTTGTGAGGGCTGGGTGAAAAGGGTGAAGGGATTAAGCAAAAAAAAAGAAATCTCATCAACATAGAAAACAGTATAATTACCAGAAGTAAAGGGTTGTGGGAGGTAGTAGAGGGAAAAGGGGGAATGGTTATGGAAAAAGACTTACTGTGGGTTTTGCACACAAAATACAATATATAGGTGATGTATTATATGTGTAATTGTACACCTGAAACCTATATAATTTTATTAACCAATGTAATCCCAATAAATTTCATAAAAATGTAAAAAAAGTAGAACAAAATTCTTAGATACATCCCAGAAGGCAGGCAGCTTTTCCACACATTATAGCCTTATCTGCAACCCGATAGTCCTCCCTTCTATGAACGCAGAGAGGAAAACAGAGAAATGTCCCAATTTACCTGGCACATTGCTCTCTTCCACAATTCAAGCCATTTCTTCATGGCGCCTTTGCTTCTCAAAGGAACGCCTTTGTTTCTGGGACGGAGCCCCAGTTCCTAGTGGACACCCGCTCACAGATGGATTCCGAATAACCAGCACATGTGCTTTTGCCTCCGTGCTGCACAGAATCCTTTTTTGCTCTAAACTGTGTCTTCCGACTAGTTGGGCAAATAAGCTTCTTCACCGTCCCCCACCATACCTGTCATCTTTGGAGCATATGGATGGAAAACATTGGAGTTTTATGGTATCTGTTCATAAAATAGCATTCTGCAACTTTCAATCCAGTCATATTCACATTGCATTTAGCTACTGATATTTTCAGTGGATTGAAAAATTATTGTATCATTTAGCTGCTCTAGGCCCTAAGTGGCTGCTGTCAAAATGGGCAAGTTTATGAAACCTGGAAAGGTGGTGCTGGTCCTGGCTGGATGCTACTCTGGACGCAAAGCGGTCATCGTGAAGAACATTGACGATGGCACATCCGACCACCCCTACAGCCACGCTCTGGTGGCTGGAATTGACCGCTATCCTCGCAAAGTGACAGCCGCCATGGGTAAGAAGAAAATCGCCAAGAGGTCTAAGATCAAGTCCTTTGTGAAAGTTTATAACTACAATCACCTCATGCCTACGAGATACTCTGTGGATATCCCCTTGGACAAAACTGTGGTCAACAAGGACATCTTCAGAGATCCTGCTCTGAAACGCAAGGCCCGACGGGAGGCCAAGGTCAAGTTCAAAGAGAGGTACAAGACCGGCAAGAACAAATGGTTCTTCCAGAAGCTGCGGTTTTAGATCTTTTTGGTTTCTGTCATTAAAAGTCAAAAAAAGAAAAAAAATTTTTATATCATTTAAATATATTGATTCCTTTTCATGGGCCAAGACCTATCCCCAAGTTCCCACCTCTCCTCCCCACGGTTTTAGGTGCCTGTGGATCCATGAAAAGAAAGTGTGTGGACAGAGAACTGGGTAGCAGGCAGAGTTCGTGTCCTGGTATTGGAGCTCACTGTCTTTTCACAGGGGACACCTTCCTGGATTTTAAAAAGTGAACAACACAAACATTATACTTTCATCCACTCAACAGGTATTTATTGGTCATTTAAAACGTGTCAGCCATTCTGTAGGCACCCGAGACATTTTATTGAACAAAACAGAAATTCCCTGCCCCCCTTAAATGTACATTTTAGCGGGAGAGAAAATGAATGGAATATATGATTGAGAAGTTACAGAATATGTTCTAAGTAGAGAGGTACTGTGGAAATATACACACTCGCAGGCATATTCATATGCACTAACCAGAGGAAGCTTCGAATGTGGAGGAAACAGGTCTGAGGGCAGTTCTCTGGTGCATCCTCAGGTGGCGGTGGTAGGTGGACGACTGGCGGAAGCGTCTCTGGCACACAGAACACACGTAGGGCTTCTCTCCTGTGTGGATTCTCTCATGAGCCAGAAGGTTGGTTCTGTGGTTGAAGGACCGGGCACAGGTGCTGCACCTGAAGGGCTTCTCTCCCACGTGAATCTTCTGATGCACGTGTAGGTCGGAGGCCTGGACAAAGCCTTTGCCACACACGGCACAAATAAATGCCCTCTCATTATTGTGTCTTCTCTGATGGACTTGTAACCGAGAGAAATACCTAAAGATCTTGGGGCACTTGTCACATTGGTGTTTTCTTTGGGCTCTGAGGGACCCTCTTTGGTGTACCCGGCGTGTGGAGCTTCCAGCATTACTCTGCTGGGTGGGATCGGGCTCAGGGGTGACCTGGTGCAGCCTGGAGAGAAACGCTGGTCCCACCTCCTTGAGGACATCTTGATTACAGGGTCCTGTTGGGGACCCTTCCTGGGACCTAGAGGGGCTTAGACTCACTCTTCTGGAGGTGTGTGGATTCTCCAAAGAAACATCACCCTCTCCAGGCCCAGGATAGTTCTCTCCCTGGATAATGAGCAGGAGAGGTGTTTGATGGCCTTGATCAGTAACATTGTCATTTACGTCAGTAGTTTTCAAAATGTTGCCGCCATTTTCTTTATCCTCATCTCCTGTGAGTATAAAGAAGTGACTGAGCAAATCTGTATCCAAGAAAGAGTTTCCATGGCACATCCCTCTGGTCCCTGGGCCCCCGTCACTTACCTTGTCCTATTTGCAGAGAAGCATCTCGGGCAGTCCGGAAGGGTGTCCCCGTGTGTGCCACTGTTGGGGTTCCTGCTGCTAACTGTTTTGTTAAATGAACAATGACTTCTCTTAAGGGCATATTCTCAGAAAAAAGGGCTTCCTGCCCCTGCATGTGAACGTGGACCTGTTTAAAAAAAAAATAAGGGCTACTGTGTGGGAAACCTACCCAGTCAGTCTTCCCAAATCTCTATACTGCAGGATCCTCCTCCTCTTTGTTCTGCCCATAGCTCTACTTGCGTTATATTTCACTGTAATTTCTTCATTCCTAATGAAAAAAGACCAAGGCTTTCTGAGGGAAAAACCAGCTCATGTTCAGGCATTTCTCCTCCCTCATCCTTGAGTTTCTGCTCAAGTGACAGTCTCTCAGTGAGTCCTCCTACCACCTCACCAATGAAAATCACAATAAATTAATGTTGGCTTTTCTATGTCCCACTGAATTAATGCCTAGAAAACTTCTTTATTCTTGCTTACTTAGGATAGTAGATTCCCCTCGTGAGGACTAATAACTAGGTCTACAGTAACTCCTTCTCTACTTTGGGCTCCCCCAACAGATTGTTTTTACTCTGTGTCCCCTCAGCCCCTCACCCCAGGGGCTGGAACCCTCCACTCACCAAGTCAGGGGGCTTCATGCAGTCATCACTCAGGCCTTCCATGAATGTCTCCAGGTTTCTGCCACTTGCTTCCCATTTCTCCTTCAACATGGACCTGTTACTGCCGTGCCTATTGATCATGAACTGTTCCAGGACCACTTGAAAAATAATTTCATCTTTGCTGTGTTTTTCTGGCTGCAGCCAGGAGTGAAATGACTTATAAATTCTTTGCAGTTCCTGCCTTGCGTGCAAGTTATTGCTGTTCTGAAATGAGCTGAGCTGAGTGTTCTGGAACTCGGGGTCCCCACCTGCCTGTTGGAGAGCAGGTCTTTGGCTGGGTGTAAAGTCCACATTTTCTGACTTACAGTCATCCTCATATTGTTCACAGAAAAATGAAGTGCTGAGGTCTAAATCCATTTTTGCAATATTTCTCAGAGACTCAAATTTCAGGATTCTGTTCTTGAACACCTGTATTGATAGTGCTGGATGTTTAGAAGACTGTGAGCTAGAGATAGAAGAGAGATGAGAGACGTGTATTTAATTCTGTCATCAGCATACTTAAAGAACAGGTAAATTTCAGGCGCAGATCACCATATTTTGCTGTGTATAATGCATATTGTGTTGTCAAATTTTTTAAGGGAAAAATAAGGATGTTCATTATACATGGGTATAATGATTACATACTATAGGTATAATAATCTCATGTACAATGCACACAAAAACGTGGGTGCACATTATACAAGGCAAAATAGGGTATTTCACTTGTGAATTTTATAAGATATTTAAGAAAAAATAACGTTAATTCTTATCCGAATTCTCTGAGAGCAGAGATAATCCTCTTTTAATTAATGGAGTTAATTGATCAGCCTTCCTGATAACAAATCCTTACAAGTACATTACGGAAGGGAACAACAGTGGCCAACAATTCTCACCAGTATAGACACAAAAATCCTAAAATGAATATCAGAAAATCAAACCCAGTCATACATAAGGAAAACACTCATGAATAGACAGGTTTCATCTTTACATGCAAGTTGGGTTAAATTTCAAAAAGCAGTATGATTTACCCTTGTACCAGAATGGAATGAACATAATGTATCTTAGTAGATATATTAAATATGCTCAAGAAAGTCACTATGCAATGCTGAGAAAGACATTTAGTATACAAGAAACAGAGTAAGTAGAGAAACAAATTATTCTTTCACGGTTTGTCCTTGAGACTCAAAGATGGAAGCCCATTATCAATCTATACAACACTTGTCTGGTACCTAAACCAGTGTAATAAAATCAGAAAACATGTCAACTATTATTTATAGATGGTCTAATTTTGTCTGAAGGAAAAATGCAAAATATTTTACACATATTAGACTAGGTGAATATAGCAAGGTGCCTGATACAGTTCAAGATGCCAAAATCAATTTCTGTAATAAGACAAGCAGATAAAGTTAAAGCAAAAATTGTATCACTTCCTTTACCAACACCGCATCTACAAACAAATCTAAGAAAAATATGTGAGCTCTGGCCGAGAAGCTCATTTGGTTAGAGTGTTGTCCTAATATAGCAAGGCTGAAAGTTTGATCCCTAGTCAGGGCACATGCAAGAAGCATCCGAGGAACGCATAACTGTAGAGAACAACAAATCAGTGTTTCTCTCTCCCCCTGCTTCCTCTATCTAAAATAAATTAAAAAGTTGTTTTACATTTTATTCATTTATTTTATCCTCACCCAAGGACATTTTCTCATTGCTTTTAGTGGTGGCAGGGGAGAGAGAAACATGGATCAGTTACCTTCTCATTTGTACCCCAACCAGGGACCGAACCCACAACCTGAGTATGTGCCTGACTGGGAATGAAGCACACAACCTTTTGGTCTATGGTACAATGCTCCATCTGAGACACACCAGCCAGGACAATAAATAAAAATAAATTTAAAAAGAAAGATACGCAAGGTGTCCATACTGATAATACAAAATATTAAAAAAAACTATGCCCTAACTGGTGTGGCTCAGTGGGTTGGGTATTGGCCTGGAAACCAAAAGGTTACTAGTTCAATTCCCTGTCAGAGCACATCCCTGGGTTGTGGGTCAGGCCCCTGGTTGGGAGCACGCAAGAGGCAACCAATCAATGTTTCTCTGGTACATTGATGTTTCCCTCTCTTCCTTCCCCTCTCTCTAAAAATAATCTTTAAAAAAATCAATATACGGAAAGAAAAGCCACGTATGTGGATTGATTGAAAGGCTCAATGTTACAGAAAATGTCATATTTTTCCAAATTGATTTATATATTCAAGGCAATTCCATAGAAAATTTGTGTGAATTTATGTGTGAAAATTGACAAAGTGATTCTAAAATGACACAGGTATCAAAAGGCCAAAAAATAAACAAAATATTTCTCTTTTAAGAGCACTTTTAAATTTTATCTACTTATTTATTTTTAGACAGATGGAAAGGGAGGGAGAGGGAGAGAGATAGCAATGTGTGGTTGCCTCTTGTGTACCCCACACCAGGGACCTGTTTGGCAACCTAGTCATGTGCTCTGACTGGGAATGGAAGCAGCAACCCTTTGTTTCACGGGCCGGCACTCAATTCACTGAGCCACACCAGCCAGGGCTAAATAAGATATTTCTGAAGAAAAAATTTAGAGGGTTTACACCACCAGATAATTAGCAGAAGTCAATTTTGTGACTGGTCCTAATGGCACAAAGATGAACAAATACAGCAACAAAATAGTATTTTGGATTCCCAATAGAGATAGAGACATACAGTTATTTGACTTGTGAAAAATACGACACTGACTTGATGCCATTAAATGAAGGCAGCGAATGGTCTACAGTATATTCTTTTAATTAATGTAAGAAAATCTAGTATTAGAAGAAGTAGAGAAAAACGAGTAAGAAGAGATGGGCTGGAATCCACGCAAATGAGTTCTGCTGAAAAAGTCTAACTCAGGCACAGACGTGTCTGTCCACTGCAGCTACACCTCTGTTAGTCCTATGATCTCTCTTAGGAAACCTTCCTTCACCGTTTTTTGTGTTTTTTTCTCCTTGAAGTTACTTTTCCTTGAGATAATTTCTTTCTGCTTCACTACTTTTGTCAAAGTTAAACCTTTACATTTATCTATTTTATAAAAACTGATGTTAGGGCCCTGGCTGGCGTAGCTCAGTGGATTGAGCACAGGTCTGCGAACCAGAGGATCGCGGTTCGATTCCCAGTCAGGGCACATGCCTGGGTTGCAGGCCAGTTCCCTGCAGGCCAACTCCCAGCAGGGGACGCATGAAAGGCAACCATACATTGATGTCTCTCTCCCTCTCTCCTTCCCCTCTAAAGATAAATAAAATTTATAAAAAATAAATAAATAAATAAATAAATAAAAACTGATGTTAGGGAGAGAAAGAAAGGGAGCGAAACATTGGTTTGTTATTCTACTTATTTATGGATTCATTGGTTGATTCTTGTATGTGCCCTGACTGGATATTGAACCTGCAATCTTGTGGTATCAGGATGACTCTCTAACTAACTGAGTTACTGGGCCAGGGTAGATTTTTTTTTAAAAATATTTTATTTATTTATCTTTAGAGGGGAAGGGAAGGAGAGAGGAAGGAAACATCAATGTATGGTTGCTTCTGGTGCATCCCCTGCAGGGAACTGACCCCTGCCGGAAACTGGCCTGCAACCCAGGCATGTGCCCTGACTGGGAATCGAACTGCGATCGTGTGGTTCGCAGGCCTGCGCTCAATCCACTGAGCTACACCAGCCAGGGCTAGGGTAGATTTTTTAAAAAATTACTATTGATTTTAAAGAAAGAGAGCTCTGGCTGGTATAGCTCAGTAGATTGAGCGCGGGCCTGCGAACCACACAATCGCGGTTCGATTCCCAGTCAGGGTACATGCCTGGGTTGCAGGTCAGTTCCCAGCAGGGGACTCGCGAGAGGCAACCGTACATTGATATTTCTCTCCCTCTCTCCTTCCCTTCCCCTCTAAAGATAAATAAATAAAATCTTAAAAAAAAAGAAAGAAAGAGAGAGATAGAGAAAAGAATTAATTTCTGTTGTTCCACTTATTTATGCATTCATTGGTTTACTATCATATGTGCCCGGACCAGGGATCAAACCCACAACCTTGGCATATTGGGATAACGCTCCAACCAACTGAGCCACCTGGCCAGGGCCTTTTTTAGTTTCATAACATAAAAACAGAAAGAATGAGGGAACGGAGACTTCCACCAAGATGGAGGCATAGGTGGAAACACTGCGCCTTCTCTCACAACCAAGTTTGAATACAACAAAGGTTTGGAGAACAAAGACACAGCTAAAGAACAGAAAATTGAATTATATGGAAGTCCGACAACAATGAACCATTCAACCAGGATGGTAAGAGGGGCGGAGCCAGCAGCGGAGCAGGGTGGAGAAGGAAAGATCCCCCGACCCAGGTACACAGGCAGCCCGGACCCAGTCGGGGTGCGGGGCAGACTGACCTTGGTCGCACATTTGCGCACAGTGAGATGGACCACGCAGGCCCCAGGGGGTGAACCCAGTGGTGGAGGGCTGACGGCGGTGACACACTCGAGTGCAGTGGGACAAAACGCGAGGGCCCAGTTGACGGTGGCAGCTGCGGCACCTGTGGCGGCGGGGGGAGGCGGCAGACCAGACGCCATTGCTCCTCTTTGACCCCGCCCCCACGTACAGCGTCATAACCCAGCGACTGAGTTGCCCTGCTCTGGTGAACACCTAGGGCTCCAATCCTGCTACATGACAGGCATGAACAGTTCAAAAGATGGCCCAAGAAGAACTCAAAGCCCCAGAGACCATAACTCTAAGCAACCAGGAAATAGCCAGCCTCTCAGATGCACAGTTCAAAACACTGGTCATCAGAAGCCCTGGCTGGCATAGCTCAGTGGATTGAGCGCAGGCCTGCAAACCACACGATCAGGGTTCGCTTCCCAGTCAGGGCACATGCCTGGGTTGGGCGCCAGTTCCCGGCAGGGGACACACCAGAGGCAACCATACATTGATATTTCTCTCTCTCTCTCCCCTTCCTTTCCCCTCTAAAGATAAATAAATAAAATTAAAAAAAAAACACTGGTCATCAGGATGCTCACAGAACTGGTTGATTATAGGCACAAATTAGAGGAACATATGAAGGCTAAACTAATTGAAATGAAGGGAGATGCACAGGAAACCAAGAGTGATGGAAAGGAAACTGGGACTCAAATCAATGGAATGGACCAGAAGGAAGAAAGAAACATCCAACCAGAAAGGAATGAAGAAATGAGAATTCAAAAAAATGAGGAGAGGCTTAGGAACCTCCAGGACATCTTTAAACATTCCAACATCCAGATTATAGGGGTACCAGAAGGGGGAAAGAAACAGCCACGAGTGGAAAACGTATTTGAACAAATAATAAAGGAGAACTTCCCCAGTCTGGTAAAGGCAATAGACTGCCAGGAAATCCAGGAAGCTCAGAGAGTCCCAAGAAAGAAGTTGGACCCAAGAAGGAACACACCAAGGCACATCATAATTACATTAGCCAAGATTAAAATGAATAATAAAGGAGAATTTCCCCAGTTTGGCAAAGCAAATAGACTTCCAGGAAATCCAGGAAGCTCAGAGAGTCCCAAAGAAGTTGGACCCAAGAAGGAACACACCAAGGCACATCATAATTACATTAGCCAAGATTAAAATGAAGGAGAGAATCCTAGAAGCAGCAAGAGATAAGGAGACAGTCACCTACAAAGGAGTACCCATCAGACTGTCAGCTGATTTCTCAAAAGAGACCTTACAGGCAAGAAGGGGCTGGAAAGAACTATTCCAAGTCATGAAATCCAAAGACCTACAGCCAAGATTGCTCTATCCAGGAAAGCTTTCATTTAGAATGGAAGGACAGATAAAGTGCTTCTCAGATAAGGTCAAATTCAAGGAGTTCATCATCACCAAGTCTTTATTATATGAAATGCTAAAGGGACTTATATAAGAAAAAGAAGATAAAAATATGAACAGTGAAATGACAGCAAACTCACAGTTATTAACAACCATACCTAAAGCAAAAGCAAACCAAGAGGACAGCTAGATCAGGAGTGCAACCATAGAAATGAAGATCACATGGAGGGTTAGCAACAGGGGAGTGGGAGGAGGAGAAGGGGGGAGAAGGTACAGAAAATAGCATAGACAGTAGGTAGAAAATAGATAGGGGGGAGGGCAAGAATAGTAGGGGAAATATAGAATCTAAAGAACTTGAGACACGTGGTTATAAACTAAGGGGGTAGAATTATGGGGGAGGGAGTGTGCGGGTGGAGGGGAATGAAGAGGGGGAATAGAACAACTGTTATGGTATAATCAATAAAATATATTAAAAATAAATAAATTTAAAAAAAAAGAATGAGGGAACGGTGGGAGTCTTACGTGGGCCCAGAAAAGGAACCGATTAGTTGTTTAATATTTATTGTTAATTAATCTCATCTGGTTATCTGATCAGATTAAGCACCTTTATCCCATTAATAACAGGCAAAGATGAATGCCAAAGGATCCCACAGAAAATGCAAGTCTTCTCTTTTGGTCTTCCACGTGACCTTAATCTGATTAATGCTAATCTTCTTAAATCCTCGGTGTTCTATTCTCCTTTGCCCTGACTGGGAAAAGTACTAAATCCTTCCCAGATACCAGGGGCCTTGCCAAGGCCTGTTCTCACCCCTCCCCCCCTCCTTAGGTGTTGTGCCTGGTTCTCTATTTCCAGGTATACTGGCCTTTTTTATTTTCCTGTTTCCTTTCTCTGGTCCTCCCCACAAATTCTCCTTTTCAGGACTACTCCAGGTGCACACCGACCACCACTTGGTCACATTTGCAGACATCCCATAGGGACACAGCTGTGAAACATTGTGGTAAAAACCTTGGCATTAAAAACTAGACTGCCAGGTTTCCAATGTGGAACCAACTGTTTGACCCAGACCAGTTACCCACTGGGAGTCACCAATGTTAGAAGGTTCTAAACACACCCAGCTCCCAGAATTGCCAGTAAAGCTCAGTGAGTTAATGTATGAATAAGGTTTCAGCTAGTAGCTTTGAATTTTAACCCCCACCCCCCACCCCAATAGGCCACAGACCAACACTCCCAAGAAGCCATAAAAATGAATTACTAGAAACATACAATTAACAAGCCCACACAGCCATACAAACAGACTTTTTCAGGAAGACTCTCAGGCCAGGCCTTTACACAGAATCCACAACATCAAGCCCTTTTAGGCCAGAGCAGTTGTTTATGGAAGACGATACTCCTTTCCTGAAAAGGCCGCATATCTTTGTACCTAGGAATCTTCACCCCAAAATTACGCCCACATGCACATGCACAAAACACAAGAACAAAACTAGAAATTGTTCTTTCTTTCTGGAAACTCACCTCCTCCAGAAGACCGAACTGCCAACTGTGTAATCCTGGGTCAAAAACAGCTATTGAGTGGGCTGGCTGCACTGCTTCATCGGGCGTGCTTTCCCAAGGCTCCTCCCTTTTATAAAGGGACTGGGGTCAGGGTTGGAATTAAAGACATGATTGGATAAAACCGGCCCGTTGATGGATCTCTGATGGCATCTTCATCCTCCACCTTTCTAATGCCTACTACAAAAGAGCATAGGCCACTGGCGAGAAGCCATCATCAACCACACTCACATTTCCGCCATGAAATCTAACAACATTCACACTAAGTGGGAATGCAAAAATTAACATTGGTCACATAAACTCTGGTCAAGTTACGTCATACATGAGTGTCACAAACTTGCTACTTTTCCGAGATTTGGGAATTGCAAGAGTAGAACATAAGAGGCTCGCACGTGCAACCAATGAACACCCAGAAACAGGGCGTTAACGGCGCTGTAGGAGAACTACATTACCCACAATGCCCCGTGCCGCGCGTCTTTTCGTTGCAGCCAATGAAGGCCCAGAAGCAGAGCGTTTCCGCATTTACACTAAAGGTGACCACTGACCACCATCCGGTCTCTCAGGAAGAGCTCCCCCAGAGTACGATGGCGGAGACCACCTTGAGGGGCCCGGCTGAGGTGAGCGCAAGGCGTTTCCCCTTCAGCTCACCGAACTCTGCAGCTTGGGTGCGGGGCGCTCTTTACGTTTTTGCTGCCCAGGGTCGTAGGTGCTCGTGGGTGACACTGTGTGACGGAGCTGGAGAGGGTGACAGGTTGCGGGACTGCCATGCAAAGATGCGCAGGGGCGACTGAGCCAGAAGCATTCGCACCTGGAACGTCAGGATGAGGAGTTTTACTTTCGACCTTCATGGAAGGTTATGAGTAGTAGAGGAGCATGATCCCAGATACACGTTTTTGTTTTTCAAGTTTGCCCAGAGTTAGACTGGAAAGGGGATGATGGCACTGAGACGCAGGGAGGTTGAGTTGTTTTTTTTTTTTTTTAATGGGATGGCACATACATATTTTTTTAACATTTTAGAAATTTTTATTTATCTTTAGAGGGGGAAGGGAAGGAGAGAGGGAGAGAAATATCAATGTGTGGTTGCCTCTCGTGCGTCCCCTGCTGGGAACTGCTGAGAACTGGCCTGCAACCCAGGCATGTGCCCTGACTGGGAATCGAACCGCGATTGTGTGGTTTGCAGGCCAGCGCTCAATCCACTGAGCTACACCAGCGAGGGCGATATTATTTTGTATTATTTTTTCAGTTATACAGCATAATGGTTGCATAACCAAATACTTTACAATGTGTTGCCTCTGATATTCCCAGTACCAACATGGCATCATACTTACTATTACAATATTGACTATATTCCTTATATAATATATCATATCCCCATGACCATTTTTTAGCTACCAATTTATACTTCTCAATCTCTTCACTTTTTTCACCTACCCCCCCCTATCCGCTTCCCCAGGCAACCATCTGTCTTTTCTCTTTGAGTTTTTGCTTTTTTTTCACATGCAGTGAAAATTATATTTTATTGATTATGCTACTACAGTTGTCCCAACAACGAACCACTCAGCCAGACCGATAAGAGGGGCAGAGTCAGCAGAGGGGCAGAGTCAGCAGAGGAGCAGGGTCGGGCTGGAAAGACCGTTCTGTCCAACCAACCCAGGAGCGGAGGTGGAGGCGGTTGGTGGATCCCAGGCATGGGGTGGCAACAGGTGGACCCAGTGAGGGCGCAGGGCAGCTGGCTGACTTTGGTCACACATTCACACGCAGGTAAACCAAGCAAAGAAGCGAACAGTGAGACAGACAGCTCAGGCTAGGGCCCCAGCGATGGGAATTAGAGCCTGAAAGCACCAACTGGAAAGACTTTCTTGGGGTCGAGGGGCCAGGAGAGGTTACCAGGCTCACAGAGAGTTTGTTGGAGAGACCCACAGGGTCCTGGAGAGTACATGGGCCCACACACCCGGGAACCAGCACCAGAGGGGCCCAATTTCCTTGTGGGAAGCCGCAGAGGGGACAGAAATCTGAGAGACAGCGGAGCGGAGCAAAGCACCATTTTTTTTCCCCTCTCTGACCCCGACCCCACATATAGCGTCACAACCCAGCAACTGGGTCGCCCAGCCGTGTTGAATACCTAAGGCTCCGCCCCTCATACATAACAGGTGCGAACAGACCAAACATTATGACTCAAGAACAGCTCAAAGCCCCAGAGCCTATAATTCTAAGTGACCAAGAAATAGCCAACCTTTCAGATGCACAGTTCAAAACACTGGTGATCAGGATGCTCACAGAACTGGTTGATTTTGTCACAAATTAGAGGAATAAATGAAGGCTAAACTGATTGAAATGAAGGGAAATGCACAGGAAACCAATAATAATGGAAAGGAAACTGGGACTCGAATCAATGGAATGGACCAGAAGGAAGAAAGAAACAACCAAACAGAAAAGAAGGAAGAAACAAGACTTCAAAAAAATGAGGAGAGGCTTGGGAACCTCCAGGACATCTTTAAACGTTCCAACATCCGAATTATAGGGGTACCAGAGGGGAAGAGGAACAGCCACGAGTGGAACACTTATTTGAACAAATAATAAAGGAGAACTTCGCCAGTCTGGCAAAGGCAATAGACTGCCAGGAAATCCAGGAAGCTCAGAGAGTCCCAAAGAAGTTACACCCAAGAAAGAACACACCAAGGCACATCATAATTACATTAGCCAAGATTAAAATGAAGGAGAGAATCCTAGAAGCAGCAAGAGATAAGGGGACAGTCACCTACAAAGGAGTTCCCATCAGACTGTCAGTGGATTTTTCAAGAGACCTTACAGGCAAGAAGGGGCTGGAAAGAAGTATTCCAAGTCATGAAATCCAAAGACCTACAGCCAAGATTGCTCTATCCAGGAAAGCTTTCATTTAGAATGGAAGGGCAGATAAAGTGCTTCTCAGATAAGGTCAAATTCAAGGAGTTCATCATCACCAAGCTCTTGTATGAAATGTTAAAGGGACTTAGCTAAGAAAAAGATAAAAAATATGAACAGTGAAAGGACAGCAAACTCACAGTTATTAACAACCACACCTAAAGCAAAAGCAAGCTAAGAGGACAGCTAGATCGGGAGTGGAAACAGAAATGGAGATCACATGGAGGGTTAGGAATGGGAATGGAAGGAGGAGAAGGGGGGAGAAGGTACAGAAAATAAGTAGCATAGACAGTAGGTAGAAAATAGATCAGGGGGAGGGCAAGAATAGTATGGGAAATTAAGAATCTAAAGAACTTGTGACATGAACAAAAGAGGGGGAATAGTGGGGGAGGAGTGGGCAGGGTGGAGGGGAGTGAAGGGGGAATGGGACAAGTGTAATGGCATAATCAATAAAATATATTTTTAAAAAAGTTGGACACAGGCATATAATTCGGTATAGGAAGGTTTTTTTTCTTGTACAAATACCTCAAAGGATGTAAATGTTGTCATATTTAAGAAACTGCCCAACTTGTCTAAATTGGTTGTGCCCATTTATGTCCCCACATATCCATGTAGTAAATTAATAATAGTAGTGTCATGTGTCTTTTTGTAGACTGTATCCCTGACTCAGGAAAAGTTGGATATTCTTTGAAATGACTATTTTCACTGTATTCCACATCTCACCCTTTCCCACATTCTCCATTTATTCCCCCTCCTCTTCATCCATTAGATTCTCAAAGGCATTCCTTTGCACTATATCTCCATGACTTTTGTGTTCCAAAAATATTATTATAATACTTGGCCTTGTCTATCCAACGTCTGACTGCAGAGGAAGCTGAAGCTATCACATGAATGGATTGGCTTCACTGCCATGTTGTGGCCTCTCCCCTCCAGTTATCCATCGGTTGCTCAGCCAGCCAGTGTCTGTGTTCAGCTTCAACTCAGATCCTGAGTCTATTCCAAATGAGCCCCTATCTCCTCAATCCAATGTCAACCCTCCATGTCTCAAACACACCTGGAGTTCACCACGAGCAACAATTCACCATCTTGCCTCCTCCAACATCCCCAATTTTAGTGAATAGTCTTACCATTCAGTTAAGTTTGAAATCTAGGTTAAGCCTTTGGCCATCATACTCCACACAGTGCCAGAAATTGTGACTACATGATGTAAGTCCACCCTGATGTCTTAGTGTCTCTCAGGGGTCCTAATGTTATTAGTACTTTCTATCCAATACCAATTTGCCATACATCTTTTATCTGTTGTGTCTGCGTGCAATGATGGTCATTGGGTGGTTGATTATTTTATGAGCTGTGGAAACATTTGAATCCTACTTCTATAGCTATTTCCGCATTTATTAGCAAGAAATCTTATACAAAAAAATTTCCACAATGTTCTTTCTAAATGGTCACCTCAAAATACAGTCTGCAGAGAAAAGGGAGGATAGAACTGGATACCTTCCTTCACTGTAGTTAGCAATTTTCAGAATAAGTATTTGGTTCATTGACATCATCTTCAAACAATAACAAAATGTTTATCTCAGGGATAAAGCTGCCTGCTTTGCACACAGGCTTTAATCACAGTGACCACAGTCATGGTAGGGGGAAAAAATCGTTTGGTAAGAGGCTCTTAAGATAAGTTTTAAGATTTTGAAATGAATTGTGTCTATCTTAGTCTGCTCAGGCTGCTATAAGCAACTATACTAGACTGGTAGCTTATGTGTAACAAATTTACTTCTCACAGTTCTGGAAGCTGAATATCCAGGATCAAGTTGTCAGATTTGGTGTCTGGTCAGAGCTCTCTTCCAGGTTCATTGACAGTCTGCCAGTCTCCTTCTCTGTGGATCCTCACCTGGGAGCAGGGGCAAGGGGACTTTTGAAGGTCTCTTATAAGGATATCACACGCCACCGCAGAGGGCCAGATGGGATGGGTGCCCAAGGATGGGGCTCAAACAATCAGGAAGAGAGCCCAGAGAGAGGACCCCTAGAAGGGCTATTATTAGGATGTGTACATACAACCCGCATATCTGGGTACATCGCCTTTGAGAATACTCCAAGGCCCTCCCTCCCTGGATGGAGCCTATGCGAGCTTTCCTCCCCCGGCTTCCTGGGGCTGAGCTCCTAGAAGGGGCGGAGCCTACCTCGCTTGGTCGGATGCATGAAACAAACTACATTACCCAGAAAGCTGAGTGCCTGGTCGAAGTTATTAGCGGAAGGGGCGTGGCGGCCCTTGTTTGGCAGGGGCGGAACTTCCGATATATCCAGCTGGGTGTCCGAAAATACCGTGGTGATCTGTGGGATCCGAGCACCTTTAGGACAGCTAGACGGCCACTGCCGCGCCTTCGTGGGATCTGGGGGACGTCTGGCTGAGCCCGCGGGGCCCCGGAGCCCTCGCACAGCCTGATGGCATCGGCGCAGGTGAGTGGATCGGCCCCAGGCCCCTCGACCTCTCGGGATGGCAGGTCCAGTGACTGCTGGCCTTGTCCCAGCCGTGGTGTCCCCGGGATTGAGTCTCTCTCGGCTCCGGGTCCCATCCAAGGACTACTTGGGGTAGAGTCCCGTTTCTGCCCCCAATGGGATACCCAATGGAAGTGTCATGCGGCGTCAGGAACTCCCCGGACCTCACGTGGCGTGCATCGTGCTGCGTGTCAGGAGGAGCGCGGGGCCGTGGAGACCTCTTCGTGGGTCCGGCTGCGCCCCTAAAGAAGGCTGTGACCTTGAACAACACCCTCGCTACTCTCAGCTTGTTTTCTCAGTTATGAAATAGTAGCGATACTGATGATTTTTCATCCAGATTGAGGGGAATAGAAAAGACACGTGGGTGAGATGCACCCAGTGTCCAGCGTGGACCTGTGCTTCCTCGGAGATGCCTCCCGCGCCGGCAGCCCCTACAAACTAGGCTGCGTAGGGGAGAGGTAGGAGTAGCGCCTCGGAACTGCAGTTATGCAAGGTCCGAAACTGTGACAGGCAGCTGGGAGCCAGAAGGACAAGTTTACCTTTTGGCTTACAGCACGTGGAACTGACTTTCCACTGATGCAAAGAATCTGTTTTCCTGTTCAGGACATTCAGTTGGGTTTGAAAAGGGATCCCATTGAAATGTTCAGTAATGTTCATGTGCAGCAGTGTGATGTTCCTTTGGACGCAAAAGCACGAGTCCCCAGGTAACTGTCAGACACCTGGAGTGTCCCCATCAGAGCCGCATCACTGTCAGGACCTCTCTTACTGGTTAATTTCCCGACCCTAGGCTCCCTCTCTCACTTTATATCAGCCTCACTCCAGTACGCCTTCCGGAAAGAGGTTTTCCGTGTTGTTCGACTTAAAGTGGACTGTGATCTCCTCAGTCTCCTCTACCTTATTCGGTATTTTTAGGACCCTCTGAGGTTGTTGTGGTCATTTCTTTAGCTGCTTTGTTAGGTCCTGTTTCCAGGCCTGGACCGTGAGCTCCCATTGCTGCTCTATGCCAAGACTAGAACAGCCTGGGCTTGTCAAAGGTACTGGGTAAAGGATTCAAAGAATGAATGGGTCACCCCCTCAGGGCCTCCCATCACTCTTATAATCAATACAAACTGCCCATTGTTATCTGCAGGGCTCTCCTGAATGTGCCCCCATGGCCACCTGTGTTCTTCTTCCCTTGCTCAGGGCACCCACCCAGGTGGCCTTGAACTTGCTAAACTCCTGCCCATTTGGCAGTCTTTGCCCTTGCACTCTTCTTTCTCTGGGGCCCAGTCCCCAGATCTCTGCCCCCTTCCTGTGCATCTGTGTCACCTCTTAGGATAGTCTTTTCCTGGCTGTATTAGTTCTAGCTAAGGGATCGCTGGCCCCGACTTGGCCCCAGCTCGTTGCCATTTTTTGTCAGATGTTTAAAACTCACCTCTGCTCCTTAATATTAGATTGTGGGTGGCTTTCTAGAGTTGCCAGAGCCCCAAGCTGCTGACTGTGACATGAGAGTGATGATGGCATTTACCTCATGGGCCATGGGAAGATCGGTAAAGTCACAAAACGCACTGAACACTAACTTGGGTAGGTCCCCCATTGTTTGCCAAGTGAATGCTTCCTCTTTAGTTCTTAGAGCTGCTTGGTGTGGTGGGTACGATACTGACTGATGGGAAATCGAGGCTTAGAGAAGTGATGTGATGCCCTCTCACGTTCAGAGTCCGTAGTCTGATTCAATCCTTGGAGTCGGGCTCCAGAGACTGGGACAATCTCTACCTCG
The DNA here is from genome assembly GCF_014824575.4 of Sturnira hondurensis. NCBI lineage: Eukaryota > Metazoa > Chordata > Mammalia > Chiroptera > Phyllostomidae > Sturnira > Sturnira hondurensis. The sequence continues at coordinate 171,624 of NW_028086574.1, forward strand.
GCATGTGAGGTTCTCAGCCTGGGGAAGGTGGGCAGTGAGGACTCCAGAGGCTTAGCTGCTGCTGTATTTATTGTTGAAATTATTATCACACTCATTTCCACCAAAACACTCACTGTGTGCTACAGTCCTCATGGGAATGGCATCTTCAGTGGGTCCCCAGGACAGGCTTTTCTCTCAGCCACAGCTACATTATGTCCAAAGGCCTCCTCCTCCCCTCCTTTGCACCCAGCAGAGCTCAGCCCTCAGAAGGCCTTGGTGATCCAGGCCTGGGTCTCTCTGTACCTTCACCAGTGACTGAGTGACACTCTGATCTCACCTCACAACCCCAAGATGAAGATGCTACTGTGTTTGACTTTCCAGGCACCAGTGACCTTCAAGGATGTGTCTGTGACCTTCACCCGGGAGGAGTGGGAATTGCTGGGCCCGGCCCAGAGGACCCTGTACCAGGAGGTGATGCTGGAGACTTGCAGGATCCTGCTGTCTCTGGGTGAGTGCTCACCCCTCATTCCTGTGGGGGATCCCACCATCGATTTATGGCTGGTCAAGAAGGTCACAGAAGCCATCTTCTCTTTTCCCCAGTCCCTGCAGTTCCCTAATCCCTCCTCTTCCTGCCTGGTCTGCCTGTGTCTGTATCAGGGATCACTGGGTAGAAACAGTGTCCTTCTGGACCCTCACCCTCACCCCAGTGTCCAGCACAGTCAGGCCTGTCTGAGGTCTGTATCCCAGATTCCACGGGAAGGGAGCAGACTGGCCCAACTTGGTTGGGTCCAGTGTCCCCAATTAGCAAGGCCCGGTGAGATGGGCTGTTCTCAGAAGAGGTTAAATCAGGCAGACTCCCACATGGCATTTGTTGTCAGTGCCACCCAGGGGTCCTCTAAACAACACAAGCTTGGTAGACAGGCCCCTGGTGTCTACATGATCATCATGTCTCCTGAGACCCAGCCACTCAGCAGATGATTTAGGTGTCTAGGAGTGTCATGGGCGGACGCCCTTCTCTGTCCCACATACTGGTCGTTGTCAAGAGAAAGTCTCATTGGTGCTGAGTCTTTTTGACCCCTCATCGTGACTAATTACTCTTCTTAACAGAGCAAGCAGCCTGAACTCATACCTCTGAGCGTCCACACGAGCTCACTGGGACTTAGTGGCACTGTTTTGATGGTAACCTTTGTTGTGGGACGTGAAATCGACATTTCTCATTTGCTAGAGAAAACCTTTTAGAATAAAACATTTAAGAACAATAAAAAGTGAGTCAGTTTAACAGGAAACCATCGGTAATGATGGCACCCTGTGGGTACTGGCAAGGGGGACCTCAGGTCTCAGGGGAATTGTGATGAGTTGTAGAAGAAAAAACGGAGGAGGATTTAGGAGCTTGTAGTCAGGGGGTCACAACCTGTCACGGGCGCTTGAAGAGAAGCATCTGAGGGAAGTGAGTTGGAGGCTACAAGCTCACGGAGAGGAGTCGGGGAGGAGGGGACTCCAAGTGGAGGAACCCACAGGAGAAAAGGCCCTGAGGTGGGAGTGAGCTCAGCTGGCAGAGCCAAGGGATGTCTGTGTCACCTTTTGTCCTGCCCCCTCCCTGAGGTTGGTGCCAGGCACACAGCATATGTCAGTGACTGTGGCTAAGGCCTGTGTGAATGGGCTTCTTCACAGAACCCTTTGGCCTCTGCTAAGATGTACTGGATGGCATGTAACGGAATGGTGTGAAGGTTCTCTCTGTTCTTTTCCCTGGACCGGCCCCTGATGTGTCTGGACAGGGATGTTGGAGGCCATGGCTATGACCGAAGCAGTGGGCCTCTTGCTCAGCCCTCCCCTCCCACACAGGATTCCCAGCCTTCTCTTTAGAATGCAGATCCGGCCCAGGTCCCCTGCCTACTGGGGGCCACACGAACACTGATGCCTGGGCCTCACCCGAAGTGATTTGGTTTCTTTCAGCTGAGACTAGAATCATGCCTCCCTAGGTGGTTCTGAAGAACCAGGGATTTAGGTGAATTGTTAGGTGGGCTCACTTTCCTGGTGCCCCTTGGCTGTGTGGGAAAGTGGTGTGCACCTGAACCATGTTGGCTTTGGCTGGTGAAGTTCAAGGGCAGGGCTGTTGTGTGGACAGATGGCATGACTCTCCACAGCAGCTGCAGCCCAGGAGTGGGATTTGTCCCCTTGGTGTCCAGGTCACACATCGGTTTCCTCTTTACTTTGGGAGCAGCTTCTTATCCTGTCATGAAGTCCCAGATATGCTGGAGGGGTTTCCTCCTTCTCTGTAAAACCCCCATGTCTGGTTTCTCCATCCACAGGGCATCCGGTTCCCAAGCCAGAGCTGGTCCACCTGCTGGAGCTCGGACAAGAGCTGTGGACGGTGAAGAGAGGCCCCCCACGGGGCACCTGTCCAGGTAGGAGCAACAAGGCGCGATCACAGCAGCCTTCAGAATGCCACTGCTTCTGAACGCCTGTGTGAAACTCTCTGTGACCTCCTGGGGCTTCCAGTTGTTTCTCTCACATCAAGGTACAGTGTGCCTCAGCAGGTCAGCCATGAGCCACACTGTTATGGAGACCCAGCACCTTCCCGTGTCACCCTGTAGCTTTGAGGTTACTTTGTCGTACTGCAGTTAGTAGAGGGAATGGGGCGGGGATGGGTAGTCACACCCAGAGTGCACTTCCACACGTCCCACTGACAGGATCTAGGCATGTGGCCACACTGGGCGCTCAGGACTGGGGAGTGCACGGAGCGGTGTGTCCCGGAGCAGAGCCAGCTGCTGGGTCTGCATCGGCCCAGCCTATTCTCAGAAAACTAGTGGTCATGGTTCCTGAATGATTGAGTGGGTGGAGGTTGTAGTGAGATACCAGTACAGTGCCTGGCCTGCATACACTTAGCTCCTGTTGGAGCCATGTTTACATTCATCGTGAGTGATAGGGATGCTGCACATTTCTTTCTGGACCCAGAGGAAAAGGGCCCTGAAAGTACGATTGATACCATATGTACTCTCTATCACACTCTTTCCTGCCTTCTCCATCCATTCATCCATCATCCTGTAGACACTCAGAATCAGCCCCTTGCACTGTATCTTCCTGTCCTGTTTGCCCTAAGAAACAGCAAGGTGACGCTTGGTTCACATCCACACTCTGAATGTAGCTGGAGTCAGCCGCTGTGAGCTATGGTGTGTCCTCTCTGGTGGCCCTCAGGCTGCAAAGCCAGCCTGAGTGTCTGTGGCCAGCCCCACACCCAGCCCTCCATTCAGGTGCCACCCCCAACCTCCCCTCAAGTGTCTGAGGCTCATCCTGCCTTAGAAGACACTTATGAGAATGCCCACTCCTCCCCACCCCCAAGTTCAGAGAAGATCCTGCCATCCAAACAGGTGAGACAGGAAACGTCTCATCATCTCTGTCTCCGTCAAACCCAGCAGCCACCCGTCACCTGTCGCCTGGATGATGCCAGACCCCTCAGCAGGTCTCCCTCTACTCTTCCTTCTGCACCAGCCCCTGCAGCCACTCAGACTTGCTCCAAGTCCTCACTGCTTCCTCTGTCACTGGGGTCTTAGCACATTATCAATGTCATGTTAAAAGGAAAGGCGATGTGCTTCTGTTTCCTGTTCCTCAGTCCCCAAAGGCTCATCGGTGTCTGCCTCACACCTGTGCCTTCCCTTCTCCTCCTCTGTGGGCTACGTCTTACCTGCAGTTGTGGCTGGTAAGCCACACCACACCTTTGCCTTCTTGAGAACTTGGTTTTTCACTTGTTTTTTGCCTTGTCTGTTTTCATCCTCTCTGCTCAATATGTAACACGCTCAGGGTGTCTTCACTTGGGGAAAAAAGATAAACACAAATGTTTTTAGGTCTATGAAAGCCTCAACCAACATGGACTGTACTTATAAAGCCAAGTTCCTAGAAGTTGTCTCATTTCTGGGAAAGACATATACACTTGACTTCATACCTATTATTTAAACTCTCTTTACATCATTGTTTTTATATGGGAAGTGTACAGTGATGTACACAAATCTGAAGGGTTCAGCCTAAGTTTTTACATACGTATAAACTAAAATGCATTCTGCCCCAGTCAGCATTTAGAATAATTCCAGAACCGTGGCAGGTTCCTGGTACCCCAGCCTTGTCCGTAACTCCTCCTGCAGTGGTCTCCACTATCTCTGTGGATTGATTTTATTATTTTTCTTTTTTCACGGGGTGTGTGTGTGTGTGTGTGTGTGCATATGCACATGCCTATGCCTTGAACAACAGAAATTTATCTTCTCATTGTTCATGGGGCTGGGAGTCCAAGACCAAGGTGTTGGCAGGGTGAGTTTCTACTGAGGCCCCTGTCCTTGGCTTGTAGAAAAAGATGACTGTTCTTGGCCCTGCTGTCATCCTCACTGCCCACAGCACCCGTGACAGGGGCATGCAGGGCGGGGCAGAAGGTTCACAGCTGTGAGTACGCAAAGCGCAGTTTATTCTTGTACTATTACTTATTAATTATTGTATTTTCCACATGAACAACTATAAACCTACTTCAGCCCCACCCTGGATTAGTCAGGGTTTTTCAGTGAATCAGAACCAACAGGATGTGTGAATTTTATTTATTTTAAAGAGTGGACTCTTGCCATTGTGAGGGCGAAGCAGTGTTGAAGTCTTGCAAGGCAGGAGAGGGGGTGTTGCAGACTGGAGTCTGCAGGCGAATTCCTTTCCTCCCTGGGGGCTCAGTCATGAGGCTGTTAACTGGTTGGCAAGTTAGGGATCGGGAAGGGTTTTTGGAAGCAAGGCCACATAATTATGAAGGCTTGTCTGCTTTTCTCAAAAGTCTGCTGATTTAAGTGTTAATCACACTAAAAAACTACCTCACGGCAATATCTAGACTGGTGTCTGACCGAACAGCTCGGCATGACACCCTGGTCAAGGTGACATGTGAAATTAACTGTGACAAAGAACAAGGATGATGACGCCCGGTTTAGTGAACACTTTTCTCCTTTAACCATCATGGCAGCCTGGGAAACTGAGTCTCCTCATCAGTCTCTCAGATGAGGAAAGTATGACTTACAGGCGAAAGACATCCACCCAAGATCAGCTCACTGGACCAAGGTGGGGGCTTGGAGAAAGCCAGGCATTCTGGTTCCAGAGCCTCCCTCTTAAACCAGCACACTGACGGCCTCACAGAGCAGAAACCCGTCTCATACCACTCGGCCTGCATGTCCCTCTGTCCCCTCTCCTGAAATCACCCCCTGCTGTCGGCTTCACCAGGTATCTGCTGCCCTTTTTCTCTTTCGTGGGTGAATCTCCCCATTTCAACCCAGCGTCTCTCCCTCTTCCGGGCAACTCTGATTTCTCCATCAGGACCCAGCTCAGGGACACCCCCTCTAGGAAGGTGACCTCTTCTTCTTCCCAGTCTTGTTAGGGGCCACTTGCTGATACAGCACTCAGGGACGTCAACCTCAATTCCTGGGGCACATTCCCCCCCAGCCCCGCCAGTGTTATCAAAACTGCTCTCCCCTACTCTGGACTGAGGAGGGGTCTCCACACCAGGTCCCGTGTTCCCTAGTCCAGCCGGCTGTCCAGAGTTTCCCTTTAATGATGTCAAGGGTAGAAGGACCATAAAAGGTCATTGGAAACCTAGATAATAGGGACGTGAAAACACAGCAGACACCAGAGGTGGCATTGTTGTCCTCACCTGCCCCGTGAGCCATTGCCTATATTTCTACCAAATTGCATCACTAAAAGTCACCCTTTGTGCCTTGGATTTTTTTCAGGTGATGGAGCAAAACTTCAGACCAGAGAGCCAAGCACCATTCAGCCGGTTTTGTGTGGGGGAGCCTTGCTCCAAGGAAGCCGTACTCTGGAATCGTCAAGGGTCTCCAGACTGGAGCAAGCCAAGGAACAGGAAGGGCTTTTGGAAGTGAGGCCAGGGACAGACCGCCATGAGGAGACCCATCCTGGGAGAAGGAGCCTTGAAGATAACAGTTTGGGGACAGATGACAGTCTGCACTCTAGGATGTTACAGGAGAGAGTCTCCCGGGGAGATGTTCTCCATGAACGTGACCCACAGAGACCAGGGAAAGACCCCAGGATCCACGGGGGGAGGAACCTCTACAAATGCAAGCAGTGTGGGAAAGGTTTCAGCAGGAAATGGTACCTTGCTCGCCACCAGCGGGTTCACACGGGGATGAAGCCCTATGAGTGCAATGCATGCGGGAAAACCTTCAGTCAGAGCTCCACCCTCATCCGGCACTACCTCATCCACACCGGGGAGAAGCCCTACACGTGCCCAGAGTGTGGGAAAGCCTTTAAGCGCAGGTCCTACCTGGTACAGCACCACCCGATCCACACTGGGGAGAAGCCGTATGAGTGTGCCCAGTGTGGGAAGGCCTTCAGCCACCGCTCCACCTTCATTCGGCACAAAAGGACCCACAGCAGGGAAAGGCCCTTTGTGTGCAAGGACTGCGAGAAGGCGTTCAGCAACAGAGAGCACCTTATCCAGCACTACACTGTGCATACTGGAGCCAAGCGGTTTGAGTGTGCCGTGTGCGGGAAGGCCTTCCGCTGCCGCTCAGAGCTCCTGCAGCACCGGCGCGTGCACACAGGGGAGCGGCCATATGTCTGCTCACAGTGCGGGAAGGCCTTCCACCGCAGCACATACCTGCTGCAGCACTCCATCATCCACACAGGGGAGAAGCCTTATAAATGCAGCCTGTGCGGGAAGGCCTTCAAGCGCAGGTCCCACCTTCTGCAACACCAGCGGGTCCACACATGATGTAAGCCCTGCCAGTGCAGGGGCTGGAGAAAGGCCTCACTCAGTGCTCTTCCTGGTCTGTTAAGGGGATCCATGTGGGAGGAAAATCTCCTTCAGTGCAAAGATGTTGGAAGGGGATTTTCATCAGCTCTGAAATGCACAAGAAGTCACCTTGGCTGGAAACCCTGTGAACGCAGTGACTGTACCTTGAGCTGACGGTCAGCCCTCCCTCATCACAGTGGGAGAGAAAGGAGAGAAGGCGGATCGCCAGTGGGTCTGCCTCTGTTAGCATCAGAGAACTTACTGGTGAGAAAGGCTGGATATAACTACAAAGGACAGTCTTAAGCCAAAAGGAAAAATCTTACTTGCTATCTGAGAATTCATAGCAGAGAGCCACATAATTGTCATAATTGCCAGTAGACCTTCTGGGACAGGTCACTTTGATACAGAGAGATCTGATCAGATCACTGGGAAGGAGAAGGTAGAGGCCACAGGAGGAGGTTGGCTGAGGCAGTGGTGAACACACTAGGGTGGGGTGGGCAGAGAAGCTGAATGCCTCCTGGGAACGTGGAATAAAAGGAGGGCAGAGACTGGCTCTTCCTCCAAGACTCCTGGATGAGAAGATTCCCAGGTTACCGAGCTGCAGCTGCCTGCAGATGGTATTTTGAACAGTAGAAGGAACTCGGCCCAGCCTAGAATCAGGCTGGGTTGACAGATGGTGGCAAGGTTATTCTTTGGGTGTCCTAGAGGGGCGAGCTCCAAGGGAAAAGCCTACATTTTCCCAAAATTGTGTAGTTTTTCTATCTTGTTTTAGTTTGTAAACTAATCCTATCAAAATCAGATAATTAAGAACAGGGGGAAAATAGAACTCAGGAGTTAAAGAGTTTAGCCTTAATTGATAGGCTTAAGACGCTAATGCATGTGGAAAGCTGTTGTTCCAAAATTGTGTAGCTTTGGAATAAAGACTCCTTTCCTTTATCGTGAAACCTTTGCCTCTGGAATTTTGCCTGGAGGGTGGTGGCGGGCAGCAGGACCCCGCTTGCTGTTCAGTAACAGCAGTGGTGACTCTGGTGGGACCCTATCTGCTTCTGGTGGTCAACCCAAGAGTGGGACTGTGAGGTTTCCTAGTCACTGGGAGTTTGTTCCCCTGCATGCCTGCTCAAGGTGCCGGCTGCCCAAACACATCTGGCAGGTAAAAAGGAAAAGGGTCTGGGAAGGGGCTGCTTTGGGAAGCCATTGTGTTCAGACCACAGTTTGTGAGACTGGTTGGTAAATACTTGCTGTGAGTACTCTTTGGAATAATGCAGTCATGGATACCAGTTTTGTTTATACATTCTCAGGTATTTTGGATTTTTCTAGTTACAACTTTTGGCTTGTACGTTTTGGCCAATAAAGGCAGTTCTGTGCTGGCTCCTACAGGAAGCCCATTGGGTAGGATTTTGGCAGATTGCAGTGAAAGATACTGATTTTTTATTGTAATACTGTGTGAAAGAAACACTGATCAATTGCCTTTCGCATGCCCACAACTGGGGACCTAGCCTACAACCCAGGCATGTGCCCCAACTGGGAATCAAACCAGTGACCTTTTGGTTTGAAGGATGATGGATGCCCAACCCACTGAGCCACATCATTCAGGCTATGATTTCCATTCATAATTTTTTTTTTAACTTTAGGAAGAGAGGAAGGGAGAGAGCAAGGGGGGGCACATCAATTTGTTATTTCACTTGCTTATGCATTTGTTGGTTGATTCTTACATGTGCCTTGAGGAAGGATAGAACCTGCAGCCTTGGCACATCAGGACAACACTCTAACCAACTGAGCTACACGGCCAGGGATCATTTCTTGAGAGCACACAGAGTGCTGCACCTGAAGGGGAGTAGTGAAGCAGTACAGTTAGGATGAATAACAGGGTGGCACAAATGGCTAAGAAAGTTAAGGTGACATTTATTCAGTGTCCTGGCATATTTCTAGCTATATAAGATGCACACGCATAAAATGTTACAATGATTTTCCCTTCACAGAACCTAAAATTCTAGCTGAGGGAAAGAGTCAATCAGCAATGTTCCTAAGTTATTAAGCTACATACTGTGTTAAAAAGTGATGAGTTCTATGGAAAAGACAACAGACCACAATGGGTCAAGAAAAACATTGTGGGACAGGCAAATGACATCACAGTGTGCTCATATCAGAATGATAAGAATACTACTGTTCTTTTTTTTTAATATTTTATTTATTTATCTTTAGAGGGGAAGGGAAGGATAGAGGAAGGAAACATCAATGTATGGTTGCTTCTGGTGCATCCCCTGCAGGGAACTGACCCCTGCTGGAAACTGGCCTGCAACCCAAGCATGTGCTCTGACTGGGAATCGAACCGCGATCGTCTGGTTCGCAGGCCCACACTCAATCCACTGAGCTACACCAGCCAGGGCCAGAATACTACTGTTCTAACATATTTTTAAAGAGGTCAGAAGAGTTTATGTTTTCCTTTCTAATGCATACATGTTTTTATATTTTTCCTGCCATTCAACCCTAAGTAGTCCCTGTGCAGTAATGAGGGACAAGAAGAGATACCAATGTTTCTTTTGTCCTTGATCTTAGGGGAAGTATTTAATAACATTATGTCGAGTATGTAGTAGAATTTTTTTGTAGATTCTTTTTAAGATGTTAAAGACAATCCATTCTACGCTTTTAAAAAAAGCCAAACATGAAGTTATAGCTATCATATACATCTTCTGAATTGTAACATCACAGATATTTTCTGTGAAGTGGGGAAACATTGATTTCTGTATTTAAAATGTTTCAGATGGTCTCAAACTTACAGGAAAGCTGAAAGTACAAAATATTCTGGTATAAAATTAATCCAGATCACTTCTGGCCAAGATGGAGGCGTAGGTGGAAACACTGTGCCTCCTCGCACAACCAAGTTTAAAGACGACAAAGTTTTAGTAACAAAAATGCAACCAAAACACAGAAAATTGAACTGTACGGAAGTTCGACAACAATGAACCATTCAGCCAGACCACTATATGACAAAATTAACACAAAGTCCTCACCACAATCAGGAATCCTCCAAGTGATGCAGTACAGAGAGCCAAAGAGGTATTAGAAGAAACTTCATGTTGCCCTGAGAATAATGATGCAAAGGAACTAAAGCATATTTTAACATAACCTCATTTCATGGCCTTACTTCAGACTCACAGCGTAGTGGCACATGAAGTTTACAGTGATGAAGCACTGAGGGTCACACCTCCTCCCACTTCTCCCTATTTAAATGGTGATTCTTCACAGAGCGATAAGGGACACATGGATATGGAGAATGTGACCAGAGTTCGGCTGGTTCAGTTCCAAAAGAACACAGATGAACCAATGAACTGCTCTTCAGCGCTGACTGGTGTGGCTCAGTTGGTTGGGCACTGTCCAGCATAGCTAAACACCACTGGTTCAACTCCCAGTCGGGGCATATGCCTGGGTCGCAGGTTCAGTCCTAGGTCAGGGCATGTACAAGATGCAACAAATTGATACTTCTCTCTCACATCCATGTTTCTCTTCCTCTTTTCTTCCCCCCATCCCCTCTCTCTAAAAATAAATAAAAATAAAAATATTTAAAAAATTAATCCAGATTAAACAAATGTTTTGCACCTTTTGCTTTATCCTTCATTCTTGCCACACGTGTTTTTGCACAGTGAGTTGACGTCAGAAATATTTTTGTTTCCATACAAGTAAATCCTTCAGCGTGTGTTCTCTAAGAGCATACAGCATTCAGAATTATCAGTGTTAGCATGATCAGGTAACTCAATATGGGTAAAATAGTATTGTTTAATGCAAAATCCACATTCAAAGGCTATCATTCATCCTAATATCATCCCTGGGTGTTTTTCCTGGTCCACAACCTAATCTACAACAGCATACATTTAATTGTCATTAGTCTTCTTATAAAAAAATATTTTATTTCCTTTTAGAGGGGAAGGGAAGGAGAAAGAGTGGGAGAGAAACATCAGTGTGTGGTTGCCTCTCATGTGTTCCCTACTGGGGACCTGGCCTGCAACCCAGGCATGTGCCCTGACTGGGAACTGAGCTGGCAACCCTTTGCTTCACAGGCCCATGCTCAATCTGCTGAGCCACACCAGCCAGGGCTAATTGTCATTAGTCTTTAAAAAAATTTTTTGATTGATTAGAGAGAGACATCAATTTGTAGTTCCACTTATTTATGCATTAATTGGTTGCCCTGACCAGGGACTGAACCAACAACCTTGGCTATAGCGCTCTAACCAACTTAACTACTCACACAGGGCCAGAAATACTTTTGAAACTCTCACATATGCCCTGGCTGATGTGGCTCAGTGGACTGAGCTCTGGCCTGCAAACCAAAGGGTCACCGGTTCAATTCCCAGTCAGAGCACATGCCTGGGTTGCGGGCCAGGTCCCCAGTATGGGGTATGCATCAGGCAACCACACATTGATGTTTCTCTCCCTCCTTTCCACTCTCTCTAAAACTAAATAAAATCTAATTTAAAAAAAGAGAGAGAGGGAAAGAAATGGAAAGCAAAGCCAAACACTGTGAGAGAATGTTGGTAAAGCACATATCAAATGAAGAACTTTATTCCAGAATATATTAAGAAATTGGAGCCCTGGCTGGTGTAGCTCAGTGGATTGAGCGCGGGCCTGCGAACCACACGATCGCGGTTCGATTCCCAGTCAGGGCACATGCCTGGGTTGCAGGCCAGTTCCCGGTTCCCAGCGGGGGATGCATGAGAGGCAACCATATATTGATATTTCTCTCTCTCCTTCCCTTCCCCTCTAAGATAAATAAATAAAATCTTTAAAAAAAAAAGAAATTGGAAACAAGTATTTTAATCGCAGGCAAAAGATATATGAACAGAAGATAAATGGATGGCAAATAAACCCAGGGGAAATGCTTAACATTGAGTCATTAGGAAAATGCAAATTAAAACAATGAAATACTACTACATACCTATTAGAATGGCTAAATAGCCTCTGTCTTATAAATAAAGGTCAGCAGAATGTGAAGAAACTTGAAATATAATATACTCCAGGAGGAAATGTCAAAAAGCATGACCATTTAGAACACAATTTGGTGAGTTCTTAAAAAGTTAAATGTGGATCAACTTCCAGTTTGGCAGTGTAAGTTTTGTGGACCTGCTTCCCACCTGCTTAATAAAACTGTGGAAATAGTCCTAAGGGTGTACAGCAATTGAAGAAACATTCAAGAAAATCTAATATTCAATAAGAATAGCAAGCAGTCATATCTTGACCAAGTCCACTTCCTCTTGCCCCTTCCAAACTTAGAGAGATGAGAAGTCCACTCCAGACTGATACAGCCTAGAACTCAGGGCTCCCCTTCTCTAGAACTCCTAGGCAGAAGGGTTATCTTCTCAGAGGGTCAGGATGTCAGCAATTTTCTCATCCTGCCCTCAGGATGCAAAACTGGATGATGTTCAACTGCTGGCTTAGTGATAAAGGCTACTCTCAGGACTTCTCTCTGTGTTAGGTCAGGTTGACCAGGGGCAGCATGTTCCCTGGACTCCTAAGGCCTGTCTCCACTCTGAACTTCCTGGTGTTGAACAAGGCTAACTAAGTCTGTGGCTGAAGCCTCTCTTCATGTTCACTGTATTCCTAAGGCCCATCTGGTTTGTAAAGTTCCTACGACTGGATCAGAGTAAACTTTTAGTTAGAGGTTTTACCACATTAGTTGCATTCAAGAATTCTTTCCTCTGTGAACTTTCTGGTGTTGAATCAGGTTGAAATGCTGGCTAAATGATTTTGCACATTCACTGCATTCATAAGGCATTTCTCCAGTGTGAATCCTTCGATGTTTAACTAGGCTGGAGCTGTGGCGAAAAAATTTCCCACATTCCCTGCACTCATAAGGTCTTGCTCCAGTGTGAACCCTGTGGTGTTTAACAAGGCTGGAATTCTCGCTAAAGAATCTTCCACATTCATTGCATTTAAAAGGCTTTTCTCCAGTGTGAACTCTGCGGTGTTGCATGAGGCTAGAGCTTTGGCTGAAAAATTTCCCACATTCCCTACACTCATAAGGCCTTTCTCCAGTGTGAATTCTCCAATGATTAATAAGGCTTGACTTGTGGCTATAGAATTTCCCACATTCAGTGCACTTATAAGGTCTTTCTCCAGTGTGAACTCTCTGATGCTTCATGAGGCTTGAGTTGAAGCTGAAGAATTTCCCACATTCGCTGCACTCATAAGGCCTTACTCCAGTGTGGATTCTGTGATGCTGAACAAGTGTGGAATTATGCCTGAAGGTTTTCCCACATTCTCTGCATGTAAAAGGCTTTTCTCCAGTGTGGACTCTCCGGTGTTGAATGAGGTCGGCATTGCGGCTAAAGGATTTCCCACATTCAATGCAGCTATAAGGCCTTTCACCAGTGTGAACTATTTGGTGTATAAAAAGGTTGGATTTGTGGCTAAATAGTTTTCCACATTCATTGCATTCGTAAGGCTTTTCTCCTGTGTGTAGTCTCTGGTGCTGAACAAGTAAGTATTTCTGACCAAAGGCTTTCCCACATTCACTGCACTTATAATGCCTTTTGTTAGGGCAACTTTCGATGTTCCTGTGCGGCTCCCCTGTACTGTGAGTCACCTGATGGTTAAGACCAGACCTAGTCAGCACGTCCTTCTCATTCCGCCCCCCCTCTTCTCTTAAGGGTTTCTCTATACAGTGCAGCTTCTGGTGTTGGTGAGGGTCTGTGCTGAGCACTCCTCTTACGTTAACACTCTGCTCAACCTCTGCTCCATGCCAATGACCTGAAAGCAGAGAAAGGCTGATGAAGTGGATATAGACTTCAGTGAGACCAGCAGCACCCTCACAGATGTGCATCTGACACATCCGGCCATGCGTTCCTGGGACTGGTGGTAGAATGAAGGGCCAGAGATCAGAATGAAGAAGGGCTTACTGTGTAGTGCTGGACCTGGCAAGCTCCCAGATCTGTGGGGCGCACCTTGTGAGCAGCAAGGATACATGAATGGGTGCAGCTTCAAAGCACTCCTATGCAAACGGTTTTCAGCGGGGCCTTTGTGCTAGTTACAGAGGAACACAGTGCAGAAGGGTGTGTTCAGAATCAGAAAAACTGAAGCAACTGAATAGCTGGTGTTCAAGAACTATAAGGATGCCCTCCCCTGACTTGGACCAAGTGCCATTCAAATGCCCCCACAATCCCTGGTCAGGTGGCTTGGTTGGAGCGTCATCCCAATGCATCAGGGTTTTGAGCCTGATGCCCAGTCAGGGCACATGTAAGAGCCAACCAAAAAATGCATAAATGAATGGAACAACAAATCGATGTCTCTCTCTCCCTCTCTCTCTCTAACATTGCCTAGCTTTACTGGATACTGGAGCCAAAGTTACCATTATTGTAGGCAACCCATTCAAGTTTCAAGGAGGTACCCCTTTTACACTACAGGGATATTGCAACAATCTTTATTAAAACAGCTGCCCGTCATGGGAACTCCTAATGCGTAGAGCTTTCCCACCATAGACAGAGATGCTGCTGAATGCATCCTACAATGCTGGAACAAGCGTAATGTCTTGGTCCTGCTCGTCAAAATCACAAAGCAAGGACCTATGGAGCAGTCCCCACCAATGAATGTTACTAACACCACAATATTGCCTGAAACCAGGTACTGCAGGTCTCCTGCTGGTTTTTCAAGATCTAAAAGAAGGAACAGTTATTCTCACTATTTCTCCTTCAGTAGTCCAATTTGGCCAATCTTAAAGTCTTCTACCAACAATGGCACTTAACTATTGAGTACTGAAACCTCCAAGCTCAAGTCCCCATCAAGGCTCCAGGACCTCACATAATGGAATTAAATGACTCTCTCCAAAGTGTGCCCAGCAGTTATTTTGACATGCTGTACCTGGCCAGTATATTTTACTCTGCACCTATTACCAATCAGTCACAGCTGTAGTTTGCCTTTATCTTTTAAAGAACCCAACATACATTTTCTGAGCTGTCTGTGAGTTATTTATTTTTTACAGTTATTTACTTTAGGGAGAGAAAAAGTGAAACATCAATTTGTTATTCCACTTATAGATGCACTCATTGGATGATTCTTGCTTGTTCCCTGACTGTGGATCAAGCCCAAATCCTTAGCACATCAGGACAAGGCTCCAACCAACTGGGCTACCGGGCCAGGGCTATTGTCATCTTAATAGGACTTGCCACAGCTGCAGGAGACGCCACCACTGGCACCCTTACAGCAGCCTTCATCAAGATCATACCGTGACTGCCAACCAGCACCTTTTGGTGGTCCTCTCAGGTAACGTTCAAAGGTTGCACAAAATATTGTCCCTCTGCGACAAACCCATGAGTCTCTAAGCCCAAATAGTCATGGACAACAGATGGGCTCACAACTGTTTACTAGCCTGGAAAGGGGGAATCTGTGCCACTTAGGGTGCCTCTTGCTGTGTGTACATTAATAACTCTCAACAGGTACAAGCAAAGCTACTAGGATTAGGCTACAAGGTAAAAAAATATCTTTCATAACAACCAACACCTTCCAGCAAATTCCCGTAAACCCACAGGTACCTGACCCCACTTAGAGGTGGCTTTTCCCCTCTAAGGACAGTGGCTGGCTGCTGCCTCCATTTCACCCCCTCATCATATGCCTATTGGGACTCCCCTTAGTTGTCACCTTTATCAAAGCTTTCCTTCGGTGGCTAGACCATGCTATCCAGTCACCTTTAATTCTCCACAACCCAACTGGCAAGTGTTATTCATCCCTATTAGTGCTGTTTGTGATGTCGAGACACCACAGGGTCAATCGTATTGTATAATTTAAAAACTTCTGCTGCCTCAACGTCCCCTCACAAACAGGCTGACAGCATACCTGGAGACCAGGTGACCCAACTGATAAGGTGGGCTTCTGACACAAGTCCCCTTTCTGGCCCTCCCATGACTGACCTAGAGACATTCTATTGTTCCAATCACATCCCCTCACACCTTTCTCATGTATTCCCCAACCCCTAATGCCTTTGCTCACTGTCTCCTCCCCACCCCATGCTTGGCTGGGTCCACCCTGTGGGCACGCCCTCCCATATGCCCGCCACCCCCTTGGCATGCAGTGACTATCTCTCTGGACCTGTTGAGCACAACAAACTACTCTGTGTATCCTCCTGTGGCCACACTGATCTGACCATCTCAGAATATAGAACAGGCTTCTGTTGGAGAAGTGAGCATTGGAGAGGACCAGGTGAGAGACAGGAGAGAGAGGTGGGGGATAGCCCTGGGTCAGAAATCAGAGTAGACATGACAAATGGGCCACTGGGAAAGAAAAGATGCAAATCCGGCAGGATCCCTCGCCTTGGCACCAAAACATCAGGGCCCACTGCAGAGATTCTGGCACTATCTGAACCCCTCCCTGAGCTCACACCTCTCCTGTTTCTCCCTCTAAGTACCTCCTGGCATGGCAGCAGTCATGACTCTGTGGGCAGGCAAAAAGGGCTCTCCCCACTGCTTCAACTGGGTAATTTCATGGGTCCTGGAAGATGCAAGTCCTAAGGGAGAGACAAAACAGGTGGATCAAAGCAACCCACCCCATGACAGACCACAGGAAAGAAAACTAAATACTACAGAAAGAACCCTGGAGGAGGGTCTTGCATGAAAAACCCATTCAAATGGTGGCTATGTTGGTGCCTCAATTCCTGCCACAGGCATATCCCATATCAACCAGAGGAAGGGGGTGGAATCTAGGGACAGAACTGCCATGGACCTTCAGTGTCACCAAGAGGCCAAGAATGTGATCCATTAGGCTGACTGCAAGACTTCTCATCTCCAGACCTGGACAGTGTGACTCAGCTGGTAGGAGCATTGTCTCATATAACAAAAGGGCATGGGTTTGATTCCTGGTCAGGTCACATGCCTACGTGGTAGTTTAGTCCCTGGTCAGGGCACATACGAGAGGCAACTGGTATTTCCCTCTCACATTGGTATTTCCTCTCCTTATCTCCCTCCCTTCTCCTTTATTTTTTAAAAATACATTTTATTGATTATGCTGTTACAGTTGTCCCATTCCCGCATTCATTCCCCTCCACCCTGCACATCCCCTCCCACCCACATTCCCCCTCTTTAATTCATGTCCATGGATCGTAAGTTCTTTAGCTTCTGCATTTCCCATACTATTCTTGCCCTCCCCCTATTTTCTACTTACCGCCTGTGCTACTTATTCTCTGTACCTTTTCCCCCCTTCTCTCCTCCCATTCTCCTGTTGCTAACCCTCCATGTGATCTCCATTTCTGTGGCTCTGTTTCTGTTCTAGTTGTTTGCTTAGTTTGCTTTTGTTTTAGGTGTGGTTGTTAATAACTGTGAGTTTGCTGTCTTTTTACTGTTTGTATTTTTTTCCTTTTCTTAGATAAGTCCCTTTAGCATTTCATATAATAAGGGCTTGGTGATGATGAACTCCTTGAATTTGATCTTATCTGAGAAGCACTTTATCTGTCCTTCCATTCTAAATGAAAGCTTTGCTGGATAGAGCAATCTTGGCTGTAGGTCTTTGGATTTCATGACTTGGAATACTTCTTTGCAGCCCCTTCTTGCCTGTAAGGTCTCTTCTGAGAAATCAGCTGACAGTCTGATGGGCAATCCTTTGTAGGTGACTGTCTCCTTATCTCTTGCTGCTTCTAGAATTCTCTCCTTCATTTTAATCTTGGGTAATGTAATTATGATGTGCCTTGGTGTATTCCTTCTTGGGTCCAACTTCTTTGGGACTCTCTGAGCTTCCTTGATTTCCTGGAATTCTATTTCCTTTGCCAGACTGAGGAAGTTCTCCTTTATTATTTGTTCAAATAAGTTTTCCACTTGCTCTTTCACTTCCCCTTCTGGTACCCCTATAATTCGGATGTTGGAGCGTTTAAAGATGTCCTGGAGGTTCCTAAGCCTCTCCTCAATTTTTTTGAATTCTTGTTTCTTCATTCTTTTCTGTTTGGTTGTTTCTTTCTTCCTTCTGGTCCACTCCATTGATTTGAGTCCCAGTTTCCTTCCCGTCACTATTGGTTCCCTGTGCATTTTGCTTCATTTCACTTAGTGTAGCCTTCAGTTTTTCATCTAATTGTGACTATAATCAACCAGTTCTGTGAGCATCCTGATCACCAGGGCTTTGAACTGTGCATCTGATAGGCTAGCTATCTCTTTGTCAATTAGATGTATTGGCTCTGGGGCTTTGATCTGTTCTTCTGTTTGAGCCATTCTTTTTGTCTGTTCACACCTGTTACATATAAGGAGTGGAGCCTCAGGTGTTCACCAGGGCGGGGCAACCCACATCACTAAGTTGTGATGCTGTATGTGGGGGGGGGGGGTCAGAGAGAGAACAATGGTGCTTGCTCAGCTCTCTATTTCAGTCCCTTCCACTGCTTCCCACAAGCAAATTGGGCCCTTCTGGTGCTGGTTCCCGGGTGGGTGGGTTTGTGTATGTTCTAGGACCCTGTGGGTCTCTCCAACGAACTCTCCTGTGAGCCTGGGAGTCTCTCCCAGAACCTCAACCCCCACAAGTGTTTTCAATCAGTGCTTTCAATCGGTGCTTCTCGGCACTGGGGCCCTGGGTTGTGTGGTCTGTTTTGCTCCCCATTTTCGCTTGGTTTATCTGCATGCAAATGTGTGTCCGCTGTCAGCCAGCAGCCTTGGGTGCTTCACTGGGTCTGCCCATTGCCACCCCGCGCCCAGGGTCTGCCAGCCACTGCCTGCGCACCCGGGACCACCAACCACTGCTTTTCCCTGCCGCAACCCCTCTCTGTTGGTCTGGATGAATGGTTGTCGGACTTCCACACAGTACAATTTTCTGTTAGATCTGATTGTGTTTTTTTTGTTTCTACATTTTTGTTGTCCTTAATTTTGGTTGTGCGAGGAGGTACAGTGTGTCTACCTACACCTCATCTTGGCCGTTCTCCTCTCTTTAAAATCAGTAAGCATGGCCTCGGGTGCGTATCTAAAAAAAAATACTCATTGCCAACCCTTTCCCACAAGGCTTTGGGGCAGCTTGGGAACCAAAGGACCAGTGCACAACCCAGGCTTGGGATAGACACTCACAACACCCAGTCCAGGATGGGGAAGGAAGCAGTACCCATGGAATGGCTTTGGGAAGGGCAACCCTGCCCCTAGGGTAAAAGGGAAGAGCAAACCCAGCCCAGAGTGCTTACCCAGAGAGGCCATAAGTGAGAAGTTCTCCAGCATTACACTGCGATACAGACGTCTCTGAGCTTCATCTAGGAGCCCCCACTCCTCCCAGGAGAAGTAGACAGCCACATCTTCAAAGGTCACACGGGCCTGCAAGGATGGGGACAGTTGAGTTTCCTGCAGCCTTCTTTCCCAGGACTCTAGGCATCTACCCTAACATCCACCCTCCTCCCAGACTCCCTGTTTCAGAGGAGAGACGAGGCCTCAGCACCAGTGATGCCCACTTCCTCCCCACAGTCTCACTAATTACTGCTCATCCCTCAGCAACACCAGGCAGCTGGGCAGACAGATGTCATGTGAGCTCTAGGCCTATAGGGCCTCACCCTTCTCCAGCCAGACATTTCACCCGAGAGCCCCCAGACAGTGTTTCCCAAATAATTAAATTCAGGTCACTGTTCTCCCATCAGCCCACAGGACAAGGGCCCAAGGTCATCAGTTTATAGTCCCTCCAACACTGTATATCATTCTGTACCACACTTCCCTTCATGTCCCCAGCCACTATGGTGATGGCCCTGACGACCAGCGACAACCCCCAGGCCTGCTTTGAAGGCCCCCCTACCTGACCCTTATCTTTGCTTTATCCTCAGCCACCCAGAATCGCATGCAGATTTCAGACAGCCTCGGCCCTCTTCATGTCTCTGTTGCAAAGGTGTCCCTCAACAATTTCAGCTTCTCTGGTGCTTACAGGAAGCTGAGGCCCACATGTCTTGCACATCATGCCTACGATTCTCCCAGAGGGTCCCATTGGATCTTGGACTAATTACAGAACCTGTAAGCCACCCACTTTACTGTCATCTCACTGCCTTATCTCCACATCCATTTCATGTCCACTCCCCATGGAAACCCTGGCCACCACCAGCTAGACCCTCCTCACTCCTGTGACCCCCATGGCCCCTGTTCTCTCTCATGTGTCTTTGTGAAGCCCACCACCCTATCCAGGTGTCCAGCAAGAGACCCAGTCCTCGGTCCCACACTCCCCTCATTCATTACCTAACAGCACTGCTACCAGGACTAGAGATGCCTGCTACCAAATCTGACCCACAGCTCCATCCTGGTCCACACCATCGGTGTAGGTGTCTCCAGTCTGAACCCTTCACCTGAACTCTAGGCTTGTGTTTCCAGGTGCCCACTCGACAAACCCACTCAAGGGTCTCTAGAACACCTCAGTTCAATATGACCAAATATTGACTGACTCCTAATATTCCCACTGAAAATTGTTCTTACATCTGGTGGGCAGCTCAGTTGGTTAGAGCGTTGTCCTAATATGACAATGTTGTGGGTTTAATCCCTGGTCAAGGTACATACAAGGAGTAACCAATAAATACATACATAAGTGGAACAACTCATCAATGTTTCTCTCGCCCCTCTCCTTTCTTTCTCTCCCCACCAAATCAATAATTTTGTTTTAATTTAAAAGAAAAAATTATTATTACAACCAATGTTGACATGGTAGTATTTCTCTATTTCTAGCTACTAAGGCCCAACATCTCGGAGCTACCCCCGACTCTCCCTCTTTTCTCTCCCACCCACATCAGAAAGTCAGCTTGGCCCTGGCTGGTGTAGCTCAGTGGATTGAGCGCGGGCCTGTGAACCAGACGATCACGGTTCGATTCCCAGTCCAGGCACATGCTTGGGTTGTGGGCCAGGTCCCCAGTTGGGGACATTCAGGAGGCAACCAATTGATCGATGTTTCTCTCCGTCCTGTTCCCTCTCTCTAAAAATATATAAAGCCTAAAAAGAAGAAGAAGAGGAAGAAGAATGATTCTCCCTCCTAAGTATGATCTCCCCGGGGCATAAAGATGGTCCAGGAACAGATCCCTCCTCAGATACACAGATGTAAGTGAGCAAACTGCTACTCATAGGACACCTGCACTCTGGCACAACGCAGGGTCACCATGTCGAAGTCCAACTCCTAATCTTTTCTCCGAACACTGCTGGCTGTGCTGACTTCCCCATCTACAATATTTCCAGATATTCAGGAAACAGACAAAAACGCAAACCCAACAAAAGGGGCGGGGGATGGTGCTTCATTCCCTTCTTTCTTCACAGCCACGTCTGATAGAGCAAGAAAGCCTGTCCAGTTTTGAAAATCCACCCCAGATCTAATAATTGCTCGCCCCTCTATTGCCACCAGTATGGTCCAATTCGCACCACAACTATTAGTCCATTGTATTGACTTCCTTAAGCAGGGGATGCTCAGTTGGGGCTTTGGGGGTGGGGTGAGAGTGAGGGCCCGGGGGACATGCCCTCACCTGAGCCTGGAACCTCAGCTCGGCAGCGGCCATCGGATTCGGTGGGCGGAGTGGGGCGGGGAGCAGAGGACCAGGTCGGGCCCCAGACATCCCCTCCCCTGACCCAGAATCGGGGTCACCCGGGCGGCGTCACCGAGTCCCGGTCCTCTCGCGCCGCCCCTTCTTATTTAGTGAGCCCCAAACCAGCCAGCCGGACTGAGGGAACAAACCGGTCCCAGAGACCCCCAAAAGTCAACTCCCCTGAGCCCACGCCGGAAGTCCCGCCCAGAGCTTCTGCACTTACAGAAACGACTGTTTTCATTGGTTGAGCACCAGCAATGTGGTGGTGAGCAGTGCCTTCTGGGCAATGTAGTTCTCACAGCGTGAAACGCAGAGGAAGTAGAGCTGCTGAGATCGCAGTGGAGGAGAAATCAGGGTCCAAAACTCAGCCATTTGTCGTCCAGACTATCCTTATTGATAGGCCTGGATTTCAGATTTCCCTGTGGAGCTGGGAGTCCAGGTTTTTTTTTTCTTGAATGATTTAAAGACCATCTCCAGAGGCTCAATAAAGCAGTTTCCTATGTCTGAAGCAGTTACCCATTTCTAAATTCCCCTGCCAAGGGAGGCGCCCAATGTGAAACACCAGGCTGATGAAGCAATCAATACCTGATGTGTGAGAAAAAGCTCAACAACTGTTGCTCCTGGATGAAACCTACATCTCCATTCCTGTAAGCCAGTTAGTGTTTGCTTTACTCAGTTCAGGTGAGAGACCTCCACAACTGCAGACAATATTTATGAGTTTATTTGAGCCAAACTGACAATTGCTGGGAAGCAACATTTCTTTGGACTGAAAAAAATGCTTCAGAAAATGGCAGTGTTGCTGCTTATTTTATGCATTAGAGTAGAAGGAGGACCTGTAAGCAGGGCTACATGAAATTCATTGGTGATAGATAAGTACGGTGGGAGAAAGCAAAGAAGGGAATCACTGGGATTAGATAAAAAGTAGAGACATACTTTTTTTGCATTTGTGAGATAGAACATAGTTAATACTTAATATTTACAGCACATAAAGATGGTATTTGGGCAACCAGATAACAATGAGGGTGTCTGCCTTGAGGAGTCTAAAGAGAAGATTATCCTGACATTTCAAATGTATGTTCTCTTAGATACAAAAGACAACAGGCAAACTCACTTAAGTTAAAGATTGAACTTTGTCAAGGAAGCTGTGGGCCTAGGATGTGACTATCTGCCAAGACTCACTTTTAGTTAGGAAGTTTCCATTTTAGAGCATCCTGTGTGCTTACTTTTGGTCTCTGTGTTTGTGAGGCCCATTATGCAGGCCTCCTCTAAGCTTGTCGGGTTTTGTATAGGGCCCCTTTTGCATCCACAATTCCTCAAAAAAGAAAGAGGCCTGCCCTCACCTGCAGGAGTGCACTAGAGCAGGGAACATGTGCTCCAGGTCCCAGTCTGCCTCGTGTTAGCTGTTCAGGACTTCAGGAAACTGCTTTGCCTCTCCTGGATTGTGTCGCCATACATACAATGAGACAGTCATGCATGAATGATGGGAACTGACATTAGGGAGCATTTTACTAACCCTGAGGCCAACGTTTGAGGGGCTGGTAACAGGAGGACCGAGGCCTTTGCCCCTCTGGTCATCGGTGTCCTTCTGACCCGCCTGAATATGCCAGGTAGAACCTAATTTGTCTTGAAATCACCTTCCTGATGTGTGAATAATGAGGTGAGGTAGAGCGAGAACTGGTGTTGGAGGCAGGGCAGAGTTGGGTAGTCCAGGAATGTGTTTTGGGTAGACTGGCCCAAGGGAGTAGAGTTGGAGGAGTTGAAACCAGAAGTGAAAGCACATGTGGATGTCGGGATGATGGGGCAAATCTCAGGCAATGACAGTTACTCCCCTTAATCCTCCCTGTATCTGTTGGCCAACAGGGCTTCTCCTGTTTTGATTTCTTGGTTGGTGCCCACAAAACACATATTTAGAGAATAGCACTGAAGCTAATGTTTCTGAGACAATGAAAAGACAAGATACATCCCTGTTCTCATGTCACTTACCTGGAAATATAAGGGCTTTTGCATGTTAAAAAAAATTAGCTGCCTCTCAATGTATATGCTCAGATGTTATGCATAGGAATTTCATCATTTTAATTCCATAAGGAGATATATTCATGTCTTCACAGCCAATGAGCAGTTATTCTAGTCAAAAGATGCACCCATCTCTCAATCCTCATACCTTCTCTCATTGTAGGCCTTTGACCTGGGTTCAGCCTTCTTTGGAATTGAATATGTTTTGAATTTTATTTCTGTGCATTTTTGGACCAGTACATTCATCATTTTTTACCTCAAGTACTCTTATGTCACAATTTCTTAAGATATTTTTACTGTGTATAGCAATGTAGTTTGGTAGTTATTTCTTCTGCACAAAAATTGTTCTTGCCCTCTTAATTGCCAAATACATTTAGTATTGTAAAGTATCCTTCTTGTCAGATATTTCTAAGATAACTAAAGGGAATTACATACATCTCTGTATATGGAGAAACAAATATTTTGTGCCTTGTCTGGTGTGGCTAGTGGACTGAGCACCTGCCTCTGAGCTGAAAGATTGCAGGGTCCCTCCCAGGTCAGGACACATATCAGGGTTGTAGGTCAGGTCTCCAGGCAACCAATCGACGTTTGTCTTTCCCTCTCCCTTCCCTTCCCTCTAAACATTAATAAATGTTTTTAAAGTATTTTTATTTATGTTTTTTAAAGGAAATTTCTTTATAAACCAATGAGATCAAGACCAGACCATAGAATTTAAGAGCTATGGGTTTTTTTTTTTAAGATTTTATTTATCTTTAGAGAGGAAGGGAAGGAGAGAAGGAGAGAAATATCAGTGTATGGTTGCCTCTCGTGCTTCCCCTGCCGGGAATTGGCCTGCAACCCAGGCATGTGTCCTGACTGGGAATCAAACTGTGATCATCTGGTTCACAGGCTCGCACTCAATCCACTGAACTACACCAGCCAGGGCTATTTATTTATGTTTTGAGAGAGGGGAAGGAGGGAAAGAAACATCAGTGTGTTTCTCTAGCACGCCCCCTAGTGTGGACCCAGCCTGCAGTCCAGGCCCCCAGTGGGGGACATGTGTGAGAGGCAACCCTACACTGAGGTTTCTCTCTCTCTCTTCCTCCCTTCCCCTCTGTCTAAAAATAANAGGAGAGAAGGAGAGAAATATCAGTGTATGGTTGCCTCTCGTGCTTCCCCTGCTGGGAATTGGCCTGCAACCCAGGCATGTGTCCTGACTGGGAATCAAACTGTGATCATCTGGTTCACAGGCTCGCACTCAATCCACTGAACTACACCAGCCAGGGCTCTTTATGTTTTGAGAGAGGGGAAGGAGGGAAAGAAGCATCAGTGTGTTTCTCTAGCACGCCCCCTAGTGTGGACCCAGCCTGCAGTCCAGGCCCCCAGTGGGGGACATGTGTGAGAGGCAACCATACACTGAGGTTTCTCTCTCTCTCTTCCTCCCTTCCCCTCTGTCTAAAAATAAGTAAATAAGTTTTAAAAATTAAAATAATATGCTTGTAACCATTTCTGGGATGTTACAGAGCTAGTCCCCACTTTTTAAATTTTTATTTCATTTATTTATCTATAGAAAGAAAGGGAAGGAGAGAGGGAGAGAAATATCAAAGTATGGTTGCTGGGAACTGGCCCCTGCTGGGAATTGGCCTGCAACCCAAGCACCTGCCCTGACTGGGAATCGAACCACAATCTCTTGGTTGGGACCTTTTGGTTCTGAGGCCCGTGCTCAATCCACTGAGCTGCATCAGGTAGGGCATCCCAGGTGTTCCCTTCTAAGATGCCTCCAACTCTGTGATTCGCCCTTTGTCCTGGAGGCGGTGCAGCTGGAGCTCTTTGTGGTTGGTGCTGAGAACTACATTACCCAGAATCCTCTGTGACCTTCGGCCAATGAAGGCCCAGTGAAGGGAGGTTTCTGTTCGTGAGGAAGATGTTGGGGCGGGATTTCCTGTTTCCTTCTTGGGCGGATATGTTTTTTTTTTTTTTGGTTTTGGATTAGTCCACCCTAGTGGACTCAGGCTCCAGGACTCTCTCAGACCCTAGTGACACTAGAGGCGGCGATTCTTCCCTAACAAAGGCGAGCTTGAGGCTCGGCTGTGGCACCTCAAGTATCCCCTGGCTGCGGAAGCCTGGTTCCTCGCACTTGTCTCCCGCCAGTTATCCTCTCTCCTCCCCCGCCTTCTCCCCTCCATAGGTTCGGATGGCGCAGGTAGGTGTTACGCCCCCAGGTCCGCCCCTCCTTTTATTCTAAAGTCTCGAATGTGGGCTGTCCAGTCAGGACCAGGGTGGCGGGTGGGCCGCTCGTGGTGGGGTCCCAGTTTTGACAGCCACTATGATGGGACGTGGAAATTCTGGAGGTGCGACGCAGCCAGAGCATTGGGGGCTCTGGGTGATAGGATCAGAGAATGTGAGGAGGAGCTTTGTCTGGAACGTCCGCTTGAGCAGTTTTGCCTTCATTCTGAGGGCGATGAGAGCCGTGGAAGTTTCTGAACAGAGGAACGCGATCTGAGGATTTTATAAATATACCATCAGCTGCTCAGCGGAGAACAGACTTGGGGTGGGGGTTGGGGAGATAAGGACAGTGAGGCACAGCAAGGTGGAGGCCTAGGCTGAGGTCATAGCAGTTGGGTAGGCCTGAGACTGAGCACAGAGAGTTGACAGTAACCCCTGGGTGTTAGTGGCAGGGCAGGAATTAGCCTTTGAGACTCCTTCATGGTTGCTCGTTTTTCATAGTCTCTTATCACGGGTTCTCATGATCTCAGAAGTAATTGTGGACCCTATACAGGTGAGGGGAGGATGTGGGTGCTCTCATAGATTCCACTCCCACCCACATAGTATCCAGGATTATGATATCATAGAACACTTAACTTGTACTGTCCCAGCTCTTGAGTCTGAAGATCCTGGAGAAAGCCCAAGCCCAGGGTTCTGAATCCAGGTTTGAGGTTATATGGAAGAGTCCCCATTTCTTGTAACTATTGGAATAAGGTTTGGAAGGTTGTACCAGGCACGTGCAAGTACTTGGAAGTGAGACAGATTGGAGTTTTCAAGAAACTACAATTGTCAACCCTTGCTGTGTGGCTCAGTCAGTTGGAGCATTGTTCCATGCACCAAAAGGTTCCAAGTTCAGTCCCAATTGGCACTTGTATGGGAGGCAACCAGTTTCTCACATCAGTGTTCCTTCCTCTCCCTTCCTGTTTCTGACTAAAATAAAAATAAAAATACTACTAATAAAACATATTCTTGGGTGAGGATTAAAAATATTTTTAATTAAAAAAACAAAAAACAGCCCTGGCTGGTGTGGCTCAGTGGACTGAGCGCGGGCCTGCGAACCAGAGGATCGCAGTTTGATTCCCAGTCAGGGCACATGCCTAGGTTGCAGGCCAGTTCCGGGGGGCGGGGTGGGGGACACACACACGACACATGAGAGGCAACCACACATTGATATTTCTCTCCCTCTCTCCTTCCCTTCCCCTCTAAAGATAAATAAAAATATTAAAAACAACAACAAAACAAAAAACAACTACATGTCTCCATCATGTCCAATAGGAATCAAGAGCAGGTGGGCAGGAGTTAAGCCTCTGTTCTGAGGGTGGTACAGGAGGTAGTTGATCTGATCCAGGTTTTAACAGGCTCCCTGTGGATACCACGTGGCAAACAGACTGTGTAGGGTGAGGGTTCGGGAAGTTACAGTGCAGACCAGGGAGGAGGCTGCTTTAATATTCTAGGTGAGTGCTAAGAATGGATGGGCCAGAGGAGTGGCTGTGTAGATGGTATAAGTGATTGGATCAGATACTTTTTTAAAATCCCCACCTGAGGATATGCTCATTGATTGTTAGGAAGAAGGAGAAAGAAACATTAATATGAGGGAGAAACATCTATTCGTTTCCTCCGTACATGCCCTGACCGGGGGATCAAACAAAAAACCCTTTGGTGCACAGCATGACGCTCCAACCAACTGAGCCACCTGGTCACAGTGGATCAGTTATTCTGATGTGTGTATGTGTGAGAGAGAGAATCCCCAGGGTTTAGGCCTTATCAGCCGGAAGGGTAGATGCTCCAGCAGCTGAGATGGGCAAGTTAGTACCCATCTCAGAAGTAACTCAACGTGAATATCAGAAGTTTATTTGTGACCATGTGAAGGGGCTAAGATATTCCAGAGAACACTGCATGGAGGTGTTGATGAGCTGGATTCAGGACAGGAGTTCTGTGGACTTTAGGGTGGAATGTTCTAAAGGTAGATGATCGCATAGGAGGAGGTTTAGAAGGGAAAGTCTGCACATCACAATGGTAGTGCAGTCAGTGAGCCAGAAGGGCTAGTGACTGGAAGGTGGGGACCAGACTTGGGAGACAGAGAGTGATCCAAAAGAGTGATGTTGCAGGTGGAAGGGAGTGTAACTGATGGCCCCTGGGCCCTGGTATCAGGTATAAGGCAGACAGGTGAGCATGATCTTAGCAACCTCAGGAGAATTGACTACCATGGTGGGTGTTGTGGCAGGGGATGGGGGCCTGCATATCAGGCCCAGAACTTAGATGGTGCCTTTCTGCCCTCCTTGCTGTGGGTAGACACAGTGATGACCATAGGGACCATGAGACGGCACAGGGATCCTGTGGCACTCAGTCTGATATTTTTTCTGAGGTGAGGAGTTAAGAAGGAATGTAGCAGCACACATGGGTGTCTTCAGGAGATAGGCCACTCACGTACTTGGTTCTCCTCATGATGATGGGCAGGTAACCTTCGAGGATGTGTTCATGCACTTCTCCCAGGAGGAGTGGGGGCTCCTTGATGAGGCTCAGAGGCTCCTGTACCGCGATGTGATGCTGGAGAACTTGGCACTCACAGCCTCACTGGGTAAGGCC
Source organism: Sturnira hondurensis (assembly GCF_014824575.4). Taxonomy (NCBI): domain Eukaryota; kingdom Metazoa; phylum Chordata; class Mammalia; order Chiroptera; family Phyllostomidae; genus Sturnira; species Sturnira hondurensis. The sequence continues at coordinate 199,679 of NW_028086574.1, forward strand.
CTCACACCCACCCAGGGTCCTGGCGTGGGCTCTGCCCTTCCCGTTTTCCAGGGTGATCCTGGCCTTTTCCTGTACCAGAGCCATGGGCACTGCCTCCCCTCCCCAGTGCTGTGGAGTAGGTGTTGTGGATGCCACCTCTGAGTCCAGAGCAATCCACATGCCTGTTGCTTTAAAGGCTTGTGCGGCTGGCCCAGGAGTGAGGGATCTTATAGTCACCCAGTGGGTCATACCCATCTTGTCCTTGCCTTGACTAGGTGCCTCTGTCCAGGCCCATGGCACCCCGATGCCCCAGGATCTGCCCCCTTCCTATAGCTGGCATTTCTGATGGCCTGCCTATGGCAGGCATTGCAGGGACCAGGGTGGTCAGTCACTAGGACTACTGGATTATTCCTGAGGTTATTTTTATAATATCATTTCTTTGTTGAAAGTTGGGCCACCCAGACCAGTGCTGCCCACTTACCTGTCCTGTTTTTTCCTTAGGATACGTACCTTCCATGCCCTGTGGGGTGGCTCCACTGTGCAATGAATCCTGGCTATCAGACTGGGCACACATGACTACAGCCATGACCAGAGAGGCTCAGGGTGAGCGTGACCTTGGTGAGTGGGAGCAAGCAAAGGTGTCATGTCAAGGCTGGGTCTTAGTCATTGCCTAACCTCTTTGTGCCCACAGTTGTTTTAAAGCCAAGGCCATTGGCCACATTTCATCTCTTTCCCATTTATATACTTGCTTTTTGTGCTCTGCCCTTATATACTTGCTTTTGGCCTCTGCCTGTCCCCAACCTCTGCCTCTACATCTCTCCTGTTCCTCTTCACTGCTCCCTCTACAGTGCTCTCCACTTTGGCCTGTACTTAGTGTGTCAGATGTGCACAAGCCCCAAATCGTCTTTAAATACCAGCCATTTGATTATATCTTTTAAGGGGACACAGCCTTCCACACAACTCTCACTTGTCCACAGCAGCCAAGGCCTCATTGAAATCTGGATGAATTCATTGGAGACCCTGGCTTTCCTGGGCTGTACCCTGCATTTGTGTCCTCCACCAGTCAGAGCACCTTCCCTTCCATGACTTTTAGATGCCATCTGTGTAGCAACCCTTCTCTCAACTTGAGCTTGGACTCCTGTCTTATGGCTTTGGTCTTAGTTCTGTTAGACCCATGTTTGTAACAAGACTGCCCCCTCCAACCTGTTTAGCATTTGTCTGCTTTCAGGTTCTTGGCGTAAAATGGAGGATAAGAAGATAACGTTTAAGCAGAGGGTCTCTACAGAAGGAGCATCACAGGCCAGGACTCCCAAGGCAGGCTCTTCTACTCAGAAAGAAGCCTTTCCCTATGAGACATGTGGTCCAGTCTTGAAAGACATTTTGCCCTTGGCGGAGCACCAAGAAACACACCCTGGGCAGAAACCAGGTGGGAAACAATTTTACTTCAGTGTAGACCTTAACCACCAGAAACAGCATGGTGGAGAGAAACTCTTCAACAGAGATGAGGGCCAGGAATTTCTTGTGAACAGCTGCCCTGTCCAGCCATTGGAAATGCCCTTTATGACTGTGGAGGGTTGTAAAGACTTCTCAAGTAACTCAGGCATTTTCCAGCACCATGCCCCTTGCAGTGAGTGGAAGCCACACACTGGACAAAGACATTATGAGTGCAGTGAATGTGGGAAAACTTTCAACCGCAAAGACTCTCTTGTCCAGCACCAAAGAGTCCACACTGGAGAGAGGCCATATGAGTGCAGCGAGTGTGGGAAAACCTTCAGCCGCAAACCCATACTTGCTCAGCACCAGCGAATCCACACTGGAGAAATGCCCTACGAGTGTGGCATATGTGGGAAAGTGTTTAATCACAGCTCCAACCTCATTGTACATCAGAGAGTTCACACTGGAGCAAGGCCTTACAAATGTAGCGAGTGTGGGAAAGCCTACAGCCACAAATCTACACTTGTTCAGCATGAGAGCATCCACACTGGAGAAAGACCTTACGAGTGCAGCGAATGCGGGAAGTACTTTGGTCACAAATACAGACTCATTAAACACTGGAGCATTCACACTGGCACAAGGCCTTATGAGTGTGTATCCTGTGGGAAATTCTTTAGCCAAAGTTCTGACCTTATTGCACACCAGAGGGTCCACAATGGTGAAAAGCCCTATGAGTGCAGTGAGTGTGGGAAAGCCTTTAGCCACAAACATGTGCTTGTTCAGCACCATAGGATTCACACTGGAGAAAGGCCATATAAGTGCAGTGAATGTGGGAAAGCCTTCAGGCAAAGGGCTTCCCTCATCCGACACTGGAAAGTTCACACTGGAGAAAGGCCATAGGATAGTGGGATAAGTCATCTTGTTCACCAGTGAGAAGAAGCTCTGTGACTTTGAGAGTAGCCATCAACTGGAATTTGAACCCCATCCATCTGAACACTCATTCCAGGGACATTCTTCTGAGGGCCTCTTCCATGGGAAGCTTTCCAGAGCAATATTGCACTTTGTCACCTGCCCAGGACTCCTGCCAGAATTCCATCACTCCCAGTGTCTCTGAAAGAAGCCATCCCTCTATTCAGTGGCAGGGTTCAACATTGTGCAAATATCACCCCAACAAGCTCTGTTAGGCACACCTGTGATGCTCCTTTTCCTACAGGGAATCCTCAGTATCCTGAGCCCATTGATCCTAGTCCTTCCTGACCCCTACCCTGCCCCAACTTGTTTAAACATGGACACGGCCCAGTTTCAGTTAGGAGGATGCAAGTTTTGTTTGCTGGCCACTTGCAGAGCAGGTTTCCAGTTTTTGTGGACTTTATTGGGGTCACATGGTAGTCATGGAGGATTTGTCCATCCTCGATAAGTTCCCTAACTTGGAAAATGCCTACCCCAGTATTCTGATGTTTCAGCAAATTTCTTAATTTTAAAACCACCTTTAATCTTGGGGGTTCAGTTTACTCTGTGGGCTGGGTGGAGGACAGAAGCAGGTTCAGCCAACGTGAAGGGATGGGAAGCTTTAGGAAATGCTCAGTGTTGTGAGCTCAACAGCAGACACAACAGCTCATTCTAATTTCCACCTAACTCACACTGCTGCCCAAGGCCTCTTAGGGAAGGACACCAGTTCTATGTGTCCTAACCTTTTGTCCTGTGTGCCTCTGAGACTTTGAATGGTGGGCATTTGTTGTGGCAACTGCTGGTGGGTCTGGGAACACCATGCACTGGGTCCCGTGTTCCCAAGGGATGTTTCATATTTTCTTGCCCTCTTGAGAAGAACCTAACCCCCTCAGGCTTGCCATCAGCCCTGAAATCTAATATTTAGTAGGCAAATGTCCCTATCCCCTGAAAGAATAGGCAGGAATCACAATCGGTACAGAGACACTGATTAATATGGAATTGGGGACTGCAGCAAACCTAGGAATATAACTTCTAAAGGTGTATCCACAAACAGTCCCTCTACTATGGCACTGGTATGAGGGCTTACAGAAACTCTCAGGGCTCCCATATTCATGTGACTCCTGTGCCTGTGGTCACTATCAAGAGAAATCAAACTTTTTCTACAATAAACTACCTATTTTTAATGTACCATTTGATAAGGTCCAATATATACTTGTGAAACCAAGTTTCCTGATTCCTGTTATAATCCCTCTCCTGACTCATTCCCAGGTAACCATTCCTCTTCTGTCACTAGATTTATGTTTCCTAGAATTTTATATATGATGTATATGGACTAATTTAATATTTACTTATATATCTGACTTCTTTGACTCTGCATGATTATGTGGTGATTTATCAATGTTATTGTGTGTCAGTAGTTCATTCCTTTTTATCCACAAATTTGCTGACAGTGTTCCATCTGAGAGAGAAAATTCCAAAGCAAGCAATCCAGGAAGACTCATACAATAATGAAACCACAGTATGTATTATAACCTTAACTTGAAAGTGATGTGCCATCATTTATTACGTGATCTCTGGCTGACACAGACTAATTCTGCTACAAGGTAGCATGAGGCTCCACAATGGTGAAAATATAGGAGGTAGGATTTGGGTGGGGGGGGCATTTCTTGGACACTGATGACCATAATTATACTTATTTTTTATTTTTCTTTACCTTTTTAGTCTTAAGTGATTAATTACATTAAGTTTCAAGAGGTAAACTAACCTTTCATTTGTGAAGCAGGTCCCACTTGGTCATAATGTATTATTTTTATGTATTGTTGGATTTTACAGCCATGCACTTCACCTCAATTTCATCATTATGTAAACATAATGGAGGCACTTACACAAACAGTCTACTTTGCTAAAGTACTATAGGCAGTTTGAACAATGGTAAATATTCATGTATCTAAACATAGAAAAGGTACAGTAAAAAAAAATGCACTGCATGGAGCACTTACCATGAATGGAGTTTGCAGGACATGAAGTTGGTCTGGGTGAGTGAGTAGTGAGTGATGTGAAGGCCCAGGACATTACCATACATGACTATAGACGTGATACACTGTATAGTTAGGCTACACTAAATTTATTTTTACATACTTTGATTTCTTCAATAATAACATTCGCTAACTTTTTCCTGGAGGGAGATTCCTCCTCTTCTCGCTGCCCCCCCCCCGATTCCCCAATTCCTTTTTACTTCTTAAACCTAATTTCAAAAGTTTTTCAATTCTTGTAATAACAGCTTTAAGCACAAACACATTGTGTAGCTGTATAAAAATGTTTTCTTTATATCCTTGTTCTATAAGCTTTTTTCTATTAAAAATTATTTTTTACTTAAATTTTGTGACCACATACATGAAGACTAGACAGAAGTGGATAATGAAAGTATTAACCTTAGTGGGTCCTTCACATTTTTTGAGTCATGGACAAACTAGCACCTCACCATGGTGGGGGAAGTTGTACCTGGTTCACCACACTCCACCCAGGGTTGACCAGATGGCCCCTAGTAGCTCCATGGCTAAAATGGTGTGTTAGGAAGGGTGTTAAGACACAGTTAATTGAGGCTGCTATTATCTGTGCATTGGTCCCATTGTCGGGCACAGTAATTTTTTCACCTGAAATTGGTCTTTTCCTGCTACCAGATAGGTGGACACAGCCCCTGGCTCTCTGGTGGACATGCAGGACTGTTTTAACAGGACATGACGCACGGCTCTGTTCTTCCTCGATTCTCTGCACCTGACTCATGTGCCTGGGTTGCTGAACATTCAAGGACAGTGTGATCCTCACCTTGTGCACTCCCCACCAGACACCTGGTATGGTTGTGGCAGCCCCATCACCACAGGCTCTCTGTAATGTGTAAAGTGTTCTCTCCCATGGTGGTTGGTCTCCTGCAGAGGGATGCCTTTTTGCAAGAGAGATCAACAACCGTGGGAGGACAGGCCAGGTTGCCATCCTCCCTGGGCTCTCTTTGAAATTTCCTTTAATGATCGCTCCCTACGCTGAAACTGCACCAAACCAGAGATGGACGTTCATAGTTTACAGACACTCTGCCCATAGCCTCTCCTCTCCTTTCTGCCCAGGGACAGTGTGTGGAAGGCAAGGGTGTGAACCTGCTAACTTCGCTGTTCTGTAATTGGTTTCAAGGGAACAGCAGTCAGGGGAAGCTGCCCTACGCCAGGCTCTCCACAGAGCCCAAGGAAGCTCCAGGTCGCCCCTCAGGTGCTTGATGTCAAATGGGCACAGAGTTCCTATCTGACCCCCTCCAGCCACTGCCACAGCATCTGTGCAGGACCCACTCAGGGTGTGTGGGAGGGGAGGGTGACACCTTGTGGGACTCCATAGTGCAAGCGCTACTTTTTGTGCCCACAGGCAGATGCCAACTTGGGGATGAAGCCAGAGATGGGGCAATGTGTGTGTGTGTGGGGGGGGGGGTCTGAATCTTTGAAAACTGCCTCTTCGCAGGTTTGTAGTTCTCTTGGTTGATTTTAAGGAAACCGCTAATCCCAAGCATTGCTAGAGCCCTGTGGGCAGGATGCAGCCCCGGCACCTCTGTGACAGAAGGGCAAGGCCCTGTGAGGCCTCTAGCATTTGAGGTGACCTTGGGGTCCCACATCCTAGCCCCCTCTCTAGCACCATAGCCACTGATGGGACCATCTTGTGCGTGCATGCAGCCCTCTCTGCTGGGCAGTTCCCGGACCTACACCAAGGGGTCCCTCCCAACCTCATCCACACACACTGCAGTGAGTTTCCTATTCATCCTGAGATGCAGCAGAAGAGTGCAGACCCAGCCCCTTCGCTTGAGGGCTCCCCCAGGACGTGATCCCGGAACAGACAAGATGAGTAGGCAGGTGGCCAATAGTGGATGCTGTGCTGAGGCTCTTTCATTTGTGGTGTTGAATCCCAGCACATTTTGCCGTTGACCTGACTGCACACGAGGCCTTTTCTGAGGGAGCCCCCTGCGTGCACACTCCTGCCCAGGCCCCGAAGCAGCCTTGCTGCAGGCAAGAATCATCCCTAGCTGTCTGGATCCCACCAGCCAAGATGGAGGCATAGGTAGGTACACTTTGCCTCCTGACAGAACCAAAAGGACAACAAAAAAAATTGAAAAACAAAAAGTAAGAATTTCCAAAAAATTGAACTGTGAGGCGGACACCGGCCCACAGTGTCTGTGTCATTATGAATGAAATGAGACATTCACACGGACTACCAAGTTCGGTGGAAGAAAAGAAACAGCATGGCTTTTTCTCTCAAGGGGAGCTAAAGCCACAGTCCTTGCTGTGATTGGCCTTTATTGAGTTTCTTGGCACATTACATGATGGTCCTCATTTACTATGCATAGGTTGCTTTATGTTTTGACAGAAAACAAAGGAGCCAATGCCACTAATCACATCACAGAAGAGGGATATTTGCAAATAAAAAGGGCAAAGTGGTTGAACTGGTTACACTGTCCTTGGAAGGTTTGGCATGGATTTTAGGAAGTTACTTTGCAGTAAGTGTTTGCCACTGGAGGCTGGGCCCACACCACGCAGAATAGTCTCCTACAGAACTGCATGGAAGTTTGACAACCAAAGAGTTAAAGAAAAAACATTCACCCAGATCAATAGGAAGGGCAGAGATGAACAGCTGGGTTGGAGAGGATATGGCCTTCTGGCAGACAGAAGGAGGCAGGGGTGGCTGGTGGACCAGACAGTCCCATATTTACATGCGGATAAACCAGGAGGCACAACTGGAAGCAAGACAGACCATGCAACCTAGGGTCCAGTGCCAGGAAGTAAAGCCCCCAAATTTTTAACTGTAAAAACCTGAAGGGGTTGTGGAGGTGGGAAAAACTCCCAGCCTCACAAGAGAATTCACTGGAGAGACCCACAGGGTCCTAGAATGTACACAAACCCACCCACCTGGGAATCAGCACCAGAAGGGCCCAATTTGCTTGTGGGTAGCAGGGGAAGTGCCCTGAAAGCCAGTGGAGCCAGAGCTGAGCAAGATGCACTGTTCCCTGTCAGACCCCCTCCCCCACATACAGCGCCACAAGGCAGCAACTTAGGTGTTGCCCCAGGGAATACCTAAAGCTCTGCTCTTTACTACATAACAAGCGAGCAGAGACAAAAACATATGACCCAAATGAAAGAACAGATCAGAGCTCCAAAAATAGAACTAAGTGGTGAAGAGATAGCCAACTTTTTAGATGCAGAGTTCAAAACACTGGTAATCATGATGCTCACAGAAATGATCGAGTATCGTAACAACACAAAGAAAGAAGTGAAAGTTATGCAAAGCGAAATAAAGGAAAATATACTGGGAACCAACAGTGAAGGGAAGGAAACCAGGACTTAAATCAATGGCTTGGAGCAGAAGGAAGATATAAACATTCAGCCAGAACAGAATGAAAAAAATAATTCAAAAAAATGAGGAGAGGTTTAGGAACCTCCGGGACAACTTTAAATGTTCCAACATCCAAATCATAGGGATGCCAGAGGAGGAGAAGATAAGCACAAGATTGAAAACTTATTTGAAAACATAATGAAGGAAAACTCCCCCAATCTGGCAAAGGAAATGAATTTCCACAAAGTCCAGGAAGCTCAGAGACCCAAAGAAGTTGGACCCAAGAAAGCACATACCAAGGCACATCATAATTACATTTCCCAAGATTAAAGATAAGGAGAGAGTCTTAAAAGCAGCAAGAGAAAAGGAGACAGTTGCCTACAAAGGAGTTCCCATAAGACCATCAGCTGATTTCTGAAAAGAAACCTTACAGGCAGCAAGGGGCTGGAAAGAAGTATTCCAAGTCATGAAAAGCAAGGACCTACATTCAAGATTACTCCATTCGGCAAAGGTATAATTTAGAATGGGAGGGCAGATAAAGAACTTACATATACGACCCATGGACATGAACTAAGATGGAGGAATGCTGGGGGTGGGGGTGGGGCGGGTGCAGGCCGGAGGGGGATGAAGGCGAGAAAAAAATTGGACAACTGTAATAGCATAAACAACAAAATATACTAGATAAAATAAAATGCCAATATTCTAACATTAAGAAAGACCTACCAGACTCTTGGAGCCTCAGGCCAACCTGCAAGCCCTCAGGATCAGCGTGGGTCGGAGAGACTGGGGCAGCAGGCAGAGCCCCCTGAGATGTACATCAAGGCCAGATGGCATCCTGGAGCCCTCAGGTGGGTGTGGGGGAGCCACCTCCTGCAGTGGCTTCTGGAAGAGTCCAGTGTGTCCCAATAACTGACAGGCTTTCCAGGATCCTTCCTGCTGCCCAGTCGTGTCTTTCCATCTGCCTGAGCGGGGTTAGCATCACTTCCTGTGTTTCCGTTGCCCTGCCCGGGTGCGCAAGTGTGAACTGTTCTGAGCCAAACGTGTGAACGGGCCAGAGGATCGCTAAAGAGGGACAGCTGCGGCCTGATTGATGGATGGGCAGCTCACCTGTGCAGTTAGTGCCCTCAGAAGATTAGAGCGCATGGGAGGAAGCACGGGTCCGGAAGCCGCCACTTTGGTCCTCCGTGGAGACCTCTGCGTCCCCACAGCCCCCAGCACCTCTCCACCTCCATCAATGCGGGTCCAGGGCCCAGGGCTGCGCCCGGACCTCCGACTTTGGCGCTGGTTGATTCCCATCGCCATTTCCCCTGCGCCCTCTGTGGGTCTCCCAATGCGCTTTGCGTAGGACCCCTTCCCCGAGTCCCCAGGATTAGGGTCTCCTTACATCCAAGGCTCACATGGGCCGCCGGGCCCCTCGCGTTTTTCCACACTCTCCATGCCTCTGGGCCAATCTGGCACTTCCCGCGGGCTTCCCGCTGTAGTGCCATCCCCTGTGGTGCGGGGCCCTGGTTGTTGGCAGGAAGAGGGAAAATTTGGACTTCAGAAGCCAGCCCGACGTAGGGGGGAGGCGGGCCCATCGCAGTCGCAGGGCTGAGGTTTGCGTCCTGCGCAGTGCAGCGCACAGGAGTCCGCGTGGGGGCGTCGTTGTGCTGCTCCTTGGTCAGCAACATCAGGGTAACCAGCACGGAGGCTCCCGGGGCGGCTAGGCCCGCACGGAGTGAGGATACCTGGCCCTCCGCCCACAGACTCTGCCCCCACCCTTTGCCCCTCCTCACCACCGTCTAGTTACTGGGAGAGGACCACCTGGAGCCCCTGTCCTCTAAGAGGTGGGAACCGGAACCCCGCCCTGGTCGCTGACGTAGGGGATGGGTGGGGCGGGGGCGCGGGTTGTACCACCAGGCTGTGCAGGAGTCCGGTGTTTTACTAGCTCCCGGGAGCCACCCAACCAGGTGGTCCCGCCGGAGGACCCACCGATAAAACTCGAATATGTGTTGACACTTTCAAGGTACTTCCCAAGGCGACTCTCAGACTGTGTGGCCCCTAGGGTGTGTGGCGAGGTGTTCTGTCACCTTGCACCCCTGCACACTGACCCCCTCCACCCCAACTCTAGCAGCCCGCCAGCCGTTGTACAGACTCTGTGCCGCCACCTGCTGGACAGACGGTGACTTGCAGTATTTAGGGCCACCGAAGTTGGGAAAGTCAATCATGGTCTGTCATTGGTGCCGATTCAACACCAAGAGGAATGCGCATTTTGGGGGTGCGCTGAGGAAGGAAACTATTCGGTGCAAACAGCTCAATTATGACATAGCAGGAAGGCGGCCCGTCTGCTCCAGCAATAGATGTCTTTAGTGTATCAGCTCCACTTGGGGAAATGTAGCCTTCAGGAAAAATGCTGCTCCCAAACCAGAGGGGAACTGACTTTGTAGAGAAGTCCCTGCCCCGATCCCAAATTGTTCCACCCTCATGTAAATGAGGATTCTATATGCTTCGTTCGATCGGTCAAAATGGAGGTGCTCTGATTGGTTGGCATGATTATGCGAATGAGGAAGGGTATCGCTGCCAGCTCCTGGTTGGACAGGAAAAGTCCCAGACTTGTCGGTTGAAACACAGTTCCAGGAACTCCTTTACAAGGCTTGCTTCTCTCTGAACTGCAGTTAGCATTCAAGGCCCCACGTGTAGAAATGGCTGCTAGAATGCACTTTCAGATTTGAGCCCAGTTAGCCACCAAGAGGCCTCCTTCGTGGAGTTAGGTATCCACAGGAATAACAGATGCCAATAAACCAAACACAGTATCTAAAATCACAGTAAATCAACCCCAAGAAACGCCCCCAAAAGGCCGGGAGAAAACATTGGAAAGACTGTACCTTAATATTTACAGAGCTTACATTCCGTTATTCCTTTGGATTAAAGGCAAAGATAGCAACCAGCGACGATTACCCCCAATTCTGGGTAATTTAGGCTAAACTATCAAACGGTGCTATCAAGCCCCCCCCACACCCACACCCCCCGTCCGCCGCCCCTGAAGCCAAGTTTGTTTATCTTGAGAACTTGTAATGGGGCTGTAGCTCCACGTGTTTACAATCTGTGCTGGGTTATCTCTGATGTGCATCACGTTCTAGTTTTGTGCTACAATTCAGTAATAAAAATTTCCTTTCTCTTCTACCTTTGTGGAGATTTTGGAGATGGTTTTATTTCTCCAACCACATGAAATGCTAGAGTATTAGACTAGAGATCCAATAAGCAAAATCTGGAATGTGGTAAATCCTAACTTCCAAAAAATGTTAAGGATGAGAAAAAGCAGTCCTATAGCTACAGATTAAGATTTACAGGACACACCTACAAGTTACAAGAGGACAAACAAGATAACTGAGGATTTACCCCTGCCCCACCCTAATGTAGCAAGCTGACTAATGTCCCCCAAAGATGCCCACTAGCTCCTCAGTCCTGAACCTTGAGGACAAAAATTCAACCATAGTCTCCAGAAACTGCACCCCCACCACTGACCTCTGGATTTGTTTTAATGCCCATGAAGGCTACTGACGAGAGCAAAGGAAGATGACACATAGGGCTGAGTCCAGGAGATACTATGTGCTAGCTTCCCGTGGACTCACAGAATGGAGCTTAAGTCCGCCATCAATGCTAACCAGGGAATCCACCAAGCCTTGGTGGTGTTTTTTCCACCTGCCAAGTTTGTCACACAAAGGAGCACTTGTGTTGGCTGACTCGCCTCTCCAGAGGTCAAAGGCTCTCCCTTAACACTACAGACCGGCCCTGGTTGGTGTAGCTCAGTGGATTGAGCACGGGCCTGTGAAGCAAAGAGTCACTGGTTCGATTCCCAGTCAGGGCACATGCCTGGGTTGCAGACCAGGTTCCCTAGTAGGGGATACATGAGAGTCAACCACACATTGATGTTTCTCTCCCACTTTCTCCTTCCCTTCCCCCATCTCTAAAAATAACTAAATAAAATATTAAAAAAAAAACACTACAGACTGTCTGGCATATGGTCCAAGGCCCCAGATAAAGACTGTTTTTTTTTTTAAATCGCATTTAATTTGGAGAGGGAAAGGGAGGAAGAGGGAAAGAAACTTCAATCGGTTGCTTCTTGCACGTGCCTCAACTGGGGACCCAGCCCACAACCAAGGCATGTGCCCTAATCAGGAATCAAACCAGTGACCTTTAATTTTTGCAGGATGATGCTCAACCAACTGAGGTACACCAGTCAGGGCAAGACTCTTAATGTTGACCAAGCAGAATGTCTCAGCTTTAGAGGTTTACCTCACAGAAGCAAGTGCCAAACATTTCCTTGGAATGTGCAGAGGCTGGACAACTCAGAACTGCTGACAATCCTTCACTGCACACAGGGAATACTCAACGATGTGCAAATGCACATCTCTCCAAATTTAAATTTGGCGAACCTCATGGTCAGCTGGAAATAGTTGCTTTATTAACTGTCTAGACCTGTGAAGACTATATGAGAACTTGAACTTCTACATGGAAACATTCTTCCAGTACTAAAAAACATTTATTCCACTGAGTAAAGGTAAAGCATGAAGTTACATTTCCATTCACATTTCATCCAAAAAGATACCCAGGTGGCAAATTTAAATATGTGTACATACATGAGTTATCACGTAAGCTTATTCATGAGAGCCAAACTGGAAACAGAAACATCCATTAGCCCTGGGTGGTGGTGCTCAGTGGATTGAGCATGGGCCTGTGAATCAAACAGTTGCCAGTTCAATTCCCAGTCAGGGCACATGCTTGGGTTCCAGGTCAGGTCCCCAGTGCGGGGTATGTGAGAAGCAACCACACACTGATGTTTCTCTTTCCTTTCCTTCCCCTCTTAAAAAAATGCATCCATTAATGGGTAATAGTCCTGTGTGCACACACTAAAGAAAACACAAATATGAGGAAAAGTTTAAGGTTCCAATTACACAAACTTCTAAAAAACAAAAAATCAATAGTTGCTCTGGCCAAGTAGCTCTGCTGGTGAGAGCATCTTCCTGATACACCAAGGTTGTGAGTTTGATCCCTGGTCAGGGCATATGCAAGAATCAACCAATGAATGCATAAATAAGTGGAACAACAAATCAATGCTTCTCTTACATCAATAAATAAATTTTAAAAAATCAACTTGCCCGGGAATGCAGGGAAGATCACAAGATGATAAAGTTTGTTATGATGATAGTTTTCATGGGTTTACATGTTACCAAAACTGTTCATTTTAAAAATAATCTTGTTTCATGATGTGCCAATATAACCCAAAAAAGTTTTAACAGAAATGGTTTCATATGACATGAAACTGCTACTCAGAGGCAGTCTCCACACTATGGATGTTCAAATATATCAGGGGGGTCAAACTCATTTTCACTGAGGGCCACATCAGCTTTGTGGTTGCCTCCGAAGGGCCAAATGTAATTTTAGAGCTGTATAAACATAACTCTTCCCTAACAGTTAAGTGAGAGCTCAGCACTGCCGCTCCGTAGAAACAAGGCGCCAGGTGGAAGGCCGGATTCTGCCCGTGGGCTTTGTATTTGCCACCTGTGAAATACATGGTGTCAATTTTAGGTTGATGACTCCCTCACAAGGTTCTGTCATATCTGGTATGATATAGAGCTCATTCCCTGTTATCCTCTCTCATGCTGAGTGAGGCCTTTCTCCACTATGAAGTCTCTGATGCCGAGTGAGGTTAGACCTCCAGCTGAAGGCTTTCCCACATGAGGCAGTCATAAGGTCTGTCCGGGACATGATGTTTCTGGTGCTCAATCAGAGCAGATCCGTGACTAAAGACCTTTCCACATTTGCTGCACCCCCAAGGCCTGTCTCTGATGTGAACTTTTTGGTGTTGAGTAAGTTGGGTGCTTTGGCTACTAAATTCTCCACATTCACTGCACTCATAGGGTCTTTGTCCCATGTGAACTCTTTCTGGTGCTAAGTGAGGCCAAAACTTAGGCTAAAAAGCTTCCCACATTCCGTGCACTTGTAAGGCCTTGCTCCTGTGTGAATGAATTCTCTGGTGCTTAATGAGGCTGGGGTTCTGGTTAAAAAATTTCCCACATTCACCACACTTAAAAGGCCTTGTTCCTGTGTGAACTCTCTGGTGTTTAACCAGATTGGAGTTAGAGGTAAAGAATTTTCCAGCCCTGGCTGGTGTAGCTCAGTGGATTGAGCGCGGGCCTGCGAACCAGAGGATCGCGGTTCGATTCCCAGTCAGTGCACATGCCTGGGTTGCAGGCCAGTTCCCTGCAGGCCCACTCCCAGCAGGGGATGCATGAAAGGCAACCATACATTGATGTTTCTCTCCCTTTCTCCGTCCCCTCTAAAGATAAATAAATAAATAAAATCTTAAAAAAAATAAAATAAAAAAAGAATTTTCCACATTCACTGCACTTATAAGGCCATGACCCAGTGTGAATTCTCTGATGCTCACTAAGGCTGGAGCTTCGGCTAAACAATTTGCCACAATCACTGCATTTATATGGCCTTTCTCCCGTATGAATTTGCTGGTGCAGAACAAGTGAGGGTTTGTTGCTAAAGGTTTTCCCACACTTGCTGCACTTGTAAGGTCTTTCTCCAGTATGAATGCGCTGATGCTGAACAAGTGTATGTTTATAGCTGAAGGTTTTCCCACATTCGCTGCACTCATATGGCCTCTCTCCAGTGTGGACTCTCTGGTGCTGAACAAGTCTGTACTTTCGGCAGAAGGCTTTCCCACAGTCACTGCATGTGTAGTGCTTCTGTGCAGTGTGAAAGGTTTCTGTACACTCACGATGAGGGAGCAGGTGAAGGCCTAAATTAAGGGGGTAGCCTTCCCAGCCTCCCAGCACGTGAATGCTGTCTCTGATGTGCAGACAGTGCAGCTCTTCACACAGGAGGCCTTGTCTGTGGTCCTCCTAAAGAGTTTCTCTTTATTGAGCTGCTTCTGGAGCTGGTGATAGTTCCCAGATGCTCTGCATCTGGGATTCTCGGGGTTTCTTCCTAGGTTGTCAGTTAGATGCAAATTGCCTTCTAAAGGCCAGGCCACACATCTCCCAGGGATTGGCCTTTGGAGTATTTATCTGTGACATTTCAAAAATAGTCTGCTCAGAAGTTGCGTCTTCATCCTCTGCTCCATGCCAACCTAAAAGCAGAGAAAATACTAGGGAACTTCATGTAAATTGGGGTTAGGAGGAGGCAGCCCGTCACAAATGTGTGACTGACATCCAAGGGTAAGTTCACGGGAATTCCCAAACAAGGGAGTTGGGTGGGTTGAGGAAGGGCTATGTGCAGTACCAGACCTCTAAACATGACAGAATAGGGGGACTCAGCAGACAAAAAACATAAGGATGGGAGCACAGGTTGGTGGCAGGTCCACAACTCCTCTGGGAACACTCGTCACTAGGGCCAATGCTGCTAGTGACACCTGTGTGCTATGGGGAAGGGTATGTCCAGGCCCAGGAAAATCTGAGTCCCCGTTACCCTCTTCGTCTACGCCCGCCCGCCCCGCCCCGCCCCACGCTGTGGATTTTTAACGCGAAAGAGGCACCAGCTGGGTGAGGGCCAGGGGAACGCAATCATTACTTGAATCGCCGCCTCCGGAGCCTGTGGGCCGAGTGGGGACCCGCGCGACCGAGCAGCGGGCTCAGCGTCTTCCCCTCCGGCCACCTCAGGCCGGCCCAACGCTCCCAACGCTCCCAACGCTCCCAACGCGGAGACCGCGGGCAGATTCGAGTTCACCAGGTGTCGCGAGGGGACGACACCCGAACACCCGCACCACAGTGCCTCTCTGCTGAGCCCTCATTGGCTCAGCGCCACCGTCGCGAGACGCAGTGCCTTCCGTCACACGTAGTTCTCAGCGCCTCCGGCCCCAGCGGGGGGCTGTCGGTAACGGTAACGTGTTTATGAACGGGGGTCTGTGACTCTGAGAACAGGGCGGGGCTTCACGCTTGTTAAAGGGGACGCACCCACATTTCCGTACAATCTAGTTTGCCCTGATCACAGAAATATTCAGACGTGTCACTCAGACACAAAGTGCATCCACCCACAGCTGTAAATTATTACCATTTAGTATTGCTCAAATCCGTGAAGACTGAAGCCTCAGAATCAGTTTGGTTTCACTGTGTTAGATCTCCGTCAGAAGAGCAAAGATTGCAGACATGTGGCAGGTCAGANTCTGCTGAGCCCTCATTGGCTCAGCGCCACCGTCGCGAGACGCAGTGCCTTCCGTCACACGTAGTTCTCAGCGCCTCGGGCCCCAGCGGGGGGCTGTCGGTAACGGTAACGGTAACGTGTTTATGAACGGGGGTCTGTGACTCTGAGAACAGGGCGGGGCTTCACGCTTGTTAAAGGGGACGCACCCACATTTCCGAACAATTTAGTTTGGTCTGATCACAGACATATTCAGACGTGTCACTCAGACACAAAGTGCACCCACTCACAGCTGGAAATTATTACTTTAGTATTGTTCAAATCCGTGAAGACTGAAGCCTCAGAATCAATTTGGTTTCACTGTGCTAGATTTCCGTCAGAAGAGCAAAGATTGCAGACATGTGGCAGGTCAGAAACGATGGGTGCGGGGGGGTGGGGGGTGGAGAGGGCGCACTGCGGTGTCTCTGGTCCGTCAGGAGACATGTAGAGCTTAGAGACAGTCCCGTATTTCTCACCCCATATCCTGATGCCTTCATATGTACAATTTATTTATTTAATTTTTTATAAGCTAGCCCTATTTTAAAAGGAGAGCGATTTATTTAATGCTGTCTTCTGCCAGGGTAGGCGACACTGTGGTCAAAATATCCAGAAAAGGCAGAAAGGGGACATCTGAACCCTGAGATACAGGATTGGAGGACATGACCTCCTTCCCCTGCAGGGAGGTAAATACAATTCACCTGCAATTGCAGTGACAATGCATGGGGAGTTGTGATTGTCTCAGAGAAATATCTGTGAAACGCTGACCCTGCTGAAATCAGCGATTTCTTTATTCAAAGTTGGTGCCAAAATAACTCTTGCCCGTGTGAACAAGGTTAGGATCTCAATGAAGTATGAAGGGTCAAGGGTCTAAGAAGTGATGGAATGAAGCTGAGCACATAAGAACTCGGGGGACTTGGCTAGCCCGAGATTATGATTCTCTAAATTGTGACTTACTACTTAAATCATATATATTTTAAAGATTTTATTTATTAATTTTTAAAGCGAAGGGAAGGAGAAAGAGAGGGAATGAAACAAGAGGAGATATGTAGAGCTCTTGCATGCCCCCCACCGGGGCCCCGGGCCGCAGGCATGTGCCCTGACCGGGAACTGAACCAGCGACGCTTTGGTTCATAGGCCCACGCTCAATCCACTGAGCTACACCAGCCAGGGCTACTTAAATCATTTTTGAGTACACGGAGCAACACCACCAGCTTGAAGGGGTGGGGTAGGTAGAGAGCAGAGAGCTTAGCCAGAATGCTAGGAACAGGGCTCCTGCGGCATCGCCCTCGTTTCCTCCTGAATGAATAACTGTTCCGTGCCTGCTGCACTCTAGGCACCGTCGGGGCTGCCTGGGACACATCGGGGCCCAGAGTCAAAGAGCCCTGCCGTCACAAGGCCGTCACGCCAGTCAAAGGAGATGGACAGCAAACGTTAATGTCAATAGTCAGTCATGTAAGACTTTACAAGTTATAAGTGACTGTCAAAACAAAACAGAAGAAGTTAAGGATGCTATGAAATGGGGTTATAGTCTTGCAAACCTATAGTCTTGGAAGACCTCACTGAGATCTGAACCTCTTAGAGCCTGGGGAATTAGTTCCAGGCAGAGAACGTCAGAACAGAGACCCCAAATCCAGAGTAGGCAGGAGAGTGGGAAGAGGAATATTCTGGGGTCAGACGTACAGCAGGACAGGATGTTTTGAAGAAATTACATTAAAAAAGATTTTTATTTATTTTTAGGGAGAAGGGATGGAGAAAGAGATGGAGAAACATCAATGTGAGAAACATCCATTGGTTGCCTCTCACACGCCCCCAGGCAGGAACCTGACCAGAGACCCAGGCATGTACCCTGATGGGGAATCAAACTGGCTACCTATTGGTTTGTGGTACAACACCCAACTCACTGAGCCACACCAGTCAGGGGAAGAGTTTTCACTTTGCTCTAAGTGTGAACTGGGGAGCCATGGGAAAAAATATTGAACAGAACAGACCTTGACTCTTTTCTTAGTAAATTATGATGACTGTTGTGCTGAGAAATGCAAGAAGCCGGGAGACCGTTTAGAAAACGAGTACTAGAATCAAGGTGAGTGGGGTGGTGGCTCTGACTTGGACCAGGAGTGGTGGTGATGAAATGTGGTCAGATTTTTTTTTAAGATTTTATTTATTTATCTTTAGAGGGGAAGGGAAGGAGAGAAGGAGAGAAATATCAATGTGTGGTTGCCTCTCGTGAGTCCCCTGCTGGGAACTGGCCTACAACCCAAGCATGTGCTCTGACTGGGAATCGAACCACGATCGTGTGGTTCACAAGTGATTTTTTAATGTTATGTGTATTTTACCACAATAAAAAAATTAACAGCCCTGGCTGGTATAGCTCAGTGGATTGAGTGTGGGACTGCGAACCAAAAGCTTGTGGTTTGATTCCCAGTCAGGGCACATGCCTGGGTTGCAGGCCAGTTCCCAGCAGGGGATGCACGAGAGGCAACCATACATTTGATGTTTTTCTCTCTCTCTCCTTCCCTTCCCCTCTGAAGATAAATAAATAAAATATTTTTTAAAATTAACAATTTTTTTAAATGCCTTAAGAATTTTCACAGCACACATACACTGAAGACACTCTTAAAAAAAGTATTCAAATATAAAATATAAGATGCTTTGTAGGAGGAAACCTGTGTAGGAGGTAGATGGCTCATAATTTTTTTATTGATAACCATTTCATGTGTAACTGAACTTAGGTCCTTTATCTTACTTGTTTCCTACACTGAACAGCTTTGTTTATGTCAGGAAAGCCAAGGGGAGAACAATCCAATTCCCCCAATTCCATGACAATTTACCTCTCTGACAGGTTCTCTATCTTTTGGAGTTAGTTCGCTTCAGTGTACAGCTCTGGTTTGAGGGAAATGCCCTGGGAGGCTACAGGAACCCATAAAACCTCTGGATCAGTAGCTCTGGCAGTGACAATGGCTTCATGACACGCACAGACCTGTGCACTCTGAGGGCTTTGGTACACCCTCTCACACACTGCCAGTTCCTGGGACATAGAGGGATGCCCCTTTAGGGGGGCTCATCCACTCTAGTTTACTGCAGTAGCCTCCCCCACTTCCTACTAATCCAACCAGCTTCTGTACAGAATGGAGTTCCCACTCTGGGCCTTGTCAGTCTATGTCCATGGACACATACCTACATGACTTTTGACTTCAGGACACAGGCTCCCAGTTAGATCAGGGAATATGGCACATCCTCCGAGTGATCCAACACAGGCTAATGACCCAACAGAGGCCGCTACCAAATGCGATGAAGATTATCCAGGCCATTGCCTCATCCTCC
The DNA here is from genome assembly GCF_014824575.4 of Sturnira hondurensis. NCBI lineage: Eukaryota > Metazoa > Chordata > Mammalia > Chiroptera > Phyllostomidae > Sturnira > Sturnira hondurensis. The sequence continues at coordinate 218,888 of NW_028086574.1, forward strand.
AGCTGACTGCAGAACCAAAAGTAATCTTTGCACGCAGGGCACCAAATGCAGGCCAAGTCCTGTGAATTTTCCCAGACCTCATGCAGCAACACAGATGGAGCCAAAGCTGGACTGAGAACTGTTCTCTATCCCTATTCCCTGAAAACCTGACAAAGTGCAGGGCCCAGGAAAACCTGCTCTCCTTTCCTCGTGGCAGAGTGCAGCTCTGTTCATACCCACAGTGCAGCGCACAGAAGCCCAAGAAGTTGCATGCAACTTAACCAGTAAGACCTTCATTATTAAAAAAGCCAGCAGGGTGAGTGAGGAATTTCTGTGTAGGGGGCCATGGTGACTAGAAAGTCCTCATGAGACAGTAAAGCCCTGAAAAAGGAAAACCTCTGGAACCGGCAAGCTAAAGCCAGCTGAAGTCCTCTAGTCCAAGCTGGCTGTTGTTCACACCTAAAACAGCTGTGGGGAGGGCACGAGGCCTCACCCCAGGGGCTCAAGTGCCTGCTGAACATCCCAAACAGAGTGAGAGGGCACAGTATTCTGCACCCCCTGAACATTTTACAGGCCAAGGCAATACATAGAGGCTCCCCGTCAGGTAAGAGAAGCAGGACAACTTCTATGACAGATACTGGCAGTGACAGAACTCCAGCCAAGGACCCCTGGCAGGTGTGAAAGTGCAACACCAAAAAGCTCCCCACGTACCTGGCATTTTAATCAGCTGCTCTGGAAAGGGAACTGACAGTCCACTTGCCAGCGCTTCAAATCTGGGTCAAACCACTATTAAAAAATAAAAAAAGAATCTATCAAAATGCTGTGGTACTGACTTAAAGGCATACATTTAGAATGAAGAATCCAGGAACAAACCCCCATACATATGCTCAGAATTTGACAAGGGTACAAAGACCATCCAATGGCAAGTGAAGCTTTTCAGCAGATGGTATTGGGAAAACTGGATATCCACATGCAAAAGAATGTACCTGCACCCTTACCATCCATGATGTAAAAAAAAAAAAATGAACTCAAAATGAATCAAACACCTAAATGTTAAATACTTAAAAGGTATAATACTCTTAAAAGACAACACAGGGTCCAGGCTGGTGTGGCTCAGTAGAGTGCCAGCCTACGAACCAAAGGGCCGCTGGTTCAATTCCTGGTCTGGGCACATGGCTGGGTTGCAGGTCAGGTCCCCAGTTAGGGGCACACAACAGGCAACCACACACTGATGTTTCTCTCCTTCTCTTTCTCCCTCCCTTCCCCTCTCTAAAAACAAATATTAAAAGAAAGAAAACATGAAAAAAGCCTCATGACATTGGATCTAGCAATAATTTATTAGACACAACACCAAAGGCACAGAGAATAAAAATAAATTGGATGATGCTGAGATGTAAAATTTGTGTGAAAAAGGAATAAGTGAACATAGTGAAAAGGCAACCATCAAAATCAAAAAATATATTTGCAAGTCATGTATCTAATAAGAAATTAGCGCCCAGAATATATAAAGAACTCCTACATTGAATGTAGTCAATAATGTTGAGATAACGGGGTACGGGGCTGGGTGTGTTTTGGGGGCAGTGGGGTGACCCCTCTGCAGAGCGCAGGGTTTTCCAGCCACTTCGCTTCATATCTGAAATTGTTATGGAATGGTACTGAATGGAAACTGTACCTGAAAAGCTTTAAAAATTTAAGAAAATTTTAAACAGAAAATCAGTAAATTAAAAGAAGTACTACATCTAAATAACAAAAAACCCTGATTAACAAGTGGGCAAAAAATGTGCCCTGGCTGGTGTGGCTCAGGGGATTGAGCGCCAGCCTATGAACCAAAGTGTTAGGGGTTCAATGTCTAGGTAGGGCACGTGCCTCGGTTGTGGGCCAGAACCCCAGTTGGGGGTGCATGAGAGGCAACCACACATTGATGTTTCTCTCCTTCTCTTTCTCCCTCCCTTCCCCTGTCTAAAAAATAAATAAAATCTTTAGAAAAATAAAAATATAAAAATGTGGGCAAAAATTTGAATAAACTTTCCCAAAGAACATATACAAACAGCCAATAAGCAGATGAAAAGATGCTCAACATCGTTAATCCTCAAGGAAACGCAAATCAAAGCCACAGTGAAATAACACCTCATGTTTCTTAGGATAGTGCTATAAAAAATAAAACAAGAAAAACTGTTGTAAGGGTGTAAAGAAATTGGAACCCCTAAGCACTGCTGGTGTGCATGTTAAATAATGGTGCAGCTACTATGAAACACAGACCCTCAGTTCCTGAAAAAGATTAAAAAGCAAATTACCATGTGATCCAACAAGTCCACTTCTGGGTGCACACCTGAAAAGCACCAAAAGCAGGGTTTCGAAGCAGTATTTGTGCAATCATGATTGTAACATTATTCACAACTGCCAAGAGGTGGAAGCCACTTGTGTCCATTCATAGTCAAACTCACAGATAGAAAATAAAATGATGGCTATCAGAGGATTAGGGAGCAGGGAATGAGTTATTGCTTCACAGCTATAGTTTCAGTTTTATTTATTTTATTTTTAGATTTTATTTATTTATTTATCTTTAGAGGGGAAGGAGAGAGGAAGAGAAACATCAATGTATGGTTGCCTTTCATGCATCCTCTGCTGGGAGTTGGCCTGCAGGGAACCGACCTGCAACCCAGGCACGTGCCCTGACTGGGAATCGAACTGCGATCCTCTGGTTCGCAGGCCTGTGCTCAATCCACCGAGCTACACCAGCCAGGGCCATAGTTTCAGTTTTATAAAAAGACTTCTGGATGTTTGTTGCACAGTAACATGAGTGTATGATTACTACTGAACCTTAACTTTAAATGATTAAAGTTGCAAATTTTGACTTATAAGTATTTAAGACATGATTTAAAGAAACCACACAACTGCATAGCAGTGCTTCCACTGCTGAATCACAGCAGACATTACTTTGAAGCCATTTCTGGTTTGCAGTACTCTTTGCTGCCAACTTCTTGGTGCCGAACAAGGTGGGAGTTCTGCCTAAAGCCTCTCCCGCAGTTGCAGCACTCACAGGGCTTCTCCCCCGTGTGAATTCTCCGATGTTTAATGAGGCTGGACTTGTATCTAAAGACTTTACCACATTCAACACATTCACAAGGCTTCTCTCCAGTGTGAGCTCTCTGATGAATAATGAGTGTGGAGCTGTCCATAAAGAATTTCCCACACTCACTACATTCATAAGTTTTCTCTCTGGTGTGAACATTCCGGTGCCGAACGAGATGAGAGTTTTGGCTGAAAGAGTCTGCCACATACGGGGCACTCATAAGGCTTCTCCCCAGTGTGGTTTCTCCGATGTCTGATGTGATTTGAGTTGTGTCTAAAGTGCTTCCCACATTCGCTGCACTCGTAAGGCCTTTCTCCGCTGTGCACTTTCTGATGTCTCTCAAGTGTGAAGTGGTACCTGAAGAACTTCCCATATTTGCTGCACTCAAAACACCTTCCCTGAGCGTGAACTCTCTGGTGAATAATGAGCACGGAGAGGTCCATGAAAGACTTCCCACATACGCTGCACACATATGGCCTTTCTCTGGTGTGAACTCTCTGATGTCTTTGAGTGTAAAGCTGTACTGAAAGGATTTCCCACATTCACTGCATTGATACGGCTTTTCTCCAGTGTGAACTCTCTGATGAATAATGAGCGTGGAGCTGTCTTTAACACACTTTCCACACTGGCTGCACTCATAACACACTGGCCTGGTATGAACTCTCTGGTGCTCAGTGAAGTGTGTGACTGAAGTGACTGAAGAGTCCCCCACAGTCAAAGAGCTCACTGAGCCTTGTTTCACTGTGCACTTTCTGGCACTCAACACATAAGTGTTTGTAGCTAAAGGCTCTCCCACATTCGTCACACTTGTAGCTATTGTGCCCACTTTCCAGTCTCCCTGCCCTCAGTATTATGTGGCTTCCCTGCACTGTGAGGGGTCTGGTGCAGGGAAAGGCCAGAGCAGAGAGTTCTTCCCACCCTCCCCTCATGGCCAGGTCCTCTCTGCAGGGTGAACAATGCCGTTCTTTACAAATGAAGGCCTCTGTTCATCCCATCCAGACACTTGCTTTCTGTTCTGCTCCTTACAGCACCGGAAAGACTGGCCACATGTGTGTTCACCTCTTGCTGAGGGTGCATTCCGTCCTGCTTATCCAGACGCAAAATGTCTTTTAAGACTGGGCTACACATATCCAAAAATGAGACTTCTGGGTGCATGGATCTTGACTTGGGGTCCGGACTTGTGACACTCCTGCAGAATCACCTTGCCTCAAAGGGACTTCCTCCTCCTGCGCTCCAGGCCAACAACCTGCAAGCAGACCACTGACGGTGAAGTACGTGTTGACTTTGGTGGGAGGGGGCAGCTCATCGGAAATGTGCATCAGACACCCAGGAATAAGGGTCTGCTGACAGGCAGGGGGGTCTAGACACAGTGGGAGGAAGCCTGCCATGCACAGCTGACCTGGGAGCTCACAATGTGAGTGCCCTGATCATGGGGAGAAACACAAGGAAGGGACAGGGCGGGAGGGAGTTGCAGGACGTGCAGGCCACTGCTCTGCAAATGGCTTTCAACAAGGGCATGGTTGCTGGTGACGGTGAGCACTGTGTAGTAGGTTGTGTCCAGACCCAGACATGTCTGATTGGAACACAGTAGCTGGTGTTCCAGGACTATCTAAGGACACGCGTAGACGTCACTGTACCTTAAGTGTAGGCCGAATGTCAAGAGCACTGCAAAGGGAGTAGTGGAAGAGAACAGGTGACAGGTGGAGGCCACAAAATTCAGGGAAGCTGGGGCCTGGAACATTCGAAATGACAATGGAAAAGAAAAGGTAGAATGCATGTGGGGTCTGTCCTGGGCAACCCATAAGGGTGGTGCCCAGTGTGATTCAGACCCAGCTCTGGTGACATGTCCTTTCCCAGCTCCCAAGCACCACAGCCACTCCTTGTTGCCACTAATAGTGCTATCTACCTCGACAGGCAGCCAGTGCCCTCCCCCTTCAAGATATAGGACTTGAAAATGGCCCGCCTAGGTGAAACACAGGGAAAGGGGGTGGTCAGCACGGTCCCCACAGTGATCCAACTCACGATACCCCACATTCTAAGATCATGAGCAGTTCATAGCAGGGTCTTGCAGAACCAGTGCACTACTGGTTCTCGCACTACTCTATAAGTAGTGACCACATTGGAAGTGGGGACAGTGCACACAGCCTGGCCCTGCCACCAACAACACATGTGCCAGCAAACTGGGAGAGGAAGCATTGCCCGCAGTCTTGTGGTGGGAAGGACCAAGCTGCCCCTGGAAAGGACAAGAACAGAGCCCAGCCCAGGGCCCGGGGCCCTGGGGGTGGGTGTGAGGGCCTCACCTATGGAGGACGACAGTGCCAAGTTCTCCAGCCTCACACTTTGGTACAGGCGTCTCTGAACCTTGTCCAGAAGCCCCCACTCCTCCTGGGAGAAGTGTACGGCCACATCCTCAAGTACCACACGGCCCTGTGAAAATGGAGAATTTGGTTCACAAGTAGCTTCTTTTCACTGTGTTTTTGCGGATTCTGCACTTACCTATTTATCATCCATTAATTACAGATTAAACTAACGGCCAAATTTGTTTATAGCACCCCTGTGATTCTGAGCCCATTGTCTGAACCATCTCCTTAGCTAACTCACACACAGACAGTGAATATTTCCCCTGCCTGAAAGCAGTCCAGGGCAAGGTCTCAGACGGCTAGGGACAGCCCCTAAGCTGGAAGACCTACCAGAATGTTCCAGACTAGTCAACCCTAAACTACTCACCTTACTCTCCTCATCTCTTCCAAGGAAACCCCAGAAAATGTTCTGGCTGAGGTTTCCCCTTGCTCCTCCTGCCTTCTGGTCAAATCTGGTGCTTCCTAACCTGACACTGAGAGGTGTGGGTTCACTGTACACTAGGGAAATATAAGGAATAAAGATCTCTGTCAATGATATTGGCCTCACCATATTGTCATTTACCATTCACATCTACAATAAAAATCCCATTGGCACAATCACTCATCCGCGTCTTTCTCCAGGATCTTCAGTCCTTTCCCACGCATCCCCCTTTCTCCCCGACTTCCCAGCGTGGGAGAGTTACCAGGTGTGGTGGCACTGGTACCTGCTCTCTGTCTATGGCCACTGATCACTGTGCGCAGCACAGAGCAGAACACATGTGGGGGAGGTGGCAGAAAAGTGCCCGCTCGGCTCTGGCCTGGAATGTGGGGCCCCACCCCTCTCCTGCCAGCCAGTTTCCCTGGGGTCCCCCAGATCATGCCTCCCAGACAACCAAACTCGGACTCATCCTTCTCCTGTAAGCGCCCAGGGCCAGGGGCCAGCCCTTCACACTCCCCTCACCTGCATATCAGTCTTTGGACTCACTTCTCTCCTTCCCTCGGCCATGACTCTGATTCCTCCAAGGCGGCAACCCCAGACTCCCCCAGCCCAACCACAGGCTTTCCTCTGGCCTTCCAACACACCTGTTTGCATGTAGAATCCAGGCAGAGCACCCAGCATCCTAATCTGTCCTGGTCTTGCCCTGAACAACAGAGTCCCCCAGAACCAGAGAGCGCCAAGCCCCCAGGCAAGGCCTCCCGCAGCCCTGACTCTCACTTCTACTCAGCTGCAGAAACCTATGTGAGCACCTTAAGGTGCCTGGCCCTCACTCACTTCCACTGTGCATGCTGTCTCACAGCCATCTGGACCCTCTCCACCTCACCCTCACCCAGGACCTCAAACCAGCGAGACTTCCCCTTAACTACCAGCCTGCATGAGACGATCCAGGCAAGGGTCACCATAACCCCTGCTGAGTCCCCAGAGGGGTCATGAGCCCTGCCCTGCGCTGGCCTCGCTGACAACTGACCTTCGTGGAGATGCCTCGGCACCCATCCCCGGTCCACTGTCCCCTCAGGCTTTCTGACCCCCCCCTCCCCTCACGGGCACACACCCCCACAGCCACTCTGGTTCCTATGTCTGTGGCGCCCACCCCCACAGCCAGGTGACCACCTGAGACGTGGGTCTGGCCTGTCCCTCCCTCCCATGTTCCTAACAGCATTACCACAATAACAGAAGGACGCTGCTCTGAAGTGTGAGCTGCAGCTCCACTGGGGCGCACACACCTGCCGCCATATCGCACTGTCTCCAGGCTGAGCTCCTCCTCTGAACCCCAGATCTGTCCCCTCGGAGCCGCCAGAACACTTGTGACATGCCCCAAACCAGATTCCTAGAAGGAATTTACCGATGACTTCCCACTTCCTAACTGATACAACGTCCATTCCTCCAAGCGAGGCCAGAAACCTCGGGGCTGGCCCTGACTCCCCACTTCCATCTCACTCTCCACAGCAGGAAAGGCAGCAGCTCTGTGCAACACATTCAAAAGCCCACCACTCCCGTCCAGCCAACACCAGCACTGCCTGTACTGGGGCAGCCACCCTACCCTCTCCCCCATGTCTATCCTCCAACTCTGCAGCCACAGCGAGCCTGTCAAAACTCGGGTCAGATCACCCCCCTCCCCTGCCCCACACCTGCCCCAGCTCTCACGGTCCTCAGACTGGAGGCCTGGAACGATTGGTTGTCATTCTAAGCCTGGCCCCTGCATGGCTCAACCTCTTGCCACCCACTCCCTATCCCATTGGATGGAACAGGAATTTGCAATTTCCTAAACATCCCAGCTAAGTTGCACCTGCCAGCATTTAAGTTTCTTTCTTTTTTAATTTACTGATTTGAGAGAGAGAAAGAGAGAAGGAAACAGCGTATGATGCTCTAACCAACTGAGCTACCTGGCCAGGGCTCACTTGTGGCATTTGAATATTCTAGATCCTGTGCCCAGAATGCATGTCACATCTTACCCTGTCAGTGTCTGAACTGGAACAGAGCCATATAACCCAGGACTGAGTGCAGGACCATGGCTATGTGGAACCACAGGGTTTTCAGGCCCCGGGGAGGGAGGAGAATAGTGGAGTCTCAGAATACCACTGTTCCCTATGTTGGGAGGCCTAAAGCATGAGGGAGATAATTAGGGTGGGTGGGAACCTGAGCCAACCTCCACTCACCTGTGCAGGGTCCATAAGCATTTCTGCCACTGTTGTGGGACCCTGTGGGGAGAAGGAAGCCGTGAGAGATGGGTAACCATGGTAGGATCCTACAAGCTGAGCTGGACCACCGCCTCTGTCCTGCCTTGGAGCAAAGTGCTCTGAGCCCAGCTCCTCAGAAATCAGTGCTGCTTCTCATCAGCCCAGTGACCGTGGAGAACAGACATCCATAAACCTCAGTGCCTTCATCTGTAAAATGGCATCGGAATGTTTCAACTCAAAGGGCAGATGGTGGTATCGAACATAAGGGGTACACACTATGTATCAGCTGTACTGTCCCCATGATCAATGGTTTTGGATGTTTTCACTGCAAGTGAAGTGTTCGGGTTTTGAAATCTGGGCATATATTTTTCCCACTTTTTAGAGTTTTTAGAGGACGTAATACATAAAACTCCTACATCATAAACAAATACTTAAAGGTGAGTTAACATTCAGACCAATTATGAGGTGTTTGGATAAATTTAACTAATCTAATATGTTCAGTTTCTAATTGTCTACCTGTGTACATATTTAGAGGAATGTTAGTTCATTAGTGTTCAAATCAGTACTTTTTATGTATTCTTCAGTTAATGAGTTGAATGGAAGCACTGAGTGTACTACCCCTTCCAGCAACCAGGCCTGCCTGCAATGTAATCCTCTGAAGGGAGCATGCAAGAAGCCCTTGACTGGACAGTGGATCACCCCCTTGCTCCAAGCACTGGAGAAGGTGCTCTGGTCTGAGATCTAGCTGCTCCACTAACACAGGTGACCTCTGTCATGTTCCACAGGGAGTGGCCTTGAGGGTCTGCTCAGCTGGCAGTGGGGAAAATCTATATCAACTCACACCTCAGCCTCCACGTCAGGTCAGCCCCTTACCTCATCTGAACCTCCCTTCCTGCAAACACAGGCCAGAATTCATCCTACACCTGGACCGCCGGACCGTTGCTCTCTGAAGAGTTATCGGGAGTGCACACCCACCTTTGCATCCTGCCCTCCAGTCTCAGGCCTGCCTCCGTCCCTGACCACAGAGCCCATCTGGAATAACCATACGTCTCTCCTCCTTCAGTGTGGTCATTACACTATGGCCTGGTCCAGTCGACACCCTCCAGTCTTTCAGATGATCCAGCCCAACCACTTCCCGGGAACCCAGACATGTCTGTCCATCTCCCCAGGTGATGTCTCCATGTTCTGACCTCTCAGAGTCAGGCTGAGACACCTCACAGTACATGTCCAGATACAACTCACAACCTTCTCACAGACCACTGTTCATTGCACTACTTCCTCATCTCCATTCCTTCGATAATTAGGTAAAACACCTGGGATGCTCCTTCACTCCCTACTTTTGCTCCCAAGCACACGTGACGCAGCAGAAAATCCTGCTGGCTCTGTCTTCATGACCTATATAAATTCTCGTCACTCCCTTCCTCTGCTGAGACCCCTCTGGTGCAGCCCTCTCACAATCCTCCTGAAGTCTACTGCTGGGTCCTCCTGACCCATCTCCCCGCCTCCATTTCCCATCCACTTCTTAACAACTTCAAACTTCAAATCTGGATATGTCCCTAAATTAGGTTCCTGGACTCAACTGCAATATGAAGCAAGGGGACTTTCCACATAACACTAAGCAATTATCAGACATCAGAGGATGTCCAAATATTCAACTCAATTTTACCTAGACAGCATCAGAGTCCACAGGTGTAGGGCTCAGCCCTACAAAATTGCCCCTCCACTAACCACGAAATGCCAGTTGAAAGCCAGGCTGTTATCTGCATTTCTGACCAACTGGTTACAGATTGGAAGTTCCAACGTCCCCCCTCCTTGGCAACTCAATTCAGATGCCAGTCACAAGACCAGGTTGTTACCTGTACTTTTGATTCACGGACTGTAAATCAGAGAGGTTCCCAAGATCCCTCCTTAATTTCCTAGGACTGCTCACAGGACTCAGAGAAACATGTAACAATACTTCACTAAGTTGACAGTTCATTGTAAAAGGACATAACTCAGGAATAGATGGAAGCGATGCATAGGGCAAGGTGTGAGGACTGAGCACCGAGTTTCCACGCTCTCTCCACGTGCCACTCTCCCCAAATCTATACGTGTTCCCCAACCCAGAAACTCTCTGAACCCCGTCCTTCGGGGATTGATGAAGGGTTCACTCCATAGACAGGACGGATTCCATCACAGGCAGAGGCGACAGGCAGAGGCGACTGATCTCCAGCCCCTCTCCCAGCCGGAAAGTCAGAGCGTGGGACTGAAAGTTCCAACCCTCCAATCACAGGCTGGTTCTCCTGAGGGCTCATCCGCAGCCTCAGATGCTTTCCAAAAGTCATCCATTCACAAAACAAACGATACCTCTACTAATCTCAACACCTGAGAAATTCCCAGGGTTTGGAGAGCTGTGACAACACCAAGCAAGTATGGAAAGCATATTTTGGTAACCTGAGCACCCAAGTACATATTTCTTAAAAATCACATCATCCTAACCTTTCAAGAATTCCAGCCGCTCAGGTCGTCGTCCCTCAAGGCGACACTCATCGGTCCTGGACAGAGAGACGTGGGTTCCCCAGAGCTCTAACGCCTCTGAGAGAACACTGCCCCCTCCTCACACGGCGGACACCGAGGGACCCGTGCGGCCTGACGCCCGACAGCGCCCCTCCACCCGGCTCCGACTCGGAGGTGGGAGACCGGCGGGAAAGCCGGGGGGACGCAACACCCACCTCAGTCGGGCTCGTGGGCGCCGCCCCGCCACCAGCTCGCAGGAAGCGCAAGGGCGACGGGTCGGGAGCAGTCGCGCACAGATTCTGTCCGGCCTCACGACCGCCTTCCTGCGGCCTGGCAACGTCTCTCCGCGAGTTTCACCTCCTCTGCCCCGCCCCAGACCCCGAAGCCCAAGGAAAACGGGAAGAACCACAGCAGAATCCCTAGAACAGAAAAAAACGCCGACACCCAGGGGCACGGCCGAAAGCCCCGCCTCCAATGCGCGTTTCCAGGTAAACGGCTCCATGCTAAGCTCTCATTGGCTCTGCTCGCCGTCTTCGGTTGCCGCAGAGCCTTTTGGGTAACGTAGTTCTCCGGTTCGTTGCCGCTGTGGCTGCGGCGGTGGCTTCAGTTTCATGATGAAGGCCAACGCGGTCCGCGTGAGGGGATGCTGGGAAGTGGAGTTCCCGGTGTGCAAGGACACAACGGAGCTTCGTGGCTCTTAAATGGGACAGACCTAGATTTCCTCGGGGTGCAGTCTAGCACCAGTGTCAGAAATAGACATTTGTAATTACAGATTCTGTGACGCACTGCACATTGCTGAAGGCTACACAACCAGAGGGACACGCTACACCGTAATGACGTTCGGCGCCCACTCATAGCTTTCGGCTAAAGTTTTGGGGACTGTTTAATTATCTTCGATAATCTCAGTCAGAGACAAGAAGGAAAATAACCCCCAGAGAGGATATGATGTGAAGTTGGAGGAGGGCTATCTTTTCGGCCAGACTGTGTTCCCACCTAGAGAGCAATACTTTTATTGGAATATTCTCAATTTTTTTCTTCATCGACATGATATTATTACTCCATATCTGAAATACTTTACATTTCTTTTGAAAATCTGAAAAGGAGAGCTACTTACTGCATGCCCTTTCCTAGCAAGATAGTGTGCGCCCTTCTAAACATTGAAGCACAGCTGCTTAAGGGGCCTCTTATCCCTGAAATAAAGGTGTGCTGTTCCCGTGATCTCATCTCCTTCCTCGGAAGTGGTTTATCGTTTCAAATGAAGTTGCATGCACACAAAGATGAAATCATCTCTAACAAAATCTTGTGAAATGGAGGTTACAGAAAGTTAATAGTAATGGTTATGCAGTTATCCAAAGAAACTGGCAAAACAGTTCTAGAGAAACATATCTGTTACAGATGGGGAAAAGTTAAGATTTCAGTGAAGTCTGGCTCTGGCTGGGTAGCTTGGTTAGTAAGAGCATCCTTCCACTATCCCAAGGTTGCAGGTTTGATCCCTGGTCAGGGCACATACAAGAATCAACCAGTGACTGTATAAATAAGTAGAACAAGAGATCGATGTTTCTCTCCCCCTCCTCCCTTTCTTTTTATACACTGTTGGATGCAATAAGGTAATACTGTTTTGAAGATTTCTCTACCCACGTTCAGGAGATACTGGCCTGTAATTTTTTTCTTCTTATAATGTCTCTATCTGTTTTTTTTTTTTGTATTAAGGCAATGCTGGCCTCAAAGAATGAGTTGGGAAGTATTCCCTCTGCTTTTTATCTTCTGAAAGAAATTGTAGAGAATTTACCCTTTCATCATTACACAGTGCACCCCTGTATCCCTGCTTTCTTCTGGTTAGCATTATCATGGTATATTTTTCTCTATCCATTTACTAAATATATACAAGGGGAACCCACAATATGTAATTTATAAAAAATTGTGTATTTATCTTTACATGCTTAAACTCAGTCACCTTTAAAGTATTCTCCATTTGAGTCAGGGCACATGCCTGGGTTGCAGGTCAGTTCCCTGCAGGCCAACTCCCAGCAGGGGACACACAAAAGGCAACCATACATTGATGTTTCTCTCCCTCTCTCCTTCCCCTCTAAAGATAAATAAATAAATAAAATATTAAAAAAAAATAAAGTATTCTCCATTTGATGCAATACACCTATTGAGACTTTTTTCCTGCTGCTCAAAACAGTTTTTGAACTTGCCATTTTTTGTTTCACCTCTTCCATATTGGCAAACCATTTTCCTTTGAGGACTTTTTTCATCAGGGAAACACACAAAAAAATTGCTCTGGGCAAGATCAGGTGAATAGGGAGGATGGGGAAAGGGGGTCATGTCACTTTTGGTCCCAAACTACTGAACACAGCGCAGTGTGGGCAGGTGCACTCGTAAATCACCCATCATGAAATGGGCAAACACATTGAGTCTTAAAAAAAATTCACTGAATTTCACGCAGCTTCTCACAATGCCAGCTGGTACACTGATACAGATGGGTTCCTAGAACACTCATTTAGTGAGAGAAGACTGTATTAGAAGGGACCCACCCTCTAGAAGGTAATTCCAGGGTTTTGGGGGGTCCTCCGTCATATCTATAGATATTCTGTATTAAAACCATTTTTTTGTTTTCTATAGACAACATATAGTTGGTTCTTGTGTTTTGATCCACTCTGACCTTTTGATTGATGCATTTAGATATTAAAAGAGATTGTTGATATAATTGGATTAACATCTACCATATTGTTTACTGTTTTGTATTTGTTGCCCTTGTACTGTGTTCCTGTTTTTCTCTGCTACCCTTTGCCTTTGTAGTTTTTTTAAAGATTTTATTTATTTATTTTTAGAGAAATGGGGTAAGGAGGGAGAAAGAGAGGGAGAGAAACATCAATACATGGTTGCCTATAGCACACTTCATACTGGGAATATGGCCTGCAACCCAGACATGTGCCCTGATAGGAAATCAAACCACCGATACTTCGGATCGCAGGCCTGTGCTCAGTCCACTGAGCTACATCAGCCAGGGTGTGCCTTTGTAGTTTTAATTGAGTATTTTATAATTTCATTCTCTATCAGTTACACTTCCATTGTTATTTTGTTTAGTGGTTGCTCTGGAGTTTAGAGTGTACATCTACAGCTAATCCAAACCCACTTTAAAATAACTCTCCACTGCTGCATAGGTAGTGCTGCATAGGACAAGCTGTAATCTGTTACATTGAGAACAGGAAAAATAAACAAAAAATTTTGCAAACAAGTATGTAACCTATATCGTTTTCCTTTCCTCTAAAGAATTTAACAGCTTTAGCCCTGGCTGGCGTAGCTCAGTGGATTGAGCGCGGGCCTGTGAACCAGACGATCGCGGTTCGATTCCCAGTCAGGGCACATGCCTGGGTTGCAAACAGGTTCCTTGCAGGCTAACTACCAGCAGGGGATGCACAAAAGGCAACCATACATTGATGTTTCTCTCCCTCTCTCCTTCCCCTCTAAAAATAAATAAATAAAATCTTTAAAAAAAAAAGAATTTAACAGCTTAAAGACATTGGTAGAAAAATGAAGTCAAATAAGACACAAATCTATATGCTTGTGTATGAGGCAGGTAATTCAAAGATTTTTATTGGTAATAAAATTCATATGAAACTGAACTTAAATTTGTTACTTAGTTTAAGCTTCACTTTCCCACTTTAAACAACTCTTTTTCTCAGGCTGATTGTCAGAGGGTAAAAGCACCTTTGTGGTTTGTACACAATGTCACTCATAAGTAGCACAGGGCCTTCTTATTCTTATTTGATGCCATGCTTTTGCACACACAATATGAATAATACTAAAAAATATACATATAGATGTGCTTAGTAAAAACAGCCATACAAGAGTAACTATAGGACTTCTTTTATACAAAATTCTAGAAATGCAAACTACAATGTGTATCTGGAGAGAGCAAGTTGGGTAGGGCTGGAAGAGAGAATATAAAGGTGCCAATGAAAATTTTAGGGGCTATGGATATCTCATTACATTGACTTTGGTGATGGTCCCATTGTGTACACATATGTGAAAATATAGTTTACACTTCTAATAAATGCAACTTATTTCAATGTGTCAATAAAGTTGTTAAATTAAAATTCCATGTAAAATCTAGACCTCCTCTTTCTCTAGAAATATCCTAACATCTGGCAAAGCTGAACTGACTCCATCAGCACCATTCCCCACATTGCAAGTGGATCAACTCAAAATAGTTGATCCACTTGTTTATTTTGATTCCTTCTCAAAATAAAAGGAAATGCTGACAAATGTATCAACACGGGAAAACTATGCTAAGCAAAATAAGGCAGTCACAACAACACAAATACTGTATAATTACGCTTGTATGAAGAATCCAGAGTAGTCAAATTCAGAGACAGATGTAGAAGATGGTTGCCTGGTGCAGTAGAGCAAGTGTCGGAGGAGTCATTAAGTGAGGGCAGAGTTTGTTTTGTAAGATAAAAAGCTCAACATATTAGTTAGACAAATATGTGACTTCTTAACATTACTAAACTGTACAATAAAAATGCTGGAGGGTAAACTTTGTTATATGTATTTTATCACAATTCAAAATATAAAATAAAAAAACCTGTATCACAGTAGTTCCCAGGGGTAAATTGGAGCAGACATATGGCTCCTCATTTGCAATCCTCTCTCTAACATGAACTTTTTAGTGTCACAATGTGGTTGGAGTCTCGGCTGAACACATGAATGCCCATACTGGTGCACTGACATGGCCTTTCTGCAATGTGAACTCTGATGTGTAACAGGGCTGGAGTTGCATCACATTCTCACAAGACTTTCTCACATTCACTGTACTCAGAAGGCCCTAATCCAATGTGAACTCATAAGGTGCTTCTCCAGTGTAATGACTTTAGAGTTGTATCTAAAAGGTTTACCATATTCTCTGAACTCATAAGGTCTTTGCCAGTGTGAACTGTGTTTAATGAGGTTGGAGTTGTATCTGAAGAATTCCCCACATTCATAGATCTCATAGGCCTGTCCTGATTGTGAATTTTCTGGTGATGAACAAGGTGGGACTTCCTAATGAAGGCCTTCTGACATTTGTTGCACTCATAAGGCCTTTCTCCAGTGTGGATCTTTTGATGCTCAACAAGTATATGTTTGTGGCTAAAAGCTTTCCCACATTCACTGCACTCATAAGGCCTCTCTCCAGTGTGATTTCTCCAATGTTTAATGAGGTTGGAGTTGTACCGAAAGAACTTTCCACACTGACTGCATTCATATGGCCTTTCTCCACTGTGAACTCTCTTATGTCTAATGAGTCTGCAGTGGTACTTAAAGGCTTTCCCACATTCGCCACACTCGTAAGGCCTTACTCCAGTGTGATTTTGCCAATGTTTAATGAGCTTGGATTTGTACCTAAAGAATTCCCCACATAAGCTGCACTCATAAGGTCTTTCAACAGTGTGAACTCTTTGATGTCTAATGAGTGTGGAAGTGTACCTAAAGAACTTCCCACACTCACTGCACTCGTAGGGCCTTTCTCCGGTATGGACTCTCTGGTGTTTGACGAGCGTGGAGTTGTACCGGAAGAACTTGCCACATTCACTGCAACCATAAGGCCTTTCTGCAGTGTGAACTCTCTGGTGTCTGATGAATGTGGAGCTGTACCTGAAAAATTTCCCACATTCACTGCACTTATATGGCCTTTCGCCAGTGTGAACTCTCTCATGTCTTATCAGTCTGTAGTTGTACCTGAAGAATTTTCCGCATTCTCTGCATTCATAAGGCCATTCTCCATTGTGAATTCTCTGATGTTTTGTGAAGTTTGCTTTGTACTTAAAGAATTCCCCACATTTGCTACACTCATAAGGGCTTGACACAGTGTGGACTCTCTGGTGACCAATGAGTGTGGACTTATACCTAAAGAATTTCCCACATTCACTGCACTTAAAAGGCTTTTCTCCAGTGTGGACTCTCTGGTGCTGAACAAGGTGGAACTTTCTAATGAAGGCCATGCCACACTTGCTGCACTCATGAGGCCTCACTCCAGTGTGGATTTTCTGGTGCTGCACAAGTATCTGTTTTCGGCTGAAGCTTTTCCCACACTGAGTGCAACTGTAATCATTTAGTCCAGTTTCAAAGGCCTCTCTGCACTTGGTGTCCCCAGGTGGCTTCCACCCACGATGAGGAGCCAGGTGCTGGAGGAGGCCTGCACTGGCTGGGAAGTCCTTTCCACCATCGCTGCATGTGAAGGGCTTCTGTGACATGTGAATGCTGCCACTTGTCACAAATGAAGGCCTCTCCTCGTCTCTTCCAGACACTGTGTCTCCAATCTGTTCCGCCTGGCGCTGATAGAGATCTGTCCCACAAATGTGCAGTCCTTGCTCAGGGTACATTCCATAGTGCTCAGCCTGTTGCAAAATGTCTTTCATCTCACAGGGCTGGGCCTTCTGGGTGGACAGAGCTGACTTTGGAGTCCTGACCTGTGAACCTCCACCAGAATCATCTTGCTCCAAAGGTGCCTCCTCATCCTGGGCCCCAGACCAACAACCTGCAAACAGAGAAATGCCAGTGACGTGCATGTTGACATCAGTGGGAGGGGGCAGCCCACCAGAAATGAGCATCAGAGATGCCCACGATATAGTCCATGGAACTGCTGATGGGCAAGGGGGCCTAGAGCCAGGGAGAGGAAGGCCTGAAGACAGAGGTAGTGTCTTAGTTCAGCCTACTATAACAAAATACCACAGACTGGGTGGTATTTTAATAACCATAATAATCTTATAAACAACAGAAGTTTATTTTCCACAGTCCTGGAGGCTGGAATTCTAGGATCAGGGTGCCAGCATGGCCAGGTGAGGGCCCTCTTCCAGGTTGCAGACTTCTCATTGGTTCCTCACATAGTGGAAGGGCCCATGGAGCTCTGTGGGATCTCTTTCATAAAAGCACTAATCTCATTCATAAGGGCTCTGCCCTCATGCCCTATATCACCCCAAAGGTGCCATCTCTTAATACCATCACTTTGGGCATGAGGTTTTCAACATACAAATTTTGGGGACACACAAACATTCAGACCATGGAAGGTACTGTGCAGGGAGGAGAGGCAGCGTCTCCATGTCACTCCAAGGGCATGGCCTCGGGTGACCAGCGAGCACTGTGTAGAAGTTGTATCCAGACCTAGAAATACCCAGTTACAACAGAAATACTGCTTTTCAAGGACTATTTAAGGATACATGGGAGCTCATGACATCAAAGAGAACAGCAGTGAAACAGAATGAGGGGACACGAAGGCCACGTAGTTGGGTTGGAGTGTGGCAGAAACGGATTATTAGAGCGTAGAAATGAGCTCGGCCACTGGAGCTGGCAGGCAACACCAATGGACAAAGTGCACGTTCCCAGCTCTGGCACCGCACCCCTTCCCAGCTCCCCTGCACCAGGGCGTGTACTTTCGAGCCTCTCTTGCCATTGAGGTATCAATGTCCACCCTACCAGGCATCCAGGGTCCTTTCATTGCTCAAGGTGAACAATGACGTGGCACCTGAAAGAGGCCACTTCTGGGTGAAAAACAGAAAAAAGTGTGGCCAGCATGTACCCAGAGTGATCCAACATGGGTCATCCATCATTTGAAAGTTATAAGAACTTCCCGGGACAGAGAGTAGAAACAAGCCAGTAGTCCCTAAAATTAGTAATTATGTTGGTACTTAACATTCCTGGCACAGGCAGACCCTAAGATATGTCAGCAAGAGGCAGGGGTATCTTGGGGCACTGAGGTTCCAGCATCTGAAATGAGTGACCCACCCAGGCCAGGTCTGAGGGACTTCTCATACGAACTTCAAGATTTCTGACTCCTCGGCTTTGTTTTGTGAGTACACAAAGCAGCAGAGACGGGCTGCTTGGGGACAGTGGGGACAACGCACACTGCCCGTCCCTGACACCAACAACACATGTACCAGAAAACCAGGAGAGGAAGCAGTGCCCATGGTCATGTGGTGGGAAGGATAGAGCTGCCCCCGGAAAGGACAAGAACAGAGCCCAGCCCAGGACCTGGGGGTGGGTGTGAGGGCCTCACCTACGGAGGACAACAGCGCCAAGTTCTCCAGCATCACACTGTGGTACAGGCGTCTCTGAGCCTCATTCAGGAGACCCCACTCCTCCTGGGAGAAGTGTACGGCCACATCCTCAAAGACCACACGACCCTGTGAAAATGGAGACAATTTGCAAAGTTGGTTCACAATTTGGGTCTCCAATTTGGTTAGGCAGCTGGTTTTCAGTTTTTGTGGATTCTGTACTTACCTATTTGCGATCTACTAATTACGTATTAAACTAATGGCCCAATTTGTTTCTATCACCCATGTGATTCAGAGCCCATTGTCTGAACCAGCTCCTTAGCTAACTCACAGACAGACAGCGAATATTTCCCTTGCCCCAAACCAGCCCAGGGTGACGTCTCAGACTGCTAGGGACAGCCACTGTACCCCAGGGCACTAGGGTTATACAAACTGGCCATCCCTAAGCTGCCACCCCACACTCCCTGCATTTCCCTGGGACAATCCAACAGAGGCTCTGACCTAAGGTTTCCCTTCACTCCAGCTTCCCCACGTGGACCCAGTGTTTCCTCCACTCAGGAAATATAATAAAAACCTCCTTTCTATGCATTGGCCTCTCCATGTTGTCACTCACTCATTCATGTTCATAAACCAAAATCCTGTGGGTACACACACTGAAATGTCATGGGTTCAGTTTCTGGTCAGGGCACATGCCTGGGGTGCGAGACAGGTCCCCAGTTGGAGGAGTGTGAGAGGCAACTGATCTGTTTTCCTTGTATAGCCCATCAATGTTTCTCTCTCTCTCTTTTTCCCTCCCTTCCCCTTCCTCTAAAATCAATAAATAAGATATTTTTTAAAACCCTGTGGGCACAATCACTCATCCACTTCTCTCTGTGGGATCTCCAGTCCTTCCCTGCCCATCCTCCTCCTTCCCAACTTCCCAGTGTGACAGTTCACAAGTGTGGTGGCACTGGTGCCTGCTCTCTCTCCTTATGGCCACTGATCACTGTGTCCAGCGCAGAGCAGAACACAGGTGGGACCCCACCCCTCTCCTGCCAGCCAGCTTCCCTGGGGTCTCTCCAGATCTTGCCTCTCAGACAACCAAACTCAGTCTCATCCTTCTGCTATGAGAGCCAAGTGCCAGGGATGCGGGCCAATCCCTCACACCCCCGTCACCTGCCCCTCCCTCATGGCTCCGACTCCTCCAAGGTGACAACTCCACCAGAACCCCAAGTCCACCCACAGGCATCCCTTCACCTCCCAACATGCCACTTCCCACGTGGAATCCAGGCAGTGAATGGGAAACACACCCAGCATCCGTCACAGCCCCACTCCTGCCCCGAACGCTTAAGTCCCCTACTGCCAGGCCTAACCCAATCCTGGAGGTCTCCTTACCTGGCCCTGTTTCTTGCTTCAGCCTCAGCCCCCCTTCCCATGTGAGGACATCACTTAGCCCAGCCCTCTCCCCCTTCTGCATTGCAATAGCTGCCCCCTCAGCGGTCAAAAACTTTTTCTCTCCTCATTGAGAGCCCAGTTACATTGATCTCCTATCCACATTCCCACTCCACACTCAACCTAGCATCTCTCCTAGCTGATCCCATTTCTCTCCTCAGCCTCCATAACATGTGCACAGTGAACCTGGGAAAATTTCTTTCGCTCTTTCTTTTTTAAGAGAGAGAGGGGAAGGGAGGGAGAAAGAGTGGGAGAGAAACATTGTTGTGAGAGAGAAACACCCATCAGCTGCTTCTTGTACGCAGCCCGACCAGGGAACCCATAACCCAGGCATGTACCCTTACTGGGAATTGAACTGGGGACCATTTGCTTTGCAGACTGATGCCCAACTCACCATCCACACTGGTCAGGGCTCTTCCACACCACTGTCACTCACATACCCACACACGTGCTCTGCTTCTTCATCTGTCTGTGATGCCCACCACGCCACCCAGGTGCCCAGTCAAGAGACCTAGTACTCAGGCCTTTCACTTTCATTCCCTGTGTTCCGATGGCCTGCTACCATAACGTAGAGATATTGCCTCCTAAATCCAACCCACAGCTACATGCTTCATCCGAATCCACACACCAACCACTATGCTATGGCCGTTTCTAATTTGAATCCTTCCCCTGACCTCAGACCTCTGTGTGCAAGTGCCCACTGACACCTCCCCTTCTAGTATCTGGAACATTTGTGACAAGGACAAAAAGTGACTATTCATGTTCCACCTGAAAATTCCTCCTCTCACTGACTTCTCCCATTTTTAACAGCTCTCCTTTCTAACAAGTTCAAAACCCGGGGTCATCCCTGGTTCTTCCTTCCTTCTCACCTCCTCATCTCCCTTGTCCTCCACATAAACAAACAAACAAAAAGCAGAAGTTCTAGTTCAGAACACATCCAAAAACCAGCTACCACTCCTGTATAGCCACCGCTGACACCTGCATTGTTGCAAGAGATTCCTGCCAGGTCTCCCCGCCTTCACTCACACACCAAATCTGTCTTCCACTCTGCAGCCAGAGGGAGCTTGGTAAAATCTGATCCCATGTCTGCTTCCTTTTACCTTCCTTTTCTGCTTCAAAACTCCCCACCAACCTCAGGTTAGAGGCCCAGGACCTCAGGCTGTCATTCAAGGCCAGAAACTTATGCACCCCTTCCCAACCCCTCTCCAGCTCCCCAGTCCCACAGGATATAACAGAAACCTGCAGTTCCCTAACATCACAGCTAAGCCTCACCTCCTAGCATCCAAACACTCTCAGTTTTGTGCTCAGGACTCCCTGCCACATCTTACGCCATCGGTTGTCAGAAATGAGAACTGGTCCCTATAATCTGGGACTAGATACAAAATTCTGAGTCTGGTGAAAGTGCATGGTCTTCAGATTCAAGAGAATGAGAAGGATGGGCAAGTTTCAGGTTGAGATGCCAAAACCACTGGAGTGGTAATTGGGATGGGTGAAAGTGGACGCACCCTCCACTCACCTGTGCAGGGTTCATAAGCATTTCTGCCACTGCCCTGGGACCCTGTGGGAAGAAGGAGGCCATGAGAGATGAGTAACCATGGTAGGATCCTACAAACTGAGGTGGACCACTATCTCTGCCCTGCCCTAGAGCCTTGGACCATCTGAGCCTGACAACTACATTGTAAGCAAACACTGAGTGGTAAATTAATGCCAAACCAATTATGAGGTGTTTGCATAAACTGAATGTACTGAATAGGTTTATTTTTTTTACAATTTTACTTACTGATTTTTAAAAAGATTTTATTTATTTATCTTTAGAGAGGAAGGGAAGGAGAGAAGGAGAGAAATATCAATGTATGGTTGCCTCTTTTGTATCCCCTGCTGGGAACTGGCCCGCAACCCAGGCATGTGCCCTGACTGGGAATCGAACCCCGATCGTGTGGTTCACAGGCCCGTGCTCAATCCACTGAGCTTCACCAGCCAAGGTTACTTACTGATTTTAGAAAGAGAGAAGGGAAGGGGGAGAGAAACATCAATTTGCTGTTCCACTTATTTATGCATTCACTCTTGTATGCGCCCTGACTAGAGACTGAGATCAAACCTAAAACCTTGGCATATCAAGTGGACACTCTAATCAACTGAGCTACCTGGCCAGAGGCTGAATAAATTCATCTAACTGCCTACCCATCCTCACCTGGGGACTTTAGAGAGAGGCAGAGAAAGAGCAATCAGTTGTCTCTCCTATACAAGACTGAAATACAACCCAGGCAAGTGCACTGACTGGGAATCAGACCATGACCTTTGGGTTTACGTGAATAAGCTCCAACTGAGTCACACAGGCAAGGGCTATATGTTTTTAATCCTCACCTAAGGATATGTTTATTGATTTTAGAGAGAGGTAGGGAGAGAGAGAAACACTGATGGGTTGCCTCCCATATGCCCCCTGACTGGGGATCATACCTGCAACCTAGGTATGTGCCCTGATCGGCATTGAACCCACACCTATTGGTATATGGGACAATGGTCCAACCAACTGAGTAGCCTGGCCAGGACCATTAGTGTTCAATCAAAAACTTTTCATATATTCTTAATGTGCTATAGGGACAGACTGAGCAGGCATGTCAGCTGTTAGTCCATTCAGTAACCAGGCCTGCCTGTTACATAATCTGAGTTTCTTGGGGGCCCTTGACTGAAGCCGTGCATCATCCCGCTTGCCCTGAGGGTGGAGGTGAGGCGCAGTCCCCTGGTCTAGGACCCAGTAGCTTCGTCAGCCTGGTGAACGCTGCCTTCTTTTCACAGGAAGTGGCCCTGGAGTTGGTGGAGTCCCCCTAACGGAGAATCTTCACTAGCACACAATGGCAGTCTCCACTGCAGGGAAGCCTGCCAGTTCTACAGACACAAGCCAGATTCCTAGGTCAGGTCTGCTCTTTTCTGGGAGGAGCATCAGAGGTGCCAAGACCCGCTCCTGATGACCCCCCCACCCTCCCCACAGGGCTGGTCTGGAATAAGGAGCTTAGAACTCTCCCTCCTGCATGTGGTCCCCAGACCTCACTCTGGTCAGGTCCGCACCCTCTAACCCTCTGATGTCTCCAACCCTGCCCCCTTCCCCAGCTGCCAGACCGTTATGGTCACCTACACATAGGACACCGCCATGACGTAATATCTCCATCCTGATACATCTTGGGATCATCACATCCAAACTCCAGCTCATTTTCTCCCCTGCCAGCACCCCACCCCTTCCGCCCAAACTTACTCTTTCCTCTGACTTGCTCCACTCCGTACTTTCAGATGTTCAGGCAAAAATACCTGGGATCCTTGTTTCCTTACTTCTAACTGCAAATATATATTTTTGCAACAGGCAACCCAGTCTGCTTTATGAAGTTTTTCCAGGATCTCGTCACATGGCCCCTGACCGCCACCAACTCCATCAGGCCCCAACCTGGGGTCAACTGCCTCCTAGGCCTCGTGGTTTGACCCACTTGAAACGTCCAGCGCGGGACACGTCCCTCTGCACCACCATCCCTTTAGAACCTCCCACGGCTTCCAGCCACGCAGGTCGTCCCTCGAAGCGATACTCCTCGCCCAGTTCCCTGGACACAGAGACCCCGGTTCCCCAGGGCTCAGTCGCCCCCAGGGGAACGCCGCCCCCTTCTTACACAGCAGAGCAGTGCCCTTCCTTCACCGAAAGTGGGAGCTGGGCAGGGAGGCCAGGGGCTGGGGGTGGGGGGTGGGGGCGTGTGGGGAGGAGGACACAGCACCCACCTCAGTCGGGCTCATGGGCGCAGCCCCACAACCAGCCTGCGGGAAGAGCCGGGCAAGTGGGGCGGGAACAGGGCGCCGCAGTCGACAAAGGGCTCAGTCCAGCCTCAAGGCGCGGCCTTGCAGCGGCTGCCTTCCTATCCCTCACCTCAGAGGCTCCGCTGGCCAAAAACCCAAGTGCAACCAAAATGACAACCGGAGGGGACGCCGGAAGTCCCTCCCTCCACACAGAAGTGAGTTCCTCCTAAGCCCTCATTGGCTCGCTTGCCTCCGCCTCTGCAGCCACGCACTGTAAAGACTTCTGGGTATTGTAGTTTACGCTGCCTCCACCACCTGTCAAGTCTCAGTTAAGTCACTCTCTAGTGGCTGACAAAAGCCAAGTGACTATGTCTTGGGCGTTGGAAATGGAGTTAAAGGGCTCAAAAAAGAAGGCGGGCTTCGCTTGCTCTTAAAGGGGACTTACCCAGATTTCCCCGAAAAGCAGTCAGGAAGTATTTCAAAAGCACAGCAAGTTCCTAAGAGAGGACAATCATGACTTAATGAGGCTACGCCCACTCCTAGCTGTCAGCTATCTTATGGCTTTTTAGATACACATGCTCTACATTCAGTTTAAAGATCTTTCTGTATATTTGGCCTAGGAAGAGAAAAGACTTCAGATGTAGGCGGGATGGAGAAGACGAGGAAGGATGACAGGAGGCACATAAGTTGGTAGACAGGGTGACGCTGTGCCTCTGGTTCCCCCTCCAAAACGTCTTTCCTGTGCACATGTCAGTGATTATTTGAACTCATTGAGCAACATATTTTTTCAAATATTTACTACTCTATATCAGAGACTTTTTGCAATTAAGAAACCAATCTGAGCCCTGACTGGTGTAGCTCAGTGGATTGAGCGCGGGCTGCGAACCATACGATCGCGGTTTGATTCCCAGTCAGGGCACATGCCTGGGTTGCAGGCCGGTTGCAGGCCAGTTCCCGGCAGGGGCCAGTTCCCAGCAGGGGATGCACCAAAAGCAACCATACATTGATGTTTCTCTTCCTCTCTCCTTCCCTTCCCCTCTAAAGATAAATAAATAAATATTAAAAAAAAAACAATCTGAGAAAAAGGTGACATCACATGCTGTTTTTCTGCGGGGATAATATGTGCTCTTAAATAGTCAGAGCATGTGTACAAAGGCAGCACTTTGTCCCCAAGACAAAGGTGTGGGATGCTATGATCTCATCGCACTGGGAAGTGATGCAGTATTTCACTTCAAACTGCTTAAGCGATGTCTTCACAGGGAGCTATGTTTTTCACAAAAACACTTGTATTTGGAAATTGGTGAAAGGTGTTAAGAATGTTTAGTTATTAAAATAAAGTAGCAGAAATAATTCTAGGGAAACCCAACTGTGATATGGACAAGTAAAAGAAAAGGTTAAAATCTCAGAGAAACTTAAGTCTGAAAAGCCAGAGAATGAAGCTGAGCCTGTGGCTGTGCTGGAACCTTGTCCACACTCAAGGTTTTCATCTCCAAAATGTGATTCTTTTTCATACTTGAAAACAAACTGTAGAGATGCAGGTGATACTTAAAAGACTCGACAGAAAAGTGACAATAAACAGGGAAGCTATGCTGTGGTATTTATCTAAGAAATGTTCAGTGAGCTGGTGTATCTCTCCACACCATGCCCCTCTCCTTTCTTGGAGAGTGAATAGAACTTTCTTCTCTACACTTTCTTCTCTTTGTGAATTCTCTCACAGCCCATGTCACCAACCGCCCTAACATTTCAGTGGCCAGTATGGGGACATTCTCTATTTCTCTCTCTCCTCCGGAGACTGACTTGCTGCTAGGGGAGCAGTGGGCAGCGGAAGCTCAACCTGGGCTAAGCCCCTAACCCTGTCTCTGTGAGGTTGGAGAGTGGATTCTAAACCTTCTCCATCTTTCTGGACTCTGCAAACAGCCTCCTCCTTACTCATCTTCACTGCCAGCAATTGATATAAAGAAACTTTTTTTCTCGAGAACAACTGGTAAGTTATACCCTCATAAGCAATCTTGAAGCATCTACATTTTTCTCCCTACCTAATTCCTCTAGAATTCGGCAACTCTTAATAAAGTCATGTCTGGACTCTGGCTGTCACCAGAAAGCCATAAGGAATTAAGATCGACTTTTGAAGCCAATAAAAGCCCTTGAAGAAACAGCCTTGGTACCTTGCTTGTTCACGTGGTTCATGGCGGTGGTTCCACGACTGGAAATTACTGGAAAGCAAGAACAGAACTAATCACTCCCTACAGCCACAGGTGGAAGAGAAAATTGGAACAAAATGCAGCCTCAGATTACAATGCCCTAACAGCCCAGGGGCCACACAACAACACCCCCCTCCTTTTAAAATCCAGTAAAATCTCAAAGCCCCCACAAAAAAAAAAGTTCACAGAGCACTTACTGGGTTTCAGGCACTACAGCAGTTACCAGTTGCTCTGGGGATAAAGGACTGTTGTTTTCTCAGATTTGGTATTTCTCTGCTTAGCATTCATTCATCACAAAGCCAAATTAAGGCATGTCTACAGTGCAGTGGTTATCATATTCATCTTACAAGGCCCAAAGGAAGTCAAAGATGTGCCAAGTCAGTTTCACAGGCTCACAAAACTCGTATTACAAACGCCCCAAGAATAAACCATGATGTGTGTTCTCATTTCCTAATAGGAGATGTCCCCACCTAGGTATTCCTAGGTACTTTAGTCATAAAAAAACGCAATCTCAGTTCCTCCCCGACCTGCTCTTTCCTGTACGTGCCATCGTTTTGTGTGGACCTCTGTGGTGTGCCCATCCTCTCATCTATGATGTCAGGAGGGTAGCGAAGCTGCTCCACGGTATTGCTGCCTTGGCACTCATTTTGTTTTGCCAAGCAGGCTACAGGAAGCTTAAACTGACAGGAGACAAAAGAGGCCACTGGGATTTCTTTGACAAACTTTGAGGTTTCTGACTCCTGAGCTGTATCTTGCAAGGCTTCTGATCAACAGAGGACGGCGTGTTTGGGGACAGGCTGTGCACTGCACACCGCCAAGCCCTGGCACCCAGAATATGCCAAAAAGGAATTAGTGGCCCTTGTCTGGATGTAGTAAATCTAGATGTGTCCTGGGGGGGAGAAAAATAATGCCCAACTCAGGACACTGGAGTGGGTGTGAGGACCTTACCTAGTAATGACTATTTTAATAGTCTTACAGTTGTCTTATAGAATTTAAAGATTTTTGATGGCTGGACACAACATAGTGATACTAGGACACTTAGGGCTTGGAATGAGAGAAGGGCATCAGACAGGGCCATACAGCAGGTGGCACAGGCTGACACTGCAGGTAACCTGGAGCTGTAGGGGGCACCCTTGGTAGAGGAGGTGACCCGGGGCTAGGTTGCCCAGGCTCTTTAAGGATGGCCTCATTGGAGTCATTTCATGGGCTCAGGAGCACAGGGTCTGTCCCTAGTTGCCTGTATCTGGCTCTGACACAAGAGGGATGGCCTATACCAACCCAGAGTGTGAGTCCACCATAAGGACAGTGGTGGCGGGTACGCACTTAATCAGCTGCCCCAAAAGGGAAAATGACCAGCACCAAGCCAGGAAGTCAAAATTGGATCAATGCAGTATTTTGATAAAACTATGTATCAGAACACTGTGGTACTGGCATAAAGCCCAACATATACAACAAATCACCCAGAAATGAAAGGGAGTATATTTGATCAGATAATTGACAAGAGTGCTAAGAGAATCCAATGGGAGAAGGCAACCTTTTCAACAATTAACTTTTTGGCATTGACACAAAACGCACAGGAAACAAAAGCAAAAACAGAGCAATTGTACTATATCGAATTACAATATTCTGTACATTAAAGCAGTGGTCCCCAACTTTTTTGGCACCAGGGACTATTTCGTGGAAGTCAATTTACCTACAGACCAGGGTGTGCGTGCATGTGTGTGAATGGTTTCAGGATGATTCAAGCACATTACATTTATTGTGCACTGTATTTCTATCATTATTACATTGTAATAGGCAATGAAATAATTCTACAACTCACCATACTGCAGAATCAGTGGGACCCCTGAGCTTGTTTTCCTGCAACCAGACAGTCCCATCTGGGGGTAGTGAGACAGTAACACCAAAGTGTGTTGCTTATGTCCAGTCTACTCCATAATCTCGTTTTGGTTGCTGTCTTTGCAGAAAACCCTGCTGCGAAAAGGTAAGATGCTGGAAGTGGAAGGCGGCTTATCAGTGCTTTTGTGACAATCTCAGGATATTCTGCCTTCACTTTAATCCAGAACATATGTTACTTGGCACTCACAGGGTTTTGATATGAATCTGCAAGCAACTGATTATGGTCTCGGTGCAGTCAACCTGTCTGGTAATGATAATCTGCATTTGCATCCACTCCCTCGAGCTAGCATCACCGCCTCAGCTCTACCTCAGATCCTCAAGCATTAGATTCTCGTAAGGCATGTACAACCTAGATCCCTCCCATGCTCAGTTCACAGTAGGGTTTGCACTCCTCTGAGAATCTAATGCTACAGCTGATCTGACAGGACATGTAGCTCAGGTGGTAACACAAGCAACAGGTAAAGGCTGTAAAAACATATGAAGTTTCACTCACTGGCCTGGCACTCACCTTCTGCTGTGCAGTCCAGTTCCTAAGAGGCCATGGACCAGAATTGGGGCTGGGGACTCCTGCAGTCAAGAATGCTACCAGCTCTGACTGGTGTGACTCAGTTGGTTGAGCATCATCTCACAAAGCAAAAAGGCATGGGTTTGATTTCCTGTTAGAGTACATGCCTGGGTTGCAGGCCAGTTCCTGGTTGGGGTGCTTGTGAGAGGCAACTGATTAATGTTTCTCTCCTGTCCTTCCCCTCTCTCTAAAAATCGGTAAATATACATCAACAAAGTGAACAGGCGACCTTTTGAATAGATGAAAACATTTACAAATCATATCTTCATTAAGTGGTTAGTATCTAGGTTATATAAAGACTGCTAAACCCAACAGTAAGAAAATAACCTGATTTTAAAATGGACAAGTTTAGACATTTGCACAAAGAATATACACAAATGGCCAAGAAGTATGTAATTATTAATCATTAGAGAAAGATTAAACAAAACCACAATAAAATACTACCTCACACTCATTAAAATAGCTACTATTAAACACAAAACAGAGAATAAAAAATGATTGAGGAGGATGTGGAGATATTGGAATTCTTGTGGATCTTGATGGAAACAGTTCCTGGGTTCCTCAAAATATTAAAAATAGAATTATCATTCGATCCTGCAATTCCTCTTCTGGCTATATACCCAAAAGAACTGAAAGCAGGATCTTGAGGTGATTTTGTGCAGACACCTTCAGAGCAGCAAAGCCAAAATATGGAAGCGAGGGAAGTGTCCATCAGCAGGTGAATGAATGGATACAGAAACTATGATAAAGATATATAATGAAGTCTAATTCAGCCTCGAAAAGAAAGGTAATTCTGAAATTATGGCAGGTAAAGAAAGCTGTTCACAGAAAGACAAAAACTGTATGATTTTATGTGAGGTAGCTAGGGCAGTCAAACACAAAGAGACAGAGTAGAATAAAAAGGTTGTCAAAGGCTGCAGGAAGAAAAGAATCAAAGTTGTTGTTTAATGTGCAGTTTCACTTTTGCAAGATGAAGAGTTCTTGATATTCATTGAACCATGGGAATGTTGTACAGCATTGAATGGTACACTAAAATACTTAAGCAAATTTCATGTATGTGTACTTTAATGCAATAAACATCTGTAAGTACATAATCATACTTTACAGTGCCAATTAGAGCAAACTTTTGGCTGAAGTCTTTCCCCCACTTATTGCTCTCATAAATTTCTTCTCTGGTATAAACTTTTCAGAGTCAAGTGGATGGGAATTTTAGATAAAGACTCTTCAGCATTCATTGCACTCAGATGGCATTTTCCCGTGTAAACTCAACAATGTTTAATGAGGCCACAGTTGTAATCAAAGCCGTTCCCATATCTGCTGCTCTCATACAGCCTCACAGCAATGTGAACTTGCTGGTGTGTATGAGTCTGGAGCTGAACCAGGAAAATTGTTCGCATTAGCTGCACTCACAGAAACTAAAGGGTGTTCTACCTCATGGCCCTTCTCCAGTGTGAATTTTCTGGTGTCTAATGAGTGTGAAGCAGTACTAAAAGAACTTCCTACATTTGTTACACTCACAAGGCCTTTCTCAGGTGTGGACTCTCTGATGAATAATGAGTGAGGAGCCGCCCAGAAAGGATTTCTGACAGTCGCTGCACGCGTAACTCCTTTCTAGTGTGGATTTTCTGGTGTTCAACAGCTTTGTCTTTGCGGCTGAAAGCTTTCCCACATTCTCTGCACTCATAAGGCTTCTCTCCACTGTGGATTTTCTGGTGGTGCACAAGTATATGTTTGCGTGTGAAGGTTTTCCCACATTCACTACACTCATAGGGCCTCTCTCCAGTGTGAACTCTCTGGTGTATAATGAGTGTAGAATGGTTCCCAAAGCATTTCCCACATTCACTGCACTCGTAGGGCCTCTCTCCAGTGTGACCTCTCTGGTGTCTAATGAGTGTGGAGCGGTTCCCAAACAATTTCCCACATTCACTGCAAATGTAAGGCCTTTCTTCAGAGTGGCCTTTCTGGTGACCAATGAGTTGGGACAGTGTAAGGAAGGCCTTCCCACATTGGCTGCACCCAAAAGGTTCCGGCTTGGTGTGAATTCTCTGGTGGTCATTGAGGCATGATACCTGTGTAAAGAATACTCCATACTCTGAGTGCTCACAAAACCTTGCTTTGGTGTGGACTTTCTGGTGCTGATCAAGGTGGGAGTATCTAGTCTCCCGATAATCCCTATGCTCAGAAGGCTTCTCTCTGGTGTTGACTTTCTCATGGTCAACAAGTACATGTTTACAGAGGAAGGAGTTCCCACAATGAGTGCACTGGTAATCGTTTGGCCCATTTTGAAAGATCTCGCTACCTGAAGTATCCCTGTGTGTCTTCTCCACACTGTGGGAAGCCTGTTGTTGGAAATGGCCGGTGCTGGCTGTCTCCCTCCATGACAAGGTCCTTTCTGTCATGTGAACTCCACAGTTCTCCTCGAATGAAGGCCTTGCCTTGTCTGGTCTGGAGGGTTTCTCTCCGTTTTGCTGCTTGTGGTGTTGGTTCTTTCCCCCACAGCTGTACAGGCCTTGATCAGGGTGCGTCCTGTCCTGCTTATCCAGGTGCAAGATGTCTTTCAAGAGTGGGCCGCACATCTCCCAAGAATGAGACTTCTGGGTGGATGGATCTTGACTTGAGGTCCAGACCTGTGACCCATCTGCAGAATCACCTTGCCCTGAAGGGGCCTCTTCCTCCTGGACTCCAGGCCAACAACCTATAAGCAGACAAATGCCGGTGAAGTACGTGTCGACTTTGGTGGGAGGGGCAGCCCATCAGAAATGTGCATCAGACACCCAGGAATAAGGGACTGCTGACAGGCGGGGGGTCCTGCTGGCCTGGGAGCTCACAACGGGAGTGCCTTGATGATGGGGAAAGACACGAGGAAGGGACTGGGCAAGGAGAAGCAGCATGTGCGGGTCACTGCTCTGCAAATGGCTTTCAACAAGGGCATGGCTGCTGGTGACTGGTAAGTACTGTGTAGTAGCTTATGTCCAGACCCAGACATGCCCAACTAGACACAGTAGCTGGGGTTCTAGCACTATATAAGGACATGTGCAGATGTCACTATGCCTTAAGTGTAGGTCAAATGTCAAGAGCACTGCAAAGGGAGTAGCGGAATGGAAATTCAGGCGACCTGGAGACTGGAAGATACGAGAAGAGGACGCAGCACCCATGGTCTTGTGGTGGGAAGGACAGAGCTGCCCCCGGAAAGGACAAGAACAGAGTTCAGCTCAGGACGCCGGGGTGGGTGTGAGGGCCTCACCTATGGAGGACAACAGTGCCAAGTTCTCCAGCATCACACTGTGGTACAGGCGTCTCTGAGCCTCATTCAGGAGCCCCCACTCCTCCTGGGAGAAGTGTACGGCCACATCCTCAAAGACCACACAGCCCTGTGAAAATGGGGGCGGTTTGATCAATGTGCAGCTTCTGTCTCCAGGATCTTCAGTCTTTCCCCGCACACTTCCAGCCCTCTCGCCCTCCAACTAACTTCCAATGTGGAAGAGATACAGGTCTCGTGCCGTTCTCTCCTTATCACCATTGATAATGTGAAAACAGGTGGTGGAAGGAGCAGTTCATCCAAGCTCTGGGCCCGCAATGGGGCTCCACTCCTCTTTTATCTAAATTATCCTGCAGCCCCCCAGATCTCAACCCCCAGACAATAAACTTGAACTCCTCTTTCTCCCTTACTCAGCCTGTGTCAGGGTCTGGGGCTAACCACTGACACCGCTCCTTGCCTGCACATCAGGTCCTGTTCTGAACCTCTTTACATACCTGGCCCCTCCACATTCCCAACTCAGTTACTAATACCCACCTGCCCGCTACAGGCATTTCCATGGCCTCCTGACATGCCACAGTGCACGTGAAATCCAGGCCGAGTTTTGCAAATGGAATCACTAGCCAATTTTGCCCCATCCCGTCCCAGAACTCCCAAGATACCTAGCCCTAGAGAGCACCAGGGTCCCAGTGTATCTTCCCCACCTGGCCTGGTCACCTGTGTCACACTAAGTGCCCCCAAACCTGAGGAGCCCACAGCTCTTAGTCCTCCCCCACTGTACTGCTGTCCTGCAAGCAGTTGTGAAAATCTCTCTTCCCTTGACCCTCATTCAAAGCCCAGCTACAGCAAAACTCCCCGCCCCCTCCCACACCTTGCAATGCTCCTAGCTGATCCTTTCTCACCTCAACTAATCTACCAGTCTGAATGAAACAAGACAGGCCCCACCAAGAGTGACTCCCACACATGGGAGTCCAAAGACGGAGAGAGCCCTGCCCTGAGCTGACACCTGACCTCCTTCACGGAGCTACTGCGACATCTCTCTCACATCCCCGACTCCCTTGGAAACCTTTCAGACGCCTCTGCCCTTGTCTGTCACAGGCACCTCCAACCCGGCTTCCTTACCTGTCTCTGTGAAGCCCACCACCACCACCCAGGCTTCCAACAGAGACAAATCTCAGCCTCCTCCACCCGGTCCCTGCCACCATGACCTAGCAACACCTGATGGACAACTACACTTCCATCCATGCACCAACAATTATGTTGGGGTCGCCTGCAACCTGAACACATCCCCTGACCTCCAGACCTGTGTCTACCTGCGAACTGGGCACCTCCACTCAGACTCTCCGGGACATCTGAAACAAACCCCAACTCTTCCTAGTCCCTCTGAAAATCCCTCCCTCTGTTGACTTCCCCATCTTAACAGATAGAACAGCCATCCTTCCAAGGAAAGCCAAAAGCCTTTGGGCCGTCCTTGAATCCCCCGTCCACCTCATCTTCCAGCTACCTCACTCTCCATGTCACTACATGGGGACAGCTGTATGCAGAACACATCCAGAAGGCAGCCTCTCCTCTCCACAGCCTGCTGTGCCCAGCCACCACCACAGTAACTTCCTCCCAGGTCCCTCCACCTCCACCTCCACCCTCACAGTATCTCCTCCACCATGTACCTAGGCGCAGCCTGTTAAAATCTGGGTCAAATCATCTGGTTCCTCTGTCCAAACTTTCCCTGGCTCCTACTCCCCTCAGATTGAGACCCTGGACCTCAGGTTGCAATTTTAGACCTGGTAACTGTGTCCCTACACCCTAAACACTCCCCTAACCATTCTGTATCCTACCTAGATATAATATTCCAGCTTAGTCTCACTTCCAATCATTTGAAAATTCTGGACCCTGAGCCCAAGACAACCTTCCATATCTTACCCTATCAGCAGTCAGAAATAAGAACCACTCCTGGCTGGGTGGCTCAGTCAGTTGGAGCATCATCCCATGTACCAAAAGACTGCAGGTTAAATTCCCAGTTGGTGAGCATATGGGAGGCAACTGATTGATGTTTCTCTCTCTCAACAAACATATCCTTGGGTGATGATTAAAAAAGGAAAGAAAAGAAAGAAAAAGGGAGGGAGGGAGGGAGGGAGGGAGGGAGGGAGGGAGGGAGGAAGGAAGGAAGGAANCCCATGTACCAAAAGACTGCAGGTTAAATTCTCAGTTGGTGAGCATATGGGAGGCAACTGATTGATGTTTCTCTCTCTCAACAAACATATCCTTGGGTGATGATTAAAAAAGGAAAGAAAAGAAAAGAAAGAAAAAGGGAGGGAGGGAGGGAGGGAGGGAGGAAGGAAGGAAGGAGAACCACTCCATATAATTTGGGGCTGAGTTCAAGACTCTGGGCCTTGGTGAAACCACAGGAACTTCAGACCCAAGGGAAGAAAAAAGAGAGGTGAAGAAACTCATGACACCCCCATTCTTTCTAAGAGCGGCAAAATCATCAAGGCTGATAACAGAGTGGGGATGAAGGTCTGGTACATCCTCCACTCACCTGTGCCAGGACCATAAGCTTTTCTGCAAACGCCATGGGAATCCGTGGGAAGAGGGGGTCCATGAAAGACAGGTAACCATGGTAGATGGCTATTGTAGCTGAGCTGGACCACCATCCCTGCCCTGCCCAGTTCCTCTGACCTCAATGCCACTAGGATCAGCTGTGTGACTCTGCATAGGACCGAAATGCCCTGAGCCCCAACTCCGTTACTGTAAAATGGGGACAATTGTTCCCACCTCATAGGGCTGATAACAGTATCAAAACATAAATTGTGCACACTACTTGTCAGCTCTAACTATCCAGGCAGCAGATTAACAATTTTGTATGCTTTTAGTGCAAGGGAAGGGACAGTTTTGAAAATGTGGGTTTGCATTCCTCTTGCTTTTTAAGGTTTTCAGAGGATGTGATATATAACATTCTGTTGTTAGCAAATACTACAGGTAGATTAATGTTCCAATTTTTATAGTGTTGCCATGATTAATTTATTGAATGTGTTCATGTAAAAATTTTTATTGATTTTTTTAGAGAAAGATAGGAAGGGAGAAACATCGGTTTGTTTTTCCCCCCATCCATGCATTCATTCATTGATCCCTGCATGTGCCCTGACCAAGGATCAAACATGAAATCCCTGTGCATGGGGTGACACTCCAACTAACTGACGCCACTCGGCCAGGGCAAAGATGTTCATTTCTAATTGCCGACTTATGTGTACATATTTAGAATACCGGTTTTAATAAACAAATGTTTCATACATTCTGAATGTACTGAGTTGTAGGGAAGACTCTAAACAAGCAGGTCAGCTTCTCTTCCTTTCAGCAAAGAAGCCTGTCTGCTACATGATCCCCTGAAGGGCACCTTCGGAGACCCCTTACTGTCTCACTCATTCATTCCTCTTGCCCTGAGGGGTAGAGGATACAGCAGTGCCCTTGTC
Organism: Sturnira hondurensis; assembly: GCF_014824575.4. NCBI lineage: Eukaryota > Metazoa > Chordata > Mammalia > Chiroptera > Phyllostomidae > Sturnira > Sturnira hondurensis. The sequence goes on from NW_028086574.1 coordinate 254,077, forward strand.
TGGAGCCCATATGCTTCACAAACCTGGCTGTTTCTTTGTTCCACAGAAACTGTCCCCCAGGATCCCTTGATCTGCAGGGCTAAGTCTTTACCACTGACCTCCACCTGATCAGCAACGTCCCACATCCAGGTGTCCTCTTCTACAGACACAAGCCAGAATACCTCCCACGCCAAAGATGCTCCTTTCTGGGATGCTGAAACCTCTATGCCCTTCCTTCAGTCTCAGGCCTCCTGACACTCACCACAGGGTCCATCAGAAACAAGGCCCTGGCCAGGTAGCTCAGTTGGTCAGAGCATCATCCCGATATGTCAAGGTTTCAGGTTCGATGCCCAGTAAGGCCACATATAAGAATCCACCAATGAATGCATAAATAAGTGGAATAACAAATCAATGTTTTTCTCTTAAAAATCAATAAATAAAATTTAACAAAGAAATGAGATCCACAGGGCACACAGGGTCCAGCCCAGGCCCCTTTCCAGGCCTCCAGAACTTTAAGTCCACATACTCATGTGACTCTGTAAGATCTTAGTGAGACAGGAAAGTAAGAAGAAAATTCCCTGGCAAGTGGAATGGGGAAACTGAGACAGAGAGCTGAACACACTAAGAAATTTACAGCCAGATACAACAGGTCATCACCCTAGAGATAACATCTAGGCCTCAGTGGTATTTCAGCTCCAGGTCTAGAAAAGTAGCAAAACCAGGTGGGTGATGCCAGAACCAACTGCAAAGAACCCCTGTTTTGCCACTGACCAATCAGTGGAAACCATGACCCTAAAAGGACACACCTGGAGAACTGAGGAATAGTCTACTGAAACCCTCCCCTGGGATCTCTCCTAAGATTCCAGCCTGCAAGAAAGGGATAAAAGTCCCAAGAAAAAGGACCCAGAGCTTGCTTTCCCTCTAGGGAGTAGCGCCTACCACTCCCTTTCCCTTCTTCCCCCACTTCTTTCTTAATGGGTACGCGTCTCCTTAACTCTAATGGACCCCACAGGACTTGCAACCAGGGGTGAAATGGGCAGCAGCAACTAGTCCCAGACTAATTCCCTGAACCTGTCCCCAAAGCTGGTTTTTCTCTGGTTTCCCAGTGAGCTAAGACGGATTCGCCTAGGCTCTTTTCTGTTGCTTCTTCTATCCTAAGCCCTTCCTTGTCTCACTGTTCCCAGCTTTGAGAAACGTTCCCTCATGGTCACCCGGACTCGTGTTGTGAAATCTTTTCCATATGAAGTCAAAACCTCCAAATCTACACCTGGTCCTAGGCAGACCCACTCAGAGCCGGTTTCTGTCCGGTAATACTGGGATCACATGTCTAAAATCCAACTCATAATCTCCCCGAAACCGGCTTCCTGTGCTCGCTTCCCGTCTCCATACTTTCAGATGTTCAGGCAAAATAAATAATACTTAGGGAGGTCCTTCCCGCCCTACTTTTGCTCACAGCTACAAGTGATGTATCAGGAAACCTTGGAGGTTGAAGTGCCTCCAGAATCTCAACACTAGCCCCTGACGGCTACCAGCCTAGTCCCGCCCCTACCACCGCTCCCCAGGGGTCAACTGCCGTACTTCCCCAGCCTCGTGGTTTGACCCATTTGAAACGTCCAACTCGGAACATGGAACACGGAACACGCCCCTCTGCACCGCTGTCCCTTCAGAACCTCCCACGGCCTCCAGCCACTCAGGTCGTCCCCTGAAGCGACACTCGTCGCCCTGTCCCCTGGACACAGAGACCCCGGTTCCCCAGAGCTCAGGTGCCTCTAAGGGAACGCTGCTCCCTCCTCGCACGGCGGACACGGGCCTGACTCATGGACCCAAGCGGTGCCCCTCCATCTGGGCTCGGAGGTGCGAGCCGCGGGAGGTGGTGGGGAGAGACCAGGGGAACACAGCACCCACCTCAGTCGGGCTCATCGGCGCGACCCGCCACTAACGTGCGGGAAGAGCCGCCGTAATAAAAGAACCCCGTTGCGTCTTAAGAACACCTCGGAGCTGCGGGAGGTACGCCTCTGCTCCCGCCTCCCATTCACTTCGCCGCGACTCAAGACTGACGCCCCTCGGAACCACTGAGCGCACCGGGGCGCGCTGAACTCCCTTCATGTCACAGGCTGGCCTTGAAGCCCCGCCCCCACGCACTGCGTGGAACAAGTCGCCGAAACACCTCCCCCACGCGCTGTGCACGCACGCCGACCCCTCATTGGTCAGTCGCCGCCTCTGCACTACCTTCTGGGTAACGTAGTTTTCACGCCGTTACCCGGCGGCTTCAGAACGCAAAAAGCTGCGGTGGGTGGATACTGACTGAGGGATGTTGAAGGGCACTTGGAAACGGCGTTCTGGAGTCCGACGAAGCCGGACTTGGCTGGCTCTTAAAGAGGTTCCACATGGATTTCCTTGGTGTGTAGTCCAGGAATGTCGCAGAAATTTTTTCCTTTTCTCCAGAAACCTGTTGTTTCAGACTCGGGGAATCTCGGTTTCCAAACGCTGTTCGTAAAAAGGGAGACGCAACACGTGATGACACTCTTGTTCCCTCATCGCTGTCGGCTATCTTGTCTGTCTAAGGTATATTGACACTTTGGAGTTGTTTTTATGAGCTTCAACAGGGTCGTCAGGGACTGTTAATAAGTAAGTGGCCCAGACAGGGCTGTGATGGGGAACTGAAGGTGGGATGGCAGGCGGCATAAGTAATGAGAGTGACTGTGTCTCTGGCTCCCACAGAAAACGTCTTTCCTACCTGTATAGTCAATGATTGTGTTCCAGTCAAGCGAGCCACATTTTTATTCAGATATTTATTACTCCATATGTGAGGTACTTTCCGTTGCTTTGTATCCTCACCCAAGGTCCTGCTTTGTTGATTTTAGAGAGAAGGAAAGGGTGGGAGAGAGGGAGAGAAACTCGGATGCGAGAGGGAAACATAGATTGGCTGTCTCTCCCACACGCTCTGATTAGGGACGGAACTGCAACTAAGGAATGTGCCCTGATGGTGAATTCAACAAGTGACCTTTTGCTTTGCAGGACAACATCCAACCCAGTAAGCCACACCAGCCAGGGCTAGTTTTCATTTAATAATCTGAAAGCTCTCTAAAAGAATATTTATTACATGCCATCTTCTGTTGGGACAGTGTATACCTTTCTGACAGTGTGCAACTTATCTCTGTGATACAAGTATTTGTGATCGCACCTTCTTAAAAGTAGTTCATAATTTTATCTGTTGCAGTGACAGTGTCTGCCAGGGAGTGGAGATTATTTCTGGCAAAATACTTGTGAGATGCATATTATTAAATATTACTGTTATTAAAAATGACTGTAGTTTTTCAAGGTAAGTGACAAAAATGGTTATGGAGAAATATAGCAGGAACAAGTTGGGTGAGAAAAGGTAAGGTCTCAGTGACGTTTGAGCAAGAGGCATTGAGTGTGAAGTCAGAGAATGAAGCTGAGGTTGTGGCGTGCTGGCACCTTGGCTACACTCAGGGTGTCACCCCAAAAATGTAATTATTTTTAAACATTGCACATTAACACTTGGAGAGAAAGGCAAAAACGATATATGTTTTTAGGTTTTATTTATTTATTTTTTAAAGAAACAGAGGGAGAAAGAGGGAGAGAAACATCACTGTGTGGTTGCCTCTCACATGCCCTAAACTGGGGACCTGGCCCACAACCCAGGCATGTGCCCTGACTGGGAATTGAACCGGCAGTCTTTTGGTTTGCAGGCCAGTGCTCAATCCACTGAGTCACACCAGCCAGGGCAAAATGATATTTTAAAAGAGTTGCCAGAAAGTTAAAAACGAAGCTGTACTATGGTATACTTACTGATCTACATTCAGTGATCACTTAGCTCTATTTTTCTCTCACTAATGTTGACAGTGAAATCACTTAGTGGTAATAGTAGCTCAAAATCATATCCACGTAAGTAACCTTGGGGATATGCCTTGTGGTCTGTCTCTCCTGCAGGTCTGGCTAAGAAAAACAAAAGAGGAGACTAACAAAGTGCTTATTTTTCATAACCAGGAAAGGGAAAGGCTGTTCTTGGGCCAAATTCCAACATTGTGAACAAGAAACCAAGATTAAAGTTTACTTCAGATGACTAACAGGCTCATTCCATAACTCAGATTCTGAAAATTAGCAAATTACTGATAATGCCAAACTTCTAAAATTCAGCTATTGAGTGTTCAGTCCCCCAAAATACAGTCAATCAGTGACAGCCCCAGGATCCTAGGCTGTCCTCTAGGTAAAAGGAGAAATTAAAAGGGAAATTTTAAAAGCATTAATATTTTGAACCAGATGAAAATAAAAATGCTACCTGTAAAAAATCAATGTGATACAGCTAAATTAAGTGATTAGAGGGAAATATATAGCCTTAAACAGCTTATTACAAAAGCAAATGTGAATAACCTAAGCTTCCCTGTTAAGAAACCAGAAAGACCAAACCAGCCCCAATGCATGGATAAGACAGAGAATAATAAAGATGAGAACAAAACTCATTGAAATAAAAAATAGAAAAACACTTAAAAATCAATGAAACAAAAATTTAGTTCTTTAAAAAGCTCTCCCTCTCCCTCTTCCCTTTCTCTCACTCTAAAAAATCAATTAAAATAATTTTAAATGCCCTGGCCATGTAGCTCAGTTGGTTGGAGTGTCATCCCTGTATACCAGGGTTGCAGGTTCTATCTCTGGTCAGGTCACATACAAGAATCAACCAATGAATGCATAAATAAGTGGGACAACAAAATCAGCATTTCTCTCTCTCTCCTCCTCCTCCTCCCCCTAATAAAGTCAAGAAAAAGATACTATTGACCTTACAGAAATTAACATTATCATAAGGGAGTATTATAAACAATCTTTATCCAATTATCAAAGGTGACATAGTAGAAAATTTATACAGAACTATACTGAGTAATTTTTATTGAAAATCTTCCTACAAGAAAATTCGAGGCTCACCTACCTTCACTAAGTAATTTTGGCAACCATTTAAAAAACAGTTCAGTAATCCCTCAAAACTCTTTCAGAAAATAAAGGAGGAAATACTTTCCAACTTATTCTGAAGTCAGAACTACTCTGATAGTAAAGTCAAAGATATCACAAGAAATCTACAAACCCATGAACTCTCATCAATATAGATGGAGAAATTAATAAAATATCCAAAAATGGATTCAGCAATATATACAAAGGATTATTCATCATTACCAAGTGGGATTTGTCCCAGGAAATGCAAGGTTAAACACCTGAGTATCAATTAATAAAATATATAAGTAAAATAAAAGGCAAGAAGAAAAACCATAACCACACAATGATGATCTCAATAGACGGAAATATTTGGAATTGAGTCTAGACATATATCAGCATCTATATAGTAAACTGATCTTTGAAAAACGAGCAAAGGCAATTCAATGGAGAGAGGGTAGTCTTTTCAACAAATGGTGCTGGGGGAGCATTTGAGATCTTGCTTCCTGGCAATTGTTTTTGGTTTTGGCTCAGATAAACTCTTAGTAACATTTTTTTAAAAAATGGTGCTGAAAATACTTATTGAACATTGTCACATTAAAAAAATGATCTGGATACGGATTTTACACCTTTCATAAATACTTTCTCAAAATGTATAAAAGAAAAAACATAAAACAAAACAAAAAATAAGGATAATAGCCCTGGCTGGTGTGGATCAGTTGTTTGGGTGTTTTCCTGTAAACCAAAAGGTCACAGGTTGAATTCCCAGTCAGGACACATACCTGCTTTGCAGTTCTGTCCCCAGTGGAGACACAGAAGAGGCAACTGATCAATGTTTCTCTCCCTCTATTTCTCCCTGTTCCTGCCTCCCTCTCTCTCTCCCCCCAAAAAAAAGGCGGGGGGAGGTTTGGTAATAGAACTAACTGTATAATATGGAACTATAGAACACCTACAAGGTAGCAATAGAAAATGTAGGTAACCTTGTATTTGGCAGTAACTTTTCAAATACACTAGAAACAACCCATGAAAAAATAAACTGGATAATTTGGACTTGATTAAAATAAAATCTTTGTGCTGTGCATAAGATAATCTGAAAAGATACTCATCTGTCATTAGGGACTTGCAAATTAAAGCAATAATGACATACCACTAAATCTATTTAAATGGCTAAAATCTAAAACACTGAACACCAAATGTTGATAAGGACATGGAGAAACAGGAATGAACTCTTGTTCATTGCTGGTAAGAATGCAAAATGATACAACCACTCTCTCTGGAAAACAATTTCTTACCAGACTGAACATACTTTTACTATATGATCTAGCAAGTCATGCTTGCTGGCTTGAACTCAAATTGAAAACTTATATCCACATAAAATCATAAATATATATTGAAGGTTTATTCATAAATAAAACTTGGGAGCAACCAAAATGTCCTTCAGTAAGGCCATTTATCCACTGGGTAAGTGGATAAAATGTGGTACATTCAGACAATGGAATGTTATTCAGTGATAACGTACATAAATCTTCACAGCAGCTTTATTTGTAATAGCCAAAAACTGGAAACAACCCAAATATCCACTAATAGCTGAATTAGCTGGATGGATAAAAAACAACTTTTGTATATCCATACAATGGAATAACACCCCAAATACAAACAAACGTACTATTTCTATATGTGACAAGATGGACTGATCTCAAAATAGTTAATTTAAAAAACCCAAGTCCCTACTCCTCAGATAGCATATTCTACAAAATGCTTGCTGCTGCTTGTGAATTGTGAGAAATGAGTTTAGAAAGTATTGAGAGGAAAGGGTGCTAAAGAGACACAAGGAGTCCTTTGTGTTGTTGGACATACTATCTTAACTGTGGTGGTGGTTTCTCAGGTACATACACATGCTGAAATATTTTATACTTTGCATTTGTGCAGTTTATTTCATGTCAATCATACCTCAATAAGAAATGAGCATATTTACCATCCCTTTTGGAAGGACACATCTGCCCTTGCCCCACAATTTAGGAAGGTGAGCCCTTCTCAATGTCAGCAAAAACTAGAGAGCAATGAAGTCCATTTCTACCTTGTACACGAGGACTACTGCTTGGGTCCCAGAAACCCTACCCTTGGACTTCTCTTTTATCACTGCTGGTGCAGTGATGGCCAGGACCAGGGAGGTAGAGGAATCCACAAACCTTCAGAACACTGAAGGCCCTGAGAGTTTCTGTACACTCCCAACCCATAGAGGCACAATTGCACAGACATTCGCCGATGACTCCCTTAGGATAAACACGTACCCTCTCATTTGCCAGTTATCTTTACTCAATTATCTAAATATTTCTATACAAATTATGATTCGCACCTTGCCCTGTAGGCCTTTCAGTCAATGACACCTGCCCATGGGATTCTGCACATCGGAGATAGGATATCAGGCCCAGGAGACAGAAATCCCTCAAAAGTGCTGGGGAATATGGGGGGATTTCCTGAGAAAAAGGGACCCAATTCACGTTGCGTCCAGAAGCACTGGAGGTTTTTCACATCAACTATGCCCTTCTCAGAATGAACTCCGGGTTTCCAGGAAATCCAGATTCCAGGCTACAGGATTAGGCACACAAAGCTCTTCAGGCTTTTCCGACAAACCTTGGACAACAGTGCAAATCAGACCAGAACAGACTGAGATCTATCTGCTGCTATCTTGCTGTCCCTTCTCAGGCACATAAAGTTGGTGCCAACAAAAGCCATTCCTCCCTTCATGTTGGCAGAACCCATTTTTTTCTCAGTCCACATCGCACAGTGAACAGGCTCCCTAAGAGTCTAGACAGCCATAGTAGGCCTGTACTGTGTGAACCAGGGCAGGTGGTTCCAACGGTGGGTGGTTGGGAAGCAGGACGAAGAGTCAGGGCTCTTGTGTTTACAGCTGACATTGTCAATGAGAAAGAGTAATCTTGTCTGGAAATCCCAGCAGTTTCCCCGCTCAAATCCTTGTGCCCAGAGCTAGATCACACCACTCAGAACCCAGTCACTGGGGAGAAAGTGAAGACCTTCAATGGGCTTAGAAAGCTCATGATTCTTTCTAGGGACTAAGAGAGAGTAGCAGGGGTCTGCCTTCCCTGAGCATGTTGGAGTGATTGACACACTGTAGGACCCTGACAGCTGGCAACAGAGGTGGCTTCTGCCACAGGCACTGGCACTGATATAACTGTCAAGAGCCCTGGACAGTTCAGAAAGTGCCATGTATGTACGTGGAACTTCCTGGGAATGGAACCAGGCTGACGCATGAATGCACAAGGTACACCTGCTGGTTCAAGGCTCCCTTAGCACCACAGGTACTCACAAAGCTTTCCTCTGCTGTGAGTCCTGAGGCTGAATGAGGAGACAGCACATTTTCTGCATGCATAAGGCTTTTTTCCTAGTGTGAACTTTCTGGTGTTAAAGAAGTTTAAGAGACACAGCTAAAGGGCTACCCAAACTGTTGCTATCACAAGGCCTTTCTCCAGTATGAACTTTCTGGTGCCGCACCAGATGGGAGCTCCGGCTGTAGGCTTTCCCACACTCACTACACACATAAGGCTTCTCTCCCGTGTGAACCCTCTGGTGCAGGATGAGGCTAGAGTTGCGGCTAAAAAATTTCCCACATTCACTGCACTCATAAGGCCTTGCGCCTGTGTGAACTTTCTTGTGTTGAACAAGGTGGGAGCTGCTAATGTAAGCTTTTCCACACTCAGTGCACACATAAGGCCTTGCTCCAGTGTGAACTCTCTGGTGCAGGATGAGGCTGGAGTTGTGGCTGAAGCATTTCCCACACTCACTGCACTCATAAGGCTTCGCCCCAGTGTGGATTCTCTGGTGCACAATCAGGTTGGAGCTGTGGCTAAAGAATTTTCCACACTCACCACACTCATAAGGCCTCTCCCCTGTGTGAATTTTCTGGTGCTGCACAAGGGTGTCCTTGCGGCTGAAGGCCTTCCCACACTCGCTGCACTCAAACGGCCTTGCTCCGGTGTGGATTATCTGGTGCTGGACAAGGGTGTCTTTGCAGCTAAAAGCCTTCCCACATTTGCTGCACACGTAAGACCTTGCTCCTGTGTGGACTCTCCGATGTTTAATAAGGCTGGAGTTATGGCTAAAGAATTTCCCACATTCGATGCATTCGTAGGGCCTTGCCCCAGTGTGAATCCTCCAGTGCTCAATAAGGTGGGAGCTTTGGCTAAAGAATTTCCCACACTCACTGCACTCATATGGTCTCTCTCCAGTATGAAATCTCTGGTGCTGAACAAGTGTGTCTTTGCGGCTGAAGGCTTTTCCACACTCACTGCACTGGTAAGGCCTCTCTCCAGTATGGATTCTCTGGTGCTGGACAAGGTGGGAGCTTCTGCTGTAGGCTTTCCCACACTCGCTGCAGTCATAAGACCTCTCTCCAGTGTGGACTCTCCGGTGCTGGACAAGTGTGTCTTTGCGGCTGAAGGCCTTGCCACACTCACTGCATGTATAATGTCTCTTCCCAGTGTGAAGTTTCTGGTGCACTTTTAGGTGGGACAGGTGAATGAAGGCCTTCCCACACTCATTACACACATGGGATGTTTCTCCATTGTGAACTTTCCTGTGGTGAATAAGAGCCGAATTCTCCTTGGACACATTTCCGCATGGCAGGCAACTCATAGGCTTCTCTTCAGTATAAGTCATCTGTTTGTTAAGCAGAGTAAAGGTGTTCAGGAAGGCTCTCCCATCATCATTGCAACTGAAAAGCATAAGTGCATTTCGATCCCCCTGGAGTTGCCTGAGGCTGGTGCTGGGTGGGAAAGACTCTGTGAACCTGGACCTCTTGCATGGACTTGACTCACAGTGAAGGGTCTGGAGCTGGAGGAAGCCAGAGTTGACCAGCAAGTCCATCCCGTCTTCCCTGCAAGGAAAGGGTCTGCCCAATGTGTGGACAGCACAGCTCTTCACCAATGAGGCCCCACCACCATCCTCGCAGATGGGCTTCTCTCCACCATTTTGTTCCTGGTGCTGGTCAAAGTTTGCCCTGAATGCCAATCTTCTCTGCAATGGGCCACACATGCATTGTTTCTGCATGGGGAATGGCCCCTGGTATCCAGCCAGAGTCAAAAGGTCTCTCAAGAGTGGGTCACACAGCTCACACAGGTGGGCTTTCTGGATAAATGGACCTGAATTGAGAGTCCTGACTGGCAACATTTCTGCAGAAGTGTTCTGCTCAGAAGGGGCCTCCTTATGGTCTACTTCACGCCAGCAACCTGAAAGCAGACAAATGCTGATGAAGTATGTGTTGACTTTGGTGCGAGGCAGCAACCCCATCAGATATGAGTGTATGACACACCAGGAATGAGTCCACTGACTTGCTGGCAGGATGAGGGAGCTAGGAGAGGGGTGAAGAAACACCCACTGTCAGTGCTGGACCTTTACAGGTCACAGAAGGGAGGAAGCGTATCAATGGGTAAAGACACAACAATGGTGCCCAGGACGGGAAGGAGAGGCAAGGTCTCCAACTCAGGCTGTACAAAAGGATTTCAGCAGGGTCCTGGCTGCTGGTGTCTGGTGAGGTCTATGGAAAATGCTGTGTCCTGACCCAGGAAAGTCTGACTGCAGGGAAACCACTGGTTGTTAAGGACTATTTAAAAATGTGTGCACAATGCTGCAGAGCACTGCAGAGGGAGCAGAGAAGCATGAGGGATAAGCAGAGGCAAGGGAAGTGGGGAAACAGCCAAGGGATGGAGACAAAAGAGAGATAACAAGTGGGCACAGTGCCAGGAGTGGAGAAGGAAAGGGAGCAAGCAATGAGGGGCTGTTATGGGCCTGGGTGAGAGGACACTGGTGCACACAAAGCAGGTTGAAGGGACAGGTGAACCTCGTGCTAGCATAACACACTCTCCCAGCTCCTGCTCTGCAGGGCCAGCCCCCCTCTAGCTCCTCTGGCTGTGGCTGCAGTTGGGTCTCCCCAGGGCTTTCTGTCTGTATCCACCTGGGCAACTCTATGGGATCTGGCAGATGGAAGTTATAAGGAAACACAGGGCAGATCAGCAGCCCAGGCAGACCCACCCATGGAGAAGAAAACAAAAGGTTAAACAATGAGCCTCAAAGGAGGATTTGGTAGAGCAGTCCTGTGTCCTCTGTAAGCAGTTACAATGTCAATACCTGTAGTTCTTGGCACAGCCAGGCCCCAGGAGATGTCAGCTAGAGCATGAGGGCAAAACGTGGGACACAGACATGCCATGGAGCTGGACAGCACCCAGCCAGCCAGGGAGTGCCCATGCCAGGCAGAATCTGTTGAGCTGACTGAAGATGCCCCAAGTCCCTAACTTGTTCCTTCAAGGCTTTGGGCAGCAGGTGTGGAAACTGCTCAATAAGCCGGGGGGTTACCCTGCACAGGACCCAGCCCTGGCACCTACAACCCCTACTCTGGGAACCAGAGAAGGGAGGGATAAGAGTCATTGATCTGGCTTGACAGAAAGGGCAGACCCTAGAGAATGGGGAATGTGCAAACGCCAAGGACCTTGGAGTAGGTGCAAGTGCATGTGGAAGGCAGCCTCGGAGGGGCCCCCAGTAAGGCTTACCTCCTGGTATTCTTGCCCTTACATAAGCTTTCATTGTAAAAGGGACTAACCTGTTTCTAAGGAACAGAATGCAGCAAAAATGATGAGATGTCACTTTCATGGTCAGACCAGAAAAAGCCCAGCTTGCATCCTGAGCATTCTCTCTTGCTCACTGGCTCAGAGAGGACGCAGCTTCCCTGGTATGAGGTAGGCCACAGGAAGGCCACCATGCACAGAACTGAGGAAGGCCTCTGGCCAACAGCCAGCAAGGAGCCAATGCTCGCAGTTCAACAAGCTGCAAGAAAGTGAATCTTGTGAACAGTGATGTGACTGAGTTTGTAAGTGAGGTCTTCCTGAACGTAGCCTGCAAAGGAGAACAAGGCTCTGGCTGACTGCTTGACTGAAACCTCACAGGACAGCATGAGCAAATGCACCAGGTAAGCCGTGACCAGATTCCTGATGCACAGAAACTGAGATAATAAATTTTTACTATATTAAGCCAGTAAGTTTGGGGGAATTTTGCCATATACTAACAGATAGCTAATCCAGGGACTTACCCAGTGAGGACACGAGGGCAAAGTTCTCCAGCATCACATCACGGTACAGGCATCTCTGAGCCTCATCAAGGAGTCCCCACTCCTCCCGAGAGAAGTACACAAACACGTCCTCGAAGGTCACACAGCCCTGCTGTGAAGGGGACAGTTGAGCTCACAGGCAGCACAACACCTCTCCCCACATCTCACTACTCACAGTGAGCACTCCTGGGTCCCTCCCTGTCCCCCAAGCCTCTCAACCCAGAGGTACCAGGCCTTGGACCATTAGTACCTGCTATCTCCTTACATCCCTGGGGTCACTGAGTCTAACCCTGAGCAGACCCAGGCAGGTGGGGCAACAGGTACTGTATAACCTACGGGTCTGGCAGGAGGGACCCCAAACAGTCCCTTGCCAGCCAGTTCTGGTGTTGTCCAGACCAGGCCTCCCAGACACAACCTTAAGCCCCTCAGTCCATACTCCTCCCAACATGAACCCCACTGTCCTCACATCTGGTAACACATTCCACTGCCACAGACAACCTCTGGTCCACACCATTTGTACCCTCAAGGGATCCCCCACCCTACTCTGCACAAAAGGTCCAGCAAATGCTCCCATGTCTTTATGACAGCCACCACTGCCACCCAGGTGCTAAGCAAGACACACAGTCTTCAGTGCCAAGTTTTGAGTTCCTGATTATCAACAGCACAGCCACCACAACCTGAAGATACTCCCTCTGAAACTGAACCCATTCCGCCCCATTCCACACTGGCTGCCACATATTGAACTTCAACAGGACTAAAACCCTGTGTGCAGCTTGATGCCTCCACTCAGGGGTCTCTGGGACTTGTTAAACCAAACATGACAAAAGCCTAACCCCGATATAGCCGCTGAAAATTACTCCTGCCACCAACTTCTCTATCTCAGCTGATGACACCTGCTAAAGCAAACCCCCCCTGGGGACACCCATGACTTTTTGCTTTTTCTCATTTACCTTTCACATTGGAAAGCCCAGTCAACCTACTTGAAAAACAGATCCAAAATCTACCAACTTCTCTCATTTCCTCAGCCACCCCTCTAGGCCAGCCGCGGTCAACACTCCTGTGGAATACTGCCCCAGCTCCCTCCTCAGGCCAACACTTTGTTCTCAATCAGACAGCAGCCAAAGGGAGTCTGTTAAGACCTGAGTCAGATCATCTCTCCCTTCTGCTCCAACGCTTCCAAGTGTTACCACCCTTAGAACAGAGACTCAGCCCCTGTGTCTGCCATTCCTGCCTGACTCCTGGCCCTGTTCCCAACAGACATAATGAAGACCTGTGATTCTCTGAGCACTAATTCATTCTTACCTCCATTTGCTATTGCTGGGCCTAATACACCCTTCTAGTCCTCATCCTCTTGGCTGCCAAAAGTAGAAACCTTCCCATATAACTTCTGGTCCAGATTCAAAATACTGGGCCCACTGACTCAAGTGCAGAGAAAGGAACAAGTGAAGAGTTGGAGAATATTACGATGTCTCATCAGAAAATCTGGCCAGTCCTGCCCTGGCAGGGTTGCTCAGATGATTGGAGCATTGTTCCATCTACCAAAAGGTCGCGGGTTTGATTTCCAGATGCTACACATGCCTAGGTAGCAAGTTCAATCCCTGATCAGAGCGCATACTGAATGCAAATGATCGACCAACTGGTGTTTTTCTCTCACATCAGTGTTTCTCTCTCTCTCCAAAGTAAAACATATCCTCGGGTAAGGATTAAAAAATAAAAACAATCTGGTCTGCCCTACCTTAAAAACATATACAAAACCTACACGCTTCTCCCACCTCCACTGCCACCTCTGTGGCCCTCCCACCATCAACACCCACTTGGACACCATCCTGGTCCCCTGCCCAAGCTTTCCACTCTGCAGCCAGAGGGAGCCTTTTGACACTCAAGTCAGATCACCTCCCTCCCCTGTTCTAAACCTTCTGTGGCTCCCACCATCATAATAGAGGACAGCTCCTCAGCTTGCCTGAGCCCTGACTTCCTGCTGTCTGTTCTCTCAAGACGTAACAGACACGAGCGGCTCCTGCACCTCTCCTGACTCAGTTCCATCTCCAAGGATTTGTACCAGCTGGCTCTTGTACCTTGGAAACCCTTGCGTACCTCAAGCCAGGTGCACGGGGAACGGGAACCACGCCTTACATCTGGCGGGAGCCAACACCCTCCATGGCATTTAGACTCAAGAGGAGGGAAAGGTGAAAGGAAAGCGATAGCCCCTAGATCCGAGTTGCTGAGGGCTTGGGGGACCCTGCCACTCACCCCAGCCCGGTCCATCTGCGCCGCGGCAGCCATGGAATCCCGAGAGCACACTCGGGGATTCAGCCGGACCCCACACCTCTACTGGGCCGGGTGGCCTCGGGCTGACTGTCACACGGCGAGGCCGAGCCTCCCCTACCAGCCCCAGGTGAAAACGCGCTCAAGGCTCAGGGAGCCGCCTCCGAGGGCCGTCGAGGACAGGGCGAGGGCGCCCAGGCCGCAGAAAGAGGGCAGCCCCGACGGACACCCCGGCGCTGGGCCTCCCGTCCCCGAACGGGAATCATGGTTCGTAACAAAGGTGCAGGGGGACGTCCTTTCCTTTTAACCGTCCTTCCCGGCTCAGTTCCGAAGAACCGCGCGAAAAGCGCACCCCTACAGGAATACGGAACCTCTGCGGCCACTGTAGACCGTCTGACAGTCTTGGCGCTGAATAAGTACGTCATGACGGCGGCACCGGAAATCCTGTCTCTGACGCAGCAGGAAACGTCCAGCTTCTGGGCGGCCCAACGCAACGACCAGGCGTTAGGCGCGGACTTCGGGGTAATGTAGTTTGTTCGCTGCATTCAACCGGGCAAAGGGCACTTCTCAGATTCTGGGGACCATGCGCCAAGGACGGTAGTGGGGAAAAGATGGGGAAATAGCGGCCTGAAGGGCCAAAGCGCGTCTTAAAGGGGACGCGTCCAGATTTCCCTCGTCGCCTGGGACAGTGCCACATCCTTCGGGTCGCCAGTTGGTGATCCATTCTTTTCATCCTGGAAAAGCTGCTTCATCTTTGGGGATTGAGGTTAAATAGAACAACGAATACACCTCGCCCCGGGGGCCTTTGCGCAGTAGTAATGTTAAATACACCCCAAATCCGTTGATTCCCAAATTTGGGTTCCTGCTGTGGCAGCGTCAGCATCCCTCTTGAACTCAGAGTGCACGTCCTCAGTGAGTTCTGTGACCAGCCCCTCAGGTGGGCCACCACGGTTCCCAGGCCCTGGCTTCAGAACCTCCCACACTGGACAGTTACAGGAGTTCGTCCCCCGGGCACTAGCAGAGCTGAACAGGTAACGCCAAGAATGGTAGTTGGAGAAATGCTGGCTTTTTTATTGATGAATGGCGCCACCAAGGGGACGGGAAGCTAATGCTCAAAAGCCCCAAC
Source organism: Sturnira hondurensis (assembly GCF_014824575.4). Lineage (NCBI taxonomy): Eukaryota > Metazoa > Chordata > Mammalia > Chiroptera > Phyllostomidae > Sturnira > Sturnira hondurensis. Next base: position 269,508 of record NW_028086574.1, read on the forward strand.
TCCCTGATGGCAAAGGACACCAGGAAGGGGTTCAGGATTGTACTGGGAGTTGATTGGTCATAGGCGAGGTAAGGACAATGAGTAATTTCTTCAGGTCTTGAGGGTATTTCTGATGTCTGCTCCTGCTTCCCTCTATCCGGTCTCGTGGAAAAGTAGCCAGGTGGTCCTTCCACTTTAGGGCCCAGGAACTGAAATGTAACTTAGGTTAAGATGGCCTTTAGCCAGCCAGAGGGGCAAACTGTGTAACCATTTGTGAGTTCCAGGCTACTATTTTCTGTGGCCTCGGAGGTTGCCGATTATCTCAACACCCAAGGATAGGCTAGGGGAGAAAGGCTAGGACTGAGAGATTGGAGAGGGAAGAAGGAGAGATGATTTCTAGAACTGGAGTTTATTTAGAACTAAATTTAATCAAAGGCATAAGGACCCTCGGTTTCAAATTTCCTCAAATACTCAAGATCTCTCCCATATGCACACCTTTTTACTGAATGTCCCCTGTGAGACTAAGTCCCATCTATATCACAGATTTAAATTATGTGCCACAGTGGGTGTTGTGACTGGAAGGGTTAAAGAGGAGCTCTGGGGGATCTGGAGGCCAGGCCTTCTTGTTTATTACTAAACACGATTTATTCCTTTAGGTGAGTGAAATTGATAGACCAATAAATATTGGCAGAGGGAAGATCCAGACCGATGTAGTTTCTGTAGAAAGGGTGAGGGGCCAGGGCGGGGAAGGAACCTGAGTTTGTGTGGGAAGTGCGTGTTTTCTGTCTGGTTCCTTCTGGCCCACAGCTTCCTGCTGGCACAAGGCTCCCAACCCCTTCAGCCTGGACAAGCTGATCAGCATTTGGCCAGATGGCCTGCCTTGTGAGCAGGCAACTGATAATCGATCAGATTTCCTTTAGGAATTCTGATTGGTTGCTGCTATACAGCAACATCCGGCTGCTTAAAGTTGACAGTGCCCAGAAGTTGTTTTTGGCAGTTTGTCTCTCTTTGACTGCGGCTCTGCTTTGGTGAACATGAGGGGCAGTTTGCCCAGGGCAGGCTAGGGCATCGGCTCAGACTGTGCCAAGTGGTTGGTACTGTTGAGCAGCTGTGATTGGCTGATGCTCCCACCTCAGCCAAACCGCGTTTGGTCGTTTATAGCGAGGGGGTGGGACTCAGAGATGGAAAAGCAAAATCCAAAAGTTTTGATTGGCTGTCCATCAGGAGGGGTGGGACTAGCAAATGTAGGCTGTCTTGAATGGAGGCTTTAAGAATAAAGGGTACTTTGATTGCCTGTCATTGGAAATTAGGGACCTGCAAAGCATAGTAGCCATAATTGACAACCAGTCATGGAGAAGGCAGGGCTTAGTTCCTAAGCTGGTGGCTGATCAGGGCTGGGCAGAGAAAGGTTTCTGTCAGAGTTTGTCACTGCTGGGAGTGCAGGTCTTCTGGATCTGGCACTTACCTCTAAACTCTGGGGTCTCTAAACAAGTTCATGGACTACAAACCTCAGTTAAGGCCCCTCTGTGACTGTGATGGAGCGAGACAAAGAAAAAACGGCCCTATCATTGTGTTTAAACACAGACAAAAACAAGAACCCTGTACAAACAGAAAAGACCACATAGCCTCTTTGTTCTGGGTACTGAGTGACAGCTGTCTTCTACCGGCTGCTGCTCTAGTGCCGCTTCCCTCTCCTGCCTTGTGGGTAACAAATTTCCCAGTATCTGATCACAATCAACCACGTGTCCAGATGTGGCCAATTCTGACCACTGCTCTATCTCCTTAGTCTCTTCCAAATCACCGAACACAATCCAGGGGCCTGGAAAACGCCCCTCCTAACATCCTCTTACTGGGAGCCCCGCATTTCCCACCGGTATCACGGGGCACCAATAAGCCTCACTGCTCCGCCACAAGTCTCCAGCATGACTGGTGCTGGAAGGCACTGGTACCACCTCTCTGCAGACCCAGAAACTCCTCTCAACTCGACTTGCTCATCTGTTTCCCTAGATGTCTGGTACACGTCTCAAACTCGCCGCGTACAAAACCCAGTTTCTGTCCTGGCTGGTGTGGCTCAATGAATTGAACGCCTGCCTGTGGACTGCAGGGTTGCTGGTTGGGTTCCCAGCTCCTGGCATGTACCTGGGTTGAGGGCCAGGTCTCCAGTTGGGGCATGCACAGGGCAACTAATTGATGTTTGTCTCACACAGCAGTGTTTCTCTCCCTTTCTCCTCCCTAAAAAGAAATCAGCATTTAAAAAACCACAGCAAACTCACAGCTGTCAGCAACCACACCTAAAACAAAAGCAAACCAGGAGGACAGCTAGATCAGGAGCGGAACCATAGAAATGGAGATCACATGGAGGGTTAGCAACAGGGGAGTGGGAGGAGGAGAAGGGGGGAGAAGGTACAGAGAATAAGTAGCATAGATGGTAGGTAGAAAGTAGACAGGGGGGAGGGCAAAAATAGGGGAAATAGAGAATGTAATGAACTTGAGACATGTGGTCATAAACTGAAGGGGGGGAATGGTGGGGGGAGGGGGTGTGCAGGGTGGAGGAGAATAAAGGGGAGGAATAGAGCAACTGTAATGGTATAATCAATAAAATATATTTAAAAAAATAAAAACACTCAGTTCATGTCCCCCCACCCCACTAGATCTCACTGTCCACTATCACCACAGTGGCCTTTATCTGAGTCCTGCCACAGCCATCATCTTGTCTGTTACCTTTGCTGGAGAGCTTCTCTTCCCACCCTGCCTGGGGATCCTGTATCATTCTTCAGGAGTCTCTGTATCAACTTCCAGCTTCCGTCTGTTTTTCCTGTGCTTTAGTGCAATGTCTGTCTTCCCAATTTACACAGAGAACACTGAACTCCAAAGATAAGGGATGTGCCCAAGGTCATATGGCTGGGGACAGGCACAGGGAACACAGGTTGAAATCCAAACTCCATACTCTTAGCAACGAGGTCACTCTGCCCCCACCATCCCGTGTCAATACTTTCTCCTGTGCTTCTGGGGTCCCCAAACATTTGTCAAAGCAATATTTTTTTGCACCTGCGTCATTTAATGTGCTCTCCCTGTGAGAACTCAAGGGCGGGGTCCCCGTCTAGCCAGCCACATGCCCCATTTCGACAGTGCCACATGAATGAAGGATAAGGTCACACCACTCTTGCCCGAACAGAAGCAGGCCATACCCAGCCCTTCCAATGGAATACAACATAAGTGAAGAATGAATGGTGAGAAACAGGAGATGAGAGAACCAACCCAATCCCATCATCCTCTGGAGGACAGGTCACCACTGCTTTGGGACAAACACTGGCCTACATGAATGCCCAACGTTACAATGATGAGCTTCCAGATGTGGAAACGCCCTCTGAGGAGAGGGTGTGACTCTGGGGAACCAAGAGCTCTGATCCAGCCATAGCCACCGCACAGGGCAGAGTAGGAAAGGGGCCCTTGAAAGGCAACTTTTTTTTTTTTAATAAGATTTTATTTACTTTTATTTATTTATTTATTTATTTTTTAAAAAGATTTTATTTATTTATTTATCTTTAGAGGGGAAGGAGAGAGGGAGAGAAACATCAATGTATGGTTGCCTTTTTGTACATCCCCTGCTGGTAGTTAGCCTGCAAGGAACCGGCATGCAACCCAGGCATGTGCCCTGACTGGGAATCGAACCACGATCGTCTGGTTCGCAGGCCCGCGCTCAAAAAGGCAACTCTTTTCCAGTTAGAAAACTATACATGCCATCATTAAAAATGTGCAAGTGTGGCAACTCCTTGAGAAGTACAAGCAATGAAATGTGGTAAGGCTCCACAGAATGGTTCTGGCCCACAATGGTAATGTGAAACTACACCTGAACTGGCAGACCAAGCTCTGAGGGTGGCTCAGAGTGAGGTTGTGATTATTTTCATATTAAAGAACAATTTAACATGAGGTAACAATGATCACCCCATGTAGTCAACATTTACTCCAAATGCCCAACTGATGAGTACCAAACAATACCATATGTCCACAGGGGTAAAATGCGAAACCTACATGTACTTGCATGTCTTCATTCCTTTGGTAAGTTCCAATCACTTTTTAAAAAAATAGCAATACTTGAAAAATTCTCAAAAGATTAAATAATGAGATTCCTAATCTATGTTTTTTTAAGTTTATCATGAATTTATTTAACATGAATGTGGCTTACTGTTTTTGTTGTAGCCCTATTGCAACCCCTACAAAACTACTTACTGGCATGAACTTACTCGGAAAACTTCGAGAAGATTTTTAAAAAGTGAAAAATCACAGCCAAAGGAAAGACTCAGGATTCACCTGGAAATTGCACAGGTACATGATCATGACATCTTATCTCAGAGAAAATAAAGAAAAACAAATGGAGCAGATGGGGACCAAGAAAAAGTGAGCATGCTGGATAGTTAAAATGACACACAGAAAGGCTTGTTTTGTTTCTCTTAACAGTGTTTTAAAATTTTATTCATTTTAAAATTACAGTTGATATACAGTATTATATTTGCTTTGTGTATATTCAAATTTTTTAAATTAAAGCCCTCTCTCAACACTCTCATTTAACATAATACTAGAAGTCCTAGACAAAGCCATCAGTCAAGACAAATAAAATACATCCAAATTGGAAAGAAAAAAAGTAAAGCTGTCTTTAATTGCAGATCATATGATCTTACATGTTTAAAAGCCCGAAGACTCAAAAGCTGTTGAATCTAACTGATGATTTCAGTAAAGTTGCAGGATATAAAGTCAATACACATAAATCAATTACATTACTATGCACTAACCATAAAACGTGTGAAAAAGAAATAAAGAACACTATCCCATTCAAACAACATCAAAACCAAAAAAATACCTAGTAATAGATTTAACTAAGGAAGTGAAAGACCTGTATACTGAAAACCGACAAGATTTTGTTTAAAGAAATCAAACACAAAGTAATGGAAGGCCAACCCATGTTCATGGATTGGAAGAAATTAGTATTATTAAAATGTCCTTGCCACCTAAAGCCATCTATAAATTGAACCCAAACCCTATCAAAATTCCAACAGCATATTCCAAAGGAATGGAGAAACAATCCTAAAGTTTGCATGGACCCACAGAAGTCCCCAAATAACAAAGCAATCATGGGAAAGAACAAAATGAGAAGCATCACACTTACTGATTTCAAACTATCTTACAAAGCTATAGTAATTAAAACAGTATGGCACTGGTATAAAAACAAACAGACAAGACACTGGGACAGAATAGAGTCCAGAATTAAATGCCTACATATTCAGTCAACTAATATTCAACAAGGGCACCAAGAACATCCAATGGGGAAATAGTCTCTTCAATAAACGGTGATGGGAAAACAGAATCACCACATTCAGAAAAATGTAACTGAACCTCTATTTTACACCATTCACAAAATTAACTTGAAATGAATGACTTAAAGATAAGCCCTGATAACATAAAACTAGAAGAAAGCACAGGGGACAAAAGCTTCTTGACACTGGTCTTGGCAATATTTTGGGGCTATGATACCAAAAGCACAAACAAGCGAAAAAAATCAACAATGGGACTATATGAAACTTAAAATCTGCATTGCAAATGAAATAATTAACAAAAGGGCAACATATGAAATAGAAAACAGTATCTGCAAACCATGTATCAGGTCAGGGGTTAATACACAAAATGTATAGAGAACTGAAACATCTAAATAACAAAACCCAAACAATCCATTAAAAAATGGACAAAAGGAGCAGAGTGCAGCAGCTGGAAACTGGTGAGGCAGAGCCACAATGTTCTGTATCTAGGAGCCCGAGCTGAAATGTAAGATGCAGGAGGATGTACTCTCCTCCACACATGCCTTCGTCATCTACGTGGCCCGGTGGCGAGTCACTCCTTTTACCTTAAAAAAATTAGCATATGAAGACTGGACATCTCATGAATGCATAAGAACCTGGTAAGTTTCGACTCTATAAATAGGCTCAGAAAGATATAATAGACTCTTTAATTCAATGGACACAGTACTTCCACTTGTTAAAAACAGCTTTTGTTGTGGTAACTGATCTTCAGAACTAAAATAGAAAACAATTTGGGAAGTATGAAAAGATGTTTTGTGGTCACAGTATGCCCTTATGCCCTATCTTGTCAGTTATTTCTGTTGACTTTTATACCTCTGTCTGGAGTATATTTGAAGAGCTCCTCATGATTAGTTGTGTTTTTTGGAAGCCAGCACACAGCCACAGCATTTAAGCATAGGACCATCAGTCTATATTTTTAATAAATGTACCAATAAAAAATAACAATAGCCAGCATGTACATGAAAAGGTGCTTAACAGGAATCATCAGAGAAATGCAAATCAAAACCACAATAACGTATCACCTCACACCTATAAAAACTGCTGCCATCAAGAAGAGATAATAGTCTTGACAAAAAAGTGAAAAGAAGAGAACCCTGTATGCTTATTCATGGTATTTTACCTGGTCCAGTTACTTTGGAGAACAGTATGTAGGCTCTTCAAAAAATTAAAAACACAACTACCTTATGACCCAGTGATTCTACTTCTGGATATTTATCAAAAAAAAAAAGAAAGAAAACAGGTTGTTGAAGAGACATATGCACTTTCATGTTTATTATAGCATTGTTCACAACAGCCAAATGCCACCAATGAATGAACAGACGAAAAAGGATGTGACGGCCTGGCTGGTGTGGCTCGGCTGGTCAGAGAGTCATCCCATAGATCAAAAAGTTGTGGGTTTGATCCCTGGTCAGGCCATAAAGAAAAAAAATGGGATACACAAACACACAATGGAAATACTACCCTCTACGACAACATGGATGGACCTTGAGGACATTATGTTGAAACAGGTCAGAGAAAGACAAACACTCTATGATATCCCTTATTATGTGGAATGTGAAAGCAAAAACAAAGTTGTAAAAATAAAGGATACCACTGATGATTACCAAAGACCGGTGGTGGGTGGGGGGAATAGGAAAGACTGTTAAGGGTACATACTTGCAACTAGTACATAAATAGTTCCTAGAGATCTAATACACAATTTTGAGGTCACAAATGGTAAGTGTAAACATCAAACTTGGTAAGAGACTAGATTGTATTTGTTCTCACCACTAGAAGTGAGTGACAAATCTGAGATATGATAAAGGTGTTGGCTAATGCTAGGATGGAAATCACTGTGCAATATAAATGTATTATATCAATATATTGTACATGTAAACTTATGCAATTTATGTAAACTTATGTCAATTACATCTCAAAAGCAATAAGTAAATCTGAGACCTTAAATGGTCCAATGGTATAGTAAAACATACCCACTCACAGGTGAGTACTCAGCTCCTTAGAAATAAAATAATTTTAGGCAACAATTTTTTAGCATTCTCATTGAATTTTAAAGTGCATCATAAATGAAGTCTTCACATTTATCACAAAACCTTACGCTTCTCAATGACTGAAGCAATGTTTATACAATAAAGGATTTCAATAAATACTTGCAAAGCTACACTCATGGGTGGCGCTCCTGACAGGTGACGGGGACAGGGCCATTTCTCAAACACTGCTGCTACCTACCACCCAACAACAACAAAAACAACAAAAAACAAATAATCATGGGTTTGCCAAGGAAACCCAAAAGAAGTAAGAACATTTTGGGGGGTTACATTTACTTTTCTTCCTCCTCCTTTATATGTTTTTTGTTGTATAAACATTCCTGTAACTGCTTTTCAGTGCTAAGGGTAAAACTATAGCTGAAGGTTTTTGTAATTACATGACAACCACAAATTCTCAGATGTAGAGTAAGGTCCTACAATGAGTTAACTTCCAGTAATTCTTTAGATGACAAAAGGTGGTGATTGGTGAAGATTTTCTCCAAGTGATGACAATTTCGGGGTTTCTCTTGAGTAAAATTTTTCAGATGCTGAGTAAGACATCTCTTCAGGTCAAAAGATTTTCCTCAGCCCTGGCTGGTGTAGCTCAGTGGATTGAGTGCGGGGCCTGTGAACCAAAGGACCGAGGTTCGATTCCCAGTCAGGGCACATGCCTGGGTTGCAGGCATTTCCCAGCCGGGGACTCAAGAGACAACCATACATTGACATTTCTCTCCCTCTCTCTTTCCCTTCCCCTCTAAAGAGAAATAAAGAAAATCTTTAAAAAATTTTTCCCCTCAGGAGTTTCATTGGGAAGGTCTTTCCCCAGTATGAGTTCTCTGAATTTACTAAGGTAAGTCCACTTGCAAAAGGCTTTCTCACGTCTCTCTACTCATAGGGTTTCCCTTCAATGTGAAGGGAAAAGGCTGGGTGAGAAATGAACAAAAGCAGAAGGTGAGTCCACATTCACTACATTAGCAGGTCCCCCTAGTGTGACTCCTCATGTGTTGACTTAGGGAAGAGCTACCACAAGAAGCTCTCCAATACTCTTTAAAAGGATTCTCTCATGTGCATCCTGTTATCCCACAAAGAAACCCCTAAAAAGCAAAGGCAGGCCTTTCCGCATTAGTGCACTCAGGGCTTCTCTCCTGTGAGAACCCTCACGTGATGAGGGAGAAAACAGCTGTCGCAAAAGGCTCACCCACATACTCTGCACTCAAACAGAACTGGTCCAGAGTGGGAAAGTCACAAGAGACTCACATTCTCTGCATTCATGAGGCTTTTCCCCGGTGAGAGCCTGCTGGTACTCCATGAGGTCTGGCTCCGGTTGCTGGCCCTCCCTCCCTCACCGGAAGCACCCACATGGCCTGAGTACAAATCCCCACATGCTGACTGAGCTCTGCCCTCCTGAGAAAGGCTTTCTCACATTCACTACAGTCACAGGGCTGCACTCAAGCATGACCTGCTGATGGTACAAACATGCTAGTATTTGTTGAGCCTTTTCCTGTGTTCCTGCCACTTGTAAAGATCCTTTCCAGCATGGACTGTGGAGTGCAGGTTATTATTTGTCCCCACATCATTGTGTTCAGAGGTCATCTTCCTGGGGAGACTCTGCTGGGAAACTGTCCCTGGGCTCCCTGCACTGGGAGTCCTTTGACACTGCCCAAGTCAACTGACCCCAGAGTGAGGCTCCCTCCAGTAGGGGTGGCTGAGAAAAGGAAGGCTTTATCACCCGAGGCTATGCTATCCTGCCTAATAGGAATCTGAGACTCATACAGACTTATTAGTGATGTCTGCACAGAAAGGCCTCCCCATACTGTGCCCCTGCGTGGCTCCTCCCCACTGGGGGGCCTGGTGATGGACAAGCCCAGAGCTGGCCAGAAGTTCTGACCCTCCCTGCAAACATAGGCCTTCTCTACCACAGAGAAGCTGCAGCTCTTCACAAACAAGGCCTGGCCCTTTCACTTCTAAAGAATTTCTTTGCACACTGCTGCTTCTGCCTCTGATCAAGTTTTACACTGAATCAGAAGTCTCCCTTATGTGACACAAGTCACTGCATGGTTGCTGACCAGATGGTGTTCCCTGTAGCTCAGCCATGTGCAAAGATGTCTTTCAAGGCTGGACCATGCATGTCACAGCAGTGAGCCTGTTGGGTGAAAGGACCTGTCTTGGGAGCTCTCATCAGAGACACTCTCACAGAACGCCCTGCTCAGAGCACTCATCCTCATCCTCTGCTCCACACCAGCCGCCTGGGGGAGATAAATGCTGGTGAAGTCCAAGTTTAATGGGGGCAAGTGGGATCTTGTAACAAACATGGTCTGATGCAACCAGGGATGGGTCCATGGGATTGTGGCCAGAACATGCACACCAGAATCAGGATGAGGAGGGGGTGTGGGCCTCAAAGGTCACAGAATGGAGGAGACGTCATAGGGCAGAGGACTGAGTACCAACAGATGAGATGCAAAACTGAAAGGCTGGGGGACTAACAGGTACTAAGGTCGGGGTAGAAATGACAAGTGAGCAAAGCATTAAAAAAAAAAGGGATAAGTTAGCCACCGTGGCAGAAAACTGCTAGTAGACACAGCACAGAATGCTCAGGTAATGCTCAGGTAACGTGAGGCCAGTCCTGATGTCACCCTTCAAACAGCTTCTCACCAGGGCCAGGCCTCCTTCTTGTCTTCTTTCTGCACGTGGAGCTGTGTCTGCCTTCTCAGGAACCCTGACGCCCCTCTGGCTCCCTGTGTGTGACCCCGTGGGACCTGGAGACTGCAAGTCCTAAAGGGAAAGAAGAGCTAGTGACTGGTCAGCAGTGACACATGGCGACTCTCTCCACAGAGAAAATTAAATATTAAAAAAAAAATCTTAGCCCTGGCTGGTGTAGCTCAATGGATTGAGCGCAGGCCTGCAAACCACACAATCGGGGTTCGATTCCCAGTCAGGGCACATGCCTGGGTTGCAGGCCAGTTCCCAGCAGGGGATGCAGTTCCCTGCAGGGAGCGCAGGAGAGGCAACCATACATTGATATTTCTCTCCCTCTCTCCTTCCCTTCCCCTCTAAAGATAAATAAAATATTTTAAAAAATATTTTAAAAAATCTTGGCAGAAGGCCTTGCAGGAATAGCTTACTGTTCTTCAAAAGGAATGTTTACTTTAAGGCCTATAACTCCTGGAACAGTCAGGCCCCAGGAAATGTCAGTTAGACGAAAGTGGAGGGCGCTAGGAACAGAGAGACCAGGGATATAGACGGTCACCCCCCCCCAAAAGTGTAGCCAGGCCATTTGTACCTAAGGGGACGACCATGAGACTCATGACACCCAAATCACTTCTTTCAAAGCTTTAGGCAGTAAATGTTGGGGCTCTTCTAAGAGGAGGACACAGTGCCCATTGCCCAGCATTGGCACCCACACTACGTACTCCAGGGAGAAGTACCTTGATAGAACCATGAGACAGAGAACTGCCCTTTGGGAAAAAAAGCGGGGAGAAAACCCCCCAGCCCAGGACACTAGCAATCACACCACCCCCTGGCATCCAGGCCCATGTTAGGTACCTCCAACTGAGTGTGGGCTGGACCTAAATGCTTTTATAGTCAACAAAATGATGGGACATCACTTCTGAGAATAGGTTACAAAAATACAAAATTCTGTCTTGGACCTTGTCTCTTGCTCATGTTCACAGAAATCACCTGCCTTGTCACCTGCTTACAAAGAAGACCACATACATGGTAAGAAACTGAGGAAGGGCTCTGACCAATTCCCAGCCAGGATGAATTGACCTAAGAGCCCCCTGCTTGTATGCATGACCTTGAAAGGAGATTCGCCTTTTAAGGTCATACCTGGAGGTGAGATAGCAGCCCAGGACAGTGTGACAGCAAGGTCACAATTGGCGCCTTGGGCTACAGGTACCCAAGTAGACTATGTCTGATTCATTTTTTGGGAAAGATTTTTATTTATTTATTTTTTAGAGAGAAGGGAAGAGAGGGAGAAAAAGATTCCTGTGAGAGAGAAGCACCTACTGGTTGCCTCTTACACATGACCTGACCTGGACCAGGCATGTGCCCTACCTGGGACCAGAACCGGCAACCCTTCGGTTTGAGGGGCAAAGCCCAATCAACTAAACTACACCGGCCAGGGCAACATACCTAATTCTTGGCCCCCAGACACTGTGAAATGATAAATGTGTGTTTTCAGCCTACTACCTTTGGGTAGTTTGCCATGTAGTAACAGACAGCGACACCAGGGCCTTACCCAGTGAGGACACCAGGGCAAAGTTCTCCAGCATCACATCGCGGTACAGGCATCTCTGAGCCTCGTCAAGGAGCCCCCACTCCTCCCGCGAGAAGTACACAAACACGTCCTCGAAGGTCACACAGCCCTGTCGTGAAGGGGACAGTTGAGCTCACAGGCAGCACAGCACCTCTCCCCACATCTCATTGCTCACACGAGCACTCCTGGGTCCCTCCCTGTCCCCCAAGCCTCTCAACCCAGAGGTACCAGGCCCTGGACCGCTAGGACCTGCCACCTCCTTACATCCCTTGATCACCGAGTCTAGCCCTGAGCAGACCCAGGCAGATGGCTCAACAGGTACTATGTAAACCATGGATCTGGCAGGAAGTGCCCCAAACAGTCCCCTGCCAGCCAGTTCTCCTGTTGTCGTTCAGACCAGGTTTCCAGACACGTCCAAACGTGGGCTTAGCCTTCCGCATAAGCTGCAGTGCCCGGACCTCGATGCTGTCAGTTCGCACTCCTCCCGGCTCTCCCCCGTCTCCACTCTGCAGCCAGAGGGGATCCGCTGGATGAAATGTGTATTAAATTACCCCCGTTCTCTGCTCCAAACTGTCAGAAGGAAAGCTTAGCTCTTTAGGCTGCCGATCCAGGCCCGACTTCCGCCGGCGGCTGCACGTTCCCATAAGTCCCGACTGAGACCCTGGTCACTTCCAATTCAGTCCCACTTTCAGGTCTTTGCACATGCTTTTCCCCGCGACTGGGACGCCCTTCCCAGTGTCGTTTCGTGCATATAATCCATGGCCTAGATCCAGGACCCTGGGTTAAAGTGATCCCCACCCAGACACTCCACAACCGAGAACCAGGATAAGAGCCCAGGATACCATCATCAAACCAAGGAGGAGCGATGACCATAAAGGTGAGATAGGCTGAGACCCTGAGGGACTCTCCACTCACCTGCGCAGGATTCATCAGCGCTGCCGGGAGGGCGACTCGGGAGGGTCACCTGCTATGTCCTGCACTCCGAGCGTTGCTATAAAATGGCGTAAAAAGCTACCTAGATCCAAGCCGCAGCCTTTGGCGGCTGGGGCGCGGGAGATGGGGGCCAGAGCTGGTGTCACAACTGCACAGACACAGGACCAACCAGCCACGTCACTCGTCTTCCTTGCTCAGCCCCACAGACACCCACACGCGTGAAGCCACGTGGTCCCCCTTCTCACCAGTAACTGCACGCGGACGGAAATGCTCCTGGAATTGGCAGGAAATACCGCCCCATTCGGCAATAGCGCCACTCATTGGCCCAGCACTTGGCAATAGCGCCAGCAGCCGCTTCCGCATAATACAAGCTATCTAACCTCTGGGCGCATGCGCTCTTTCCATTTTCCATGGCAACCCACCGTTGGCCCTCTTAAAACAGACCGGAAATAAAGACTGCTATGTAAAGATGGAGGGGAGGTTTCACTTTCTCTTAAAAACACCCAAGTATGTGTTGGAAATGCAAGCTCTGTGGCCCCACCCAGACCTAGTGAATCAGAAACGATGGGTACATCGCGGTATTCTGCTTTAAAGAATCCTGTGGTGCTCACTCCAGTTTGAGAACCTAAGGGGCTGCTCCGACTACAATGAGAAATACGAAGGCCCTCAGAGTGCTTACCATATGGTTAGTACTCAATAAATAAGAACCTCACTTACAGGCTTTCCACAGTTTGTTACCCATGGTCATCCATCATCTGAAAATATTGAATGCAAAAGTACAGAAATAATTCACAAATTTCACCATGAAAACATGCCCTCTCCTGCTCCAGCTCACTTGGGACATAATTTCTTTTTCCAGCATGACCTCTGCATACGCGCATGTGTGTGTAGGAAAAAACATACACTGTATAGGGTTCAAAGCTATCCTTCATTTCAGGCATCCAAAGGGGGTCTTGGAAGTATTCCTTGTGATTGGGGGGGGGATTACTGTATTAGTGTTAATTACTGATATTAGTGTTAACATCATAATGCTTTCATATACAGTACTGTGGGAGGTGAAAACAGGGATGCTTCTTTCAAAAATGCTTAGTATTTTTTATAAAAAAAAAAAAAAAGACTTCCTAGCCCTGGCTGGTGTAGCTCAGCAGATTGAGTGCGGGCCTTCGAACCAGAGTATTGTGGTTCGATTCCCAGTCAGGGCACATGCCTGGGTTGCAGGCCAGTTCCCAGCAGGAAAGGCAACCATACATTGATATTTCTCTCCCTCTCTCCTTCCCTTCCCCTCTAACGATAAATAAATAAAATCTTTTTTAAAAAAAGACTTCCTGATTCAGCAAGTAGCCTTCTAGGTTTTGATTAAGTTTCACATAAAGAGGACATATTTGTACTACCTGGCTTATTTGGCTATTTCTTAAATGACAGAGCAGGAGAGTTTCTTAAATTACAGGTAGGCATGTAATTGCCCAAGAGACACTATTATTGCAGGCCACACAATTTGGATCTTGGGAATATTAGGATTAACTGCCCTCAGGCCTGCATTACATGGTATTAAGCTAGTGACATGGGATATCACCTAGTTCACAGTAACCAGGACTTTCCTTCCCATCCTCCCCTTCTGACCATCACAGCAAGTAGACTGTGGTACAAACATGTGACCATGGGATGGCCCAGCTGAGGCTTCAGGAAATCATCAGGCCCTGTCCTCATCAATGCACCATCAACATCTGTCTTCATCACCTGAACCTGCAGCCCCCAAGAAAGTACTAAATCCTGGGGAGGTGTAAAACCTAGAATCACTGGGGATATCCCCAGGGTACTGCACAAATGCAAGAACAATTAAGACACAATTCACAGTCATTTCTACCAACATTTGATCGTCTACAATACATTTAAATGGTTCCAAATTAAGTGTGAGGGAAACTGGGACATGCTATCTTAACAGGTGTCCAGAAAGAGAAAATAGGATTAGTAAACATCCAGTTTGTCACAATCCATCAATCCGCTCACCAAGTACATGTATTTTATTATTTCTCCTATGCATTCGACACTGTCACCCAACAACTCAAAACCCCTATAATTACTGAGCTCATCTCACTGTGAACAATCTCTAGGGTGTGTAGTCCTTTGTGTCAGATTCAAATACTGTTCCTTACCACCAGGAAATTATCAACACAAAGTAAATTGTCTCCACCCATACCCAATATATAGGGGTTGAGGGGTACAGCAGGACATACTGAAGATGCTGAAGAAATCCTCTCCAACACAGATGTCTATTCTCAACAACAGTGTTTGTCAAGAAAGAGCATGTGCAGCCAAAAATGAAAAAATGTAACAGAAAACCAACTCACAGGAAATGAATGCTAAAGGTTATTCATTTAAGGTCAAAGGAAAGTGATCCAGGTGAAAGGTCTGCATCAATAGCAGTAATAAAGATCCAAGATAAGGATACAGCTGTGCATTAATACAACTGCTCACTGTCTGCATAAAGCATATTATATTTTTGAGTACAACAGAATTGTGCAATCCTCAGTACTATTCCTTATATTGTCCAAGAAGAAGGTAAAGGTATGAACTCTATGCTCATTTATGTTAAAGTGTTATAATTTTAGCTTAAACATTAATAAAATAGGAGTATATAAACTCCCAACTAAAAGCAAAGTTCACAATGTAAATAATCTGTACAAATTTTTAAAAGAAAAATACAAGAAACACAATTAGTAGTAACTTTGGTAGGTTGAAAAAATATATAGCAATATTCAGTTTATAAGCCACACTTCTAAGACATAGTATTACAGAAATAGATGAAGTAACACCAAATCTACAAAATCTCATCCAGAAAAAAAGAGAAACATTTCCCAGTCCATTTTGGAAGGACAGTATTACTCAGACACCAACATCAGCACAAAAAAATTCAACTATATACCAAAATGCTCATGATTTCAGACATGAAATTCCTCAACAAAATTCTAGCAAACAGAATGCTGTAATACAGCCCCAGCTGATAAAGCTCACCAGACGGAGGGTGGACCTGCAAACCAAAGGGATGCTGGTTTGATTCTCAGTCAGGGCACAGGCCAGGGTTTCGGGCCAGGTCACCAGTAGGGGGCGTGCAAGAGGTAACCACACATTAATGTTTCTCTCCCTCTTTCTCCTTCCCTTCCCCTCTAAAAATAAATAAATAAAATCTTTAAACAAACAAACAAAAATAAATGCTGCAATACAGATATAATAAAAGAATTGTATTTCATGACTTGGCAGGGTTTATTGAAAGAATACAAAGCTGGTTCAACATTCAAAAATCAAAGCAAGCCTTCATATCAATAGGCTACATCTGAAAAATGACATAATCATCACATCAACTGAAGGGAAAAAACATTTGACAAAATTCAACACTCTCCCATAATGAAAGTTCTTAGAAAACTAGGAGGGAAACTTTCCAAATGGAAGAATGTCTATATGGAAACCCACAGCCATCATCACATTTAATGATCAACACTGAATGCTTTCTCCCTAACATTAAGAACAAGGCGAGCATGTCCTCTCCCACTACTTCTACTCAACACTACACTAGAAGTTCTACGCAGTACAATAAAGACAGTAAAAAGGATATGAAAAGTCTACAGATTAGGAAAAGAAGATGCTTACTATCTGCTGGTAAGATAAAAGCATGAAACAATCTACCCCCCACCCAGCTGCTGTAATTAAACAAATTTTAAAAAATCACAGGATACAAGGTTAACATAAAAAAATTAATATTTCTCTATAACAGTAATGATCATGTGCAAATAAATTTAAAACTCAATACCACATACAATGACATAAAAAAGGTGCCTACAAAAAAATCTAACAATATGTTCAGGATCCACAGGCTGAAAGTTACAAAACACTGATGAAATAAATCCAAGATCTAAATGAATGGAACCATGTTCATGGACTAAAAGACCAACATAATAAAGATTCCAAATCTCACCAAAATGACCTATAGATTACTTTCTAGCAAAATCCCAGCAAGTGGTTTTATAAATATAGACGAAGAACATGATAATTTTTAATGGAAAGACAAAGGTAAAAATGGTATGGAAAACGAATTCAATTTTAAAAAAAGAATAAAGGTAGAGGAATCATGTTACCCAATTCTAATATCTAATGATGGCTACAGTAATCAAGATAGTGTGATACCTATATTATTACAGATCAATGAGATAACACAGAGAACTCAGAAACTGACCATCACAAATATGCCCAAACAATTTTTGGCTAAGGAGTAAACACAATTCAATGGAGGCCAAATAGTCTTTTCAAGAAATGGAGCCAGAAGAACAGAATATACTTACGGGAAAAATACAAGAAAGAAACTCAACCTAAACCTCATCAGGTAATACAAAAATTAACTCAACATGGACCACAAATTTAAATGTAAAAGTTAAAAGTATAGAGCTTTTAGAAAATACTTGGGACTAGAGGCTGCTGAAGAGGATGAAGAGGTACCTTAACAACAGTACCATTAATTAATATGTGAGAAACGGCTTTGCCTACAGTGGCAATACAAATCTATAGTCACTTAAAAGGCCCTGAGGAGGATTCACAGTGAAGACATGATCATCTTTCTGTACAGTATATTTCTGTGAGGTAATAGTATCACATGTAGCTTTAAAAAAAAGGCAAAGGAGAAATTCCAAAATACCCTGAGGAAAGATATTAGTCATTAGTTTTTATACCAGGACTAACCCTATGGTGACAACAGTGAAACTCACACACACCTGCATGTACATATGCCTATTTTGTGTTAAAATTCAAGTTAATTTAACAGTGAATCTTCACATAATCTTTTTGTTTTGTTTTTTAAAAAGATTTTATTTATTTATCTTAGAGGGGAAGGGAAGGAGAGAGGGAGAGAAATATTAATGTATGGTTGCCTCTCATGAGTCCCCTGCTGGGAACTGGCCTGCAACCCAGGCATGTGCCTTGACTGGGAATCAAACCGCAGTTGTTTGGTCCACAGGCCCATGCTCAATCAACTGAGCTACAGCAGCCAGGGCACATAATCTTTTTGAAGATTAAAAATGAGATGTGCCCTGGCCAGTGTGGCTCAGTTCATTGGACTGTTGTCCTATAAACTGAAAGGTCATAGGTTTGATTTCTGGTCAGGACACATGCCTAGGTTGTGAGTTCAGTCCTGGTCAGGGCACATACAAGCAGTGACCGACCCCTTGATGTTTCTCTCCCTCTTTCCCTCCCTTTACTTCTCTCTAGAATCAATGAGCATGTCCTTAGGTAAGGATAAAAAAATAAGATGCATTCTCTGTATTTTTTTTACTTTATCTCATTCTTTTAGTTCAGCCACATTTTATTTTCTTTTGGCTCTAATTCAACCCCTAGAAAATTGCTGAAGTGAAAGTCTCTCTAAGGAAGACTAAAGCTTAGAAATCACAGTCAGAGGGTACAATCAGGATTCATCTGGGGAGGTTACACAGTGACACTGTAATCCTCACCCCACAGGAAAAAAAAGAGAAAAAATGAACAAGTAGTTCAAGATGAAGACTGAGTTTTGGATGATTAAAGAAATGAAAAAATGTATTTTTAAAAATCTGACTTCATGAGTACCTTTTTTAATGTTTGTCACTTTCAAAAAGAAATTTAATGGTCTGAATGGCATCTTCTGTATCATACGTACATCTTTATCTGAATATAAAAGCATTCCATAATTTAAGCCTTCATATTTCTCAGAGATTCACGCTGTTCACAGGTAGAGGCAATGTTGTAGAACAAAGGCTTTCGACTGTTTTCAAACATCCTCAAAAGCCTAACTCTCCTAATTTTCGACAAACGTGAATGTATACACAGAACAAATAAGGGAACAAGGCCCTCTAATCTGTTCAAGAAGCTGTGGTTGCATTTGTCTCCTTGCCTCTATGTCTCCTCTTTCTTTGTTTAAATACCCCTGAGATAATTTTGTAGTATAAACTGAGAAAGATGTGGCTGAAGGTTTTGCTGGATCAAAGTTCTCAGATGCAGATTTTCAGATGCAGAATGAGATTCTAGGCTGAGTCAATTTCTAATATGACTCATTAGAAGACAAGTGATATCCTGTAACAGGTTTTTGCACAAGGAAGAAAACTGGGGTGGTGGTGGTGTCGGCGGGAGGGTTCCCTTTGGTATAGATTGTCACATTCTGGCAAAAGATTTTCCGGTTTAAACAACAGTTGTTTAAAATGTTGTTTAAACAACAGTTTACATTCAAAAAAATCTTTCCCCAACAGGAGTTCTTGGAGATTGACTGAGGATTATCCACTTGTGAAGAATCTTCCTGTCTCTATTCTACTTGACAGCGTTTCTCCCAGTATGAACCCTTTGATGCTGACTAAGGGATGAGCTGCGACCAAAGGCCTTTCCACACTCACTGCATTCATAGGGCTTCTCTCCAGTGTGGATGATGGAGTGTCGAATGAGGCTTGTGCTCCAGCAGAAGGTTTTCCCACACTCCATGCACTCGTAGGGCTTCTCTCCACTGTGAATCCGCTGGTGCCGCTTGAGGCCTGACCTGCGGTTAAAGGCCTTCCCACACTCACTGCACTCATAGGGCTTCTCTCCAGCATGGATGCTGATGTGTCGAATGAGATCTTTTCTAGTGCTGAAGGTTTTCTCACATTCTTTACACTCAAAAGGTTTCTCTCCAATATGGGCCCTCTTATGCAAGATGAAAGTATAGCAGTAGGTGAAGGCCTTACCACATTCATTGCACACAAAAGGCTTCTCCCCAGTGTGGATGATGGAGTGTCGAATGAGGTTTGCCCTCTGGCAAAAGGTTTTCCCACACTCCATGCACTCATAAGGTTTCTCTCCACTGTGAATCCGCTGGTGCCGCGTGAGGTATGACCTGCGGTTAAAGGCCTTCCCACACTCACTGCACTCATAGGGCTTCTCTTCGGTGTGGATGCTGAAATGTCGAACGAGGTCTGAACGATTGCTGAAGGCTTTCCCACACTCTTTGCACTCATAGGGTTTCTCTCCAGTGTGAGCCCTCTTATGCAAGATAAAAGTGGAGCAGTGGGTGAAGGCCTTTCCGCAATCACCACACACATAAGGTTTCTCCCCGGTGTGACTCCGCTGGTGCTGCTTGAGGTGTGACCTGCGGTAGAAGGCCTTGCCACACTCAAGGCACTTGTACGGCTTCTCTCCAGTATGGATGACGTAGTGCTGAATGAGGTCTGTGCTGTCACAAAAGGCTTTTCCACACTCCTTGCATTCAAAGGGTCTCAGTCCACTGTGAGTCTGCTGGTGCCACGTAAGGTGTGACCTGCGGTTGAAGGCCTTCCCACACTCCACACACACGAAGGGCTTTTCTCCCGTGTGGATGATGTAGTGCCGAAGAAAACCAGTCTTATCACGGAAGGCTTTCCCACATTCTTTGCACACAAAGGGTTTTTCTCCTGTGTGGCCCCTGTTATGCAGGACCAAATTGGAGCGGTGGGGGAAGGCCTTTCCACACTCACTGCACACATAGGGCCTCTCTCCAGTGTGGATCCGCTGGTGCCTGGTGAGGTGTGACCGGCGGTTGAAGGCCTTCCCGCACTCCAGGCACTCAAAGGGCCTCTCCCCTGTGTGGATCAAGTGGTGCTGCAGGAGGTGGGTGCTCTTGTTAAAGGTTTTCCCACACTCTGGGCATTCGTAGGGCTTCACTCCAGTGTGAACTTGCACATGTCGGACGAGGAAGCATTTCTTGTTGAACACTTTCCCGCATTCCTCACACGTATAGGGCTGTTTTCCTTCATGAATTAAGGGACCTTTCACTGTTCTCTGTGACTCTTGTTTAGATAAAGCATCTCCTGGAGAAAGAGGCTCCTGCACGGTCAGGGAGTGCAGACCCCCGCCTCTCCCTAAACTGCCACATTCAGGGCTCAGTTTCCCAGGAAGCTTCCCCCTCAGGAGATCCGTCCCTGGTCTTGGGTAGCCTTCCTGAACTTCTGATGGTCCATCTTGGTCTTTGCCTTGTCCCACATGAGTGTCCCCTGAGTCTCGCTGAGTCAGTCGCTCCTGAGGTGAGATGTCCTCAGACAAGGCCTGGTGGGAAGGGTGGGGCTCTGTGGTCTTGGGTGTTGTGCTGTTACCTGAAGAGAATTTGGAATTCAATACACAAAAGGGTTTATTAATGATGGAAATGCAGAAGACACAAAGTCACTATTTTAGTGAGAGCAGGGAGATGAAAATGGTTGTTTGAAGCTGCTGTGTTTTCAGATCTGAAACTCAGGTTTGTGATTCCTTTTTTTGGTTCTTAGACTCTTGAAACCTTGAGAGGGGAGACCCAGAGGGAAAGGACGGATGGGGGACAGAGTGTCTGGAGACCAGGGGCAGGTGCAGACTAATGAAGACACCGTGTATGGTGAGACGCTAAAAGCAAGAACACCTCAAGGTGCTACAAGGGGCCAGTAATGAGGCACCTGTACAGCCGAGATGGGAGTCAGGAGGGCTTCCTAGATGGCACGTGTGCCTTATGAGCTGAGTTCTACGAGAGTGGCAGAAGTGGCCAGAAAAAGCAGGAAGCCCACCTCAGCCTTAGGACACAGAATGAAAAAAAAAAAAAAGCAAAAGCAAAAACCAGTCTTCCCAGAATCAGGGAACAACAGTGTCTAAGAGGACAGAGTTGGAGAAAGTACAGCCCCTGACAGAGTTAGTGTCCTTACAAGAGGAGACACAGGACAGCTTCCTTCTTTTCTCTGCCACGTGAGGACAGAACAAGAATATGACCACCTGTAAACCAGGAAGTGGGCCCTCACCAGGTCTGCCAGCACCTTGATCTTGGATTTCCCAGCCTCCAGAACTGTCTGTGGCATTCTTGTTATAACAGCCCAGACAGACTAAGATAGTAGGGTGTGAGTAATGTTCTCACTCTTGAGTGAGAACTGGTGATGTGAAGTGCATTATTTTAAAAAAGAAATGAATCAGCAAATAAAAAATTTAATTAATAATCAATCAGTCAAGGTTTTTCATGAATCAGGGATGGCAATGTGTCATAATTATGATTATGTGGCAATTGTGGCAATTATGATTATTTGAACAATAAACCTGAGTTCCACTTAACAAAAGGTGGAGGGCACATGGGTACTGTGGTTAAGACCATGGTCTCTGACCACAAAAACTCTAGGTTCAAGTTCCAGAAAAACTCACTATTAGCTTTGTGGCACCTGGTAAGGTACCCTAATTCCATAAATCTTCACTGTCTCTTTTAAATAATTAAGCTAAAAATAGAGCTTGCCTTGTAGAACTGTGGGCTGGAAGAGTTTTATATGCTGCATATACTATGCTCGGTACAGTGCCAGACACTGAACAAAAAAAAATCAAAGCGTGTTAACTTTAATTTTTTATTATGGGCTAGCCACATAATATACTTCTAGACCTAGCTGGGAAACATTTAAGAATGTGTGAACTAATGGAAAGTATTAACAGTAGAAAGAATGGGCCGTGAGACGTTTGATGAACCAATGTTACAGTGGTCACCAGAGTGAGAGGAGAATGAAGGTCCAGTGAGAACAGGGTCAGGGAATCTGGGGGTCCAAACGCTCGAGCACAGTGCTGCCTAGAAGTCTGTGCTGTGTCGTGAGCCCGTGGGCATGGAGGTTACAAGGGTCGGCTCTGGAGCCAGAACACCTCAGCTCTAATTCTGCCTATACAGAGTCAGCTGACACTGGACAGATTCCTTAGCTGTTCCCGTCCCAGTCTCCCAGGCTGTCATGAGGATCAAGGGAGAGGGCACCTGCAAGCTCGTGGCACAATGTCAGATGCTGCAGGCGCTCAGTAAGTCATGGGCCAGGCTGTACTTGAGAATTAGAAGCAGGGGAGTGACTGTGTAAGGAGCAACCTCCAAGCTGTGGTTGGTGCAGAGGAACCTCCCTCAGGGCCTTAAAGAGCCAAGCTAACGACTTCACCAAGTGCTGGTGCAGATGGGGAGCAATGGCTGTTCTCACCTGCGAGTCGTGGAAATATACTCACTCTGCCCAACAGGCTGTGAGTTTCTATGAAAGCTGAATGCACTCCTACCTCATAATCTGTACCCCTCATAGAAATCAGTTCTTACATGTACCAAAAAAGCATGACAAGAATATTCTCTGGCCCTGGCTGGTGTGGCTCAGTTGGGTGGAGCATTGTCCTATAAACCAAAAGGTCACAGGTTCCATTCCTAGTCAGGGCACATGCTGGGGTTGTGGGTTTGGTCCCAAGCTGGGGCACATGCAAGAGGCAACTGATACATGTTTCTCTCTCATGTTGGTGTTCTTCTGCCTCTAGGCAGGGGTTATTCAGTAGAAGAGGCTATGGAGGTCCTGAGCCCAGTGAGGTGCTGGAGACACTGTATTGACCTAGATGATGGCTACAAGGGTTCATATATATGCAAAAGTTTATCGTGCTGACCTCTTCAGATTTTTGCACAATGCAGCACAGGAGTTAAACCTCCTTTAAAAAGTACAAAAGCCCTACCCAGTGTGGCTCAGTGGACTGAGTGATGGCCTGCAAATCAAAGGGTTACTGGTTTGATTCCAAGTCTAGGGCAAATGCCTGGGTTCAGGCCAGGTCCCTGATAGGGGGTGCATGAGAGGCACTCACTCACTGATGCTTCTCTCCCTCCCTTCCCCTCTCTAAAATAAAATAAATACATAAAACCTTTAAAGAAGTGCAAGAAATTGCTCTGGCTGGTGTGGCTCAGTGGATTAAGTGCTGGCCTATGAACTAAAGGGTCGCTGGTTCAATTCCCAGCCAGGGCATATGCCTAGGTTGTGGGCCAGGTCCCCAGCAGGGGGCATGTGAGAGGCAATCACACACTGATACTTCTCTCTTTCTTCTCCTTTCCTTCCCCTCTCTCTAAAAATAAATCTATCTTAAAAAAATAGTACAAGAAAGCATAGTAAATGGGAGGCATGAGATGCAAGTGTAGACATCTTTTCTAAGAACAGACAACTTCTGCAAGAAGAGCGATTATCCAGGGAAACGAGAGTTGATGCCGGTGTTAAGCCATCGGAGAGGTATCAGCACCTTTTATTGACTATCCCTAAATGTGAGGCCCTGAGCATATTTTCTTGCTGTGTAGAGAACAGATAAAGTTACAAAAGAAGAAGAAAAGAAGTGAAGAGGGAGCTTCCCAGAGAAGGTGTGATCTACAGCCGGGGGTAGGAACTGGCCGTGATCAGAGCGAGACCTTCCCAGGTAGGTAAGAAGAAAAGTTACATAGAGGAGACATTCAGACTTAGAAGCAACACAGGAAGAAGACTCTGTTTTAGTCTCCTCTTCTTTTTAAAAAAGACTTTATTTATTCATTTTTAGAGAAAGTAGAAGGGAGGAAGAAAGAGAGGGAGAAAAACATAAATGTGTGAGAGAAACACTGACTGGTTGCCTCTCGCACGCTCCCCAGCCAGGGACCGGGACGGCAGCCCAGGCCTGTGCCCTGACTGGGAATCAAACCAGCAACCTTTCAGTTCACAGGCCAGTGCTCAACCCACTGAGCCACACCAGCCAGGGTAAGACTCCATTTTCGATATGAAACTGCTGAGACAGCCACGACACAACAAGATCACACAACCTCCCCGGGGCCATAAGGCTACTGTGCGTTACAGCTTGCTTTATGCCAGGCAGCTGGAGCTGAGAAAACAAAGGTACCTCAGACACCCCAGGACTTCTCCCAGGAGTGGTAAAGAGTGTGACAGGGCTGGACAGCGGGAGACAGAAGGACCACAGGTTAAAGGCTCCATGGATCCCAAGACCCCACAGAGGCCACAACAAGAGGATCACCACAAATGGAGAGGCAATGGTCACGTCGCTGTCTGAAAGTGGCCATGATTCCCAACCTGGCCAGCTGCTGGCACCCACCTGGGCAGGAGCTCAGGAAGAGTCCTCTCTTCAACATCTGTAACTCCAGGCTGCGCTCCAACAGGTAGATCAGTTCTGGCTTAGACAAAGGACAGCCTGTTCACAGGAAAGAAAGAAGAAATGGTGATTTGGGTAAGAATAAAGAAAAACCCTCAGTCTAGTCTGGGACTTCAGGATGGGGAGGAGACCTTGGGATGAAGCTGCTCCCATCCATGCACAATGCAGCGGACTGGAAACCAACGGCAGAAACACCATCCTTGGGGCCCACACACTGTGGACATTAGGTCTGGCTACGTAGATAGCACCCGTTCTCTTTTATTTCTATCCTATGTCTAAACGGTACCCCAACACCATTCAGATATATTTCTGGAAGAGCTTTTTGAGTTAGTCCAAGCCAGGGGCCTCAACCTCCCTGTGCATTAGCAACCTTGAGGGCACCTGGTTGCCACCACACAGACCCATTCAAACAAAACCTTCCCCTGGTTGGTGTGGCTCAGTGGATTGAATACTGGCCTGCGAACCAAATGGCTGCTCGTTTGATTCCCAGCCAGGGCACATGCCTGGGTTGTGGGCCAGGCCCCCAGTTGGGGGAGTGCAAGAGGCAACCAATTGGTATCTCTTGCACCATTGTTTCTCTCCCTCTTCCTCCCTTCCTTCCCATCTTTCTAAAAATAAATAAATAAAATCTTAAAAAAAGGTATCTCTGGGGTAAGGCTCGGGCACTCGTAGGGTACTGCACACTTGCCAGGTGGAGGTGGCCCACCTGGGAGGTCTCTGTCATCTCACAAATGGCACTCCTGATCACGTGTAGTCTGAGATCAGCACATGACCTATACCAGCCACCCCAAGCAGAGAAAGCTTTATTCCAGAAAGGGCCAAGGGAGCGCCTGCAGCCCCTGTTGTCCTCACAACTCCTGTTAGGGAACCAGCCTTAGCATTAGGACTGAGGACCGGAAGGTAAAATAAAAAGGTTTACTTGTCTTACTTGACCAAGCAAAACAGTGTGCTCAAAATAATAGCAACAATGTATTGGGTTATGTATCCTTACGTATATATCATATGTATGTATGTGTGTGTACATATATACGCTTAAATGTAGGTAAAATACATGACAGCAATAATGCAAAAAACAGGAGGGAGGAATTAAGATTTTTTAAAAAGATTTTATTAATTTTTAGAGAGAGGGGAAATGAGAAAGAAACAGAGGGAGAGAAACATTGATGTGAGATATAATAATTGATCAGCTGCCTCTCATATGTGCCCTGGCTGGGGACTGAACCTGCAACCCAGGCATGTGCCCTAACTGAGAATCGAACTGGCAACCCTTGGTTTTGAAGGATGATGCGCAATCAACAGAGCCACATTGGTCAGAGTGGAATTAGGATTATTTTTGTTATAAGGATTCAAGCTACCTGTGAAGTGGACTTAGATTAGTTAAATGTATATTGCAAACTCTAGGGCAACCACTAAAAAAAGTAAAAAAAAAAAGTTTAAGTCATATACTACGGAATAAGAGAGAATGGAATAATATAAAATACTCATCTGAAACCACAAAAGGCAGAGAAAGAGTGGAAGAGAAAAACAGGAACAAAGAACATGGACAACAAATAGAAAACAGTAACAAATCTGGTAGGTATTAATTTAACTATTAATAAGCACTTGAAATATCAAAAGTCTCAATGCTCCCATCACAAAACAAGAACCAGCTGCATGTTTTCTATAAGTAACCCACTGTAAATATAAAGACACATACAGATTAAAAGTAAATGGATAGAGAACATATCATACTACTATTAGTCAAACGAATGCAGTAGTGGCCTTAATTACTGACAGAGCAGACTTAAAACAAGTGATCAGAGGTAAAGAAGGGCATTACATAATGATGATGTGGCAAATTTTCCAAAAGACAAAAACATCCTTAATGCGTAGGTGCCTAAAAACGAATCATAGCACTAAATTATATAAGGCAAAAACTAATAGAATAACAAGGAGAAACAAATGAATCCTCACATCACAGCTGTAGACCATAGTACTTGTCAGAAATGGGCAGATACAACAGACGTGAAGTCAGTAATGACACAGTTATAATCAATACCATCAATTACCTGGATATAACTGACAGCTATAGACTACTTTATCCAACAGCAGAATATACATTCTTCTCAAGCTCACATGACAGATAATATTCTGGTCCATAAAACACACCTTAATAAATTTTAAAAAGAATAGAAATCACACAATATATGCTCTCAGATCACGAAGGAATAATTAGAAATCAATTAACAGTAAGAGAACTTGAAATTCCCCAAATACATGGAGATTAAGCAACATGCTTCTAAATAACAAATGAGTCTATGAAGCAATCTCAAGAAAGAAAAAAATATTTTGAACTAAATGAAAATATAACTTAGCAAAATTTTTGAGATGCACTGACAGGAAAATTTATAGTACTGAATGCATATTTTTAAAAGGAAAAAAATCTAAAGTCAATTATACAAATTTCTACCTTAGAAAGCAAGAGCAAATTAAATCCAAAGTAAACAGTACAGAAAAGTCAGAATTAGAGCAGAAATCAATGAAATTGAAAACAGGAAATCAATAGAAAAAAAATCAATAAAACCAGAAGCTGGTTCTCTGAAAAGATCAATAGCAATGGTAAGCTTCTAGAGAAACTAAGGAAAAAAAAAAAGAGAACACAAATTCCTAATATCAGAAATGAAAGAGGAGGCATCACCACAAATTATATGGACATTAAAAGGATATTAAAATACTATTAACAACTCTATGCTTACAAATTTGACAACCAAGATGAAATGAAACCAATTACATGAATGACACAATCTGCTAACACTCACACAAGAAAAAACAGACAATCTTAATAGGGCTATATCTGTTAAGGAAATGGAATAATCAAAACCTTCCAAAAGAAAAAGCACTAGGCTCAGATGGGGTCACTGGTGAATTCCACAATACACTAAAGAAAGAAACTATACCAATTCCCTAGAATCTTTCCCAGAGATAGAAGCAGAAGGGGTATTTCCTAACTCAGTCTAGGAAGCCAGCATTACTCTAATACCAAAGCCAGATAAAGACATTCAAGAAAACTACAGCATCCCTCATGAATACAGATGCAAAAAATCCTCCACAAAAATACTAGCAATTCAAACAACGTATAAAAACATTATATATCACAACCAAGTGGAATTTATCCCAGAGATTCAAACTTGGCTCAACATTAGAAAATTGGTTAATGTAATCCATCACACCAACAGGTTAAAAAAAGAAAAATCATACAAACATATCAATAGATGCAGAAAAGCATTTGATAAAACCCAACATCCATTCAATAAAAAAAAAACAACCTCTCAGCAAACAGGGAATAGTGAGGAAATTCCTTAAATTGATAAAGAACATCTACAGAAACCCCTACAGCTAATATCCCACTTAAAAGTGAGAAACTTGAAGCTGTCCCGCTAAGATCAGGAACAAGGCAAGGATGTCTTTTATTACCACAGGTTTTCAACATTGTACTGAAAATACCAGCTAATGCAGTAAGATGGAAACATGAAATAAAAGGTATTCAGATTGGAAAGAAAGAAAGTTGTCTTTATTGGCAGATGCCGAGATCATATACACAGAAAATTCAAAATAATCAATGAAAGACTTCTAGAACTAATAAGCAATTATAGCAAAGTTGCAGGATGCAAGATTAACGTACAAATTCAATCGCTGGAATGACGCAGAAAAGGTTGGCATGGCCCCTGTGCAAGGGTGACACACGAATTCATGAAGTGTTCCACAGTTTCTAAGTCAACTGCTTTCCTATATACCAATAATACACAAGTGGAATTTGAAATTTAAAACATATTACCGGGCACATAAAAACCTGCACATAGATATTTATAGCAGCTTTATTCATAACTGCTAAAACTTGGAAGCAACAGACATGTTCTCCAGTAGGTGAATGGATAAATGATATAGTACATCCACACAATGGAATATTACTCAAAGCTAAAAAGAAATGAACAATGGAGCCATGAAAAGACACGGAGGAACCTTAAATACATACTACTCAGTGAAAGAAGCCAATCTGAAACCATATTACGATCTGGAAAACACAAATGGAGTCAGTAAAGATTACTGGTTGCCAGGTATTGGTGGAGCAGGTATGAATATACAGAACAAACGGGATTTTTAGTGTAGCAAAAGTACTGGGTATGATATTGTAAGGATGGATACATGTCATTCATTGTACATTTGTCCAAACCCACAGAATGTAAAATAGCAAGAGAGAACCCTAATGTAAACTGTGGACTTTGGGCGATTATGCTGTACCAGTGTAGGTTCATCAACTTTAACAAATGTATCACTCTCATGGGAATGTTGATAGTGTGAGACAGAAGGGTTAAGAGAAATCTCTGTACCTTCCTCTCAATTTTAATGTTAATGTAAAACAGTTGTAAAAATAGCCTTTAAAAAACAATTACTATGTGTAAGATATAGCATATCCCAGTGTCTGTGCCAAACAAATTTAAAAAATTTTTAAAACGGAATTTAATATAGGCACTAATTTAGAAAAAAAGACATTTGAAATATTGAGTCTTTTCATTCAGAAATAAGGAGTCTTCATTGATCTAAGTATTTTTTCAGGTCCTAAGCAAAGCGTATATTATTCTTCCTTCCATGAAAAGTTCCATTTTAGGATTTCTGTACAGCATGAAGTACATAATGTGCTCAGCACTATTTTATACACGAAGAAACCAAGACTCAGGCAGATAAAGTGATTGGTTGAATTCATGAAATGATAAATGCCTCAGCTGAGACAGAAACCAGGATCTAGCCATCTGGCCTACTTAACTACAAAGCCACACAACATTGTTCTAGAAAATGCTGAATCCAACTAAGGATGATGACCATGACAATGAGGACAATGATGAGATCATTAAGAGTAGTGAGCAGCAGGGGTCACAATTACTAACCCTGCACACAGCAAGGTATCACCAGGTATTGTTCCAAGACATTTACTTTCAAAACAGCCCTGTGAAGTAATACTGTATTATCTCATTTTACCTATGAGATAACTAAGGCCGAGAGGGTATCAGTATCTTGCCTAGGAACATACAACTCAAAAGCAGCAAAGCAGGACTGGACACCAAAAGTTGGGCACCAGACCCTCGTCTTCAAAGTGCTGCACTAAGGAGGAAATGAAGAACACTCCTGTACAGGGACAGCAGGCTCCGACCAAGTAGGCTGTGGTGGTAAGATGGGAGTGTGAGCAAGAGAATTCAATTCTCAGGGAACAAGGGGCAGAGGAAGGGGCAGACTTATGGAGGCCAGACTTGAGCATTTTAAGAACCACTAAAAATAAAAATTTGGGCTCTGGCCAAGTGGCTCAGTTGGTTGGAGCATTGTACTATGCACCAAAAGGTTAGGTTGTAGGTTCAATCCCGGTCATGGCATATACAGGAGGCAACTGATCGATGTTTCTCTCTCACATCAATGTTTCTCTCTCTCTCCTTCCCTCTAAAAATCAGTGGCCATATCCTCAGGTGAGGATTTGAAGTATATATTTATACATAAATAAATAATTTTAAAAATAAATAAATAAAAATTGGTAATTCCACATAGCGATTTGGTCAAATTGAGACATTTGCACAAATGTTAAATATCATCTATTATCAACATTTTGCATACAAAAAAAGACTATATATCAAAAAATGCAGAGCTTTTAGCCCTGGCTGGTGTAGCTCAGTGGACTGAGCACGGGCCTGTGAACCAAACAACTGTGGTTCGATTCCCAGTCAGGGCACATGCCTGGGTTGCAGGCAGGTTCCCAGCAGGGACACACGAGAGGTAACCATACACTGATATTTCTCTCCCTCTCTCCCTCTCTTCCCCTCTAAAGATAAATAAATAAAATTTTTAAAAAGCAGAGCTTTTCACAGTGAAGATGTACCTCTTAAAGTGAATGGATTAAGCTTTGTAAGAGACTCACTACAATGGCCCTATTTTCCTTACTTGCCGAGGAGCATGCTGGGAGAATTAAATGAGTGGAGAGAAACAATTAAAATATACAGAAAGAAACAGAGACAAGAAATGTCTGGGTGAGCCCTGGCTGGTGTAGCTTAGTGGATTGAGCGAGGGCCTGAGAACCAGATGATCGTGGTTCGATTCCCAGTCAGGGCACATGCCTGGGTTGCAGGCCAGTTCCCAGCAGGGGACTCACAAGAAGCAACCATACATTGATATTTCTCTCCTTCCTTTCCCCTCTAAAGATAAATAAATAAAATCTTAAAAAAAAAAAAGAAATGTCTGGGTGACCACTTCCTTCTACAAAACAGCTGAGTTGGGAAAAGCCACTGTGAAGACAGTGATAGGAGCTGAACCACAGAGAGAAATTAGGACAAGATCATGCTCCTCTAAGTCCCTATGCCAGTCCCTCAATAAGCCCCGCTGGAACACCTGCCTTTGCATTCTGTGA
The DNA here is from genome assembly GCF_014824575.4 of Sturnira hondurensis. Taxonomy (NCBI): domain Eukaryota; kingdom Metazoa; phylum Chordata; class Mammalia; order Chiroptera; family Phyllostomidae; genus Sturnira; species Sturnira hondurensis. Next base: position 300,387 of record NW_028086574.1, read on the forward strand.
GGCACACCCCACTTCCTCCCAACACATCCTTATCCTTTGGCTGTGACCAAAGGCAAATTGTTTTTTGCCCAATATGACTGAAGCTGGGGGTTGGAGGGTAGACAGACTACAGAGGCCTTCTTGACCAGCCAGACCTGGAGACAGAGGGCAAAATGAATGGGGTGACAGGTCCTCTACTTGGCAGAGCTGGGGAGGACTCACCCAGAGACACCAGGAGCATGCAGGTCTCCAGCATCACCTCCTGGTACAGGGTCCTCTGGGCCAGGTCCAGCTGCCCCCACTCCTCACGAGTGAAGGTCACGACCACATCCTTGAAGGTCACAGACACCTGGAAAGTCATATAGAGGCAGCAACATTGGTCTTGGGACTACTGGATTAGCTCAGAGATGTACCTCCCAATGTAAAAGGTGCAGAGAGACCAAACACCTCCTGAGGGCAGAGCTCTGTGATGGGCTCAGGGAGGCAGACGCTGCCTTGCACTGACAACAGGTGAGTAGGAGACAGAAGCACACTATATGGAGCCAATGGAAAGGAACACTGGATCAGGACCATCCTATGTGGACTGTGAGGCACAGAATGGTGAGGACTCAGATGTCAAAGGAATGGAAATGGATATTAATGATAATGAAAAAATACCAATAATTACAGCAACTGCACTTAACACTCACTGGTCCTTACTGTGTGCCTGCCTTGTGCTGAGGGCTTTCTCCCTGGTGTGTTAAAGTAACTGGAAGTCTCTGACTCTGAAATTATGTTGCGATGTAAATGCAACATTTTCAAAATCAACACTTGCCTCCAGTGTAAACATGGGACCTCCCTTCATTTCTCAGAACCTTGATTTCTGGATCAACGCAATAATTCTCACTGATCAACGAGTTATAAGAATTAAAATACAGCCCTGGTTGGCATGGCTCGGTGGATTGAGTCCTGGCCTGTGAACTAAAAGGTCACTAGTCGGCACCAGTCTGGGAACATGCCTGGGCTGCAGACCAAGGCACGTGAGAGGCAACAGATTGATGTATCTCTCACACATCTGTTTCCCTCATACATCTTTGTTTCTCTTCCTCTCTTTCTCCCTCCCTTCCCCTCTCCCTAAAAATAAATAAAATCTTTTAAAAAATTAAAAATATATGTATATTTGTAAAAGAAACACTGGGGTGCCTGGCCACCGCAATACCATCATCGTCTCCATGCCCATCAGAGACCTGCAGTTCAGGGAGCTCTACCATTCACTCAAAGTTTACATGTGTCATGAGCAAGAGTCAAAATCTGAACACACGTCCTTGTAGTCCATAGTCTAATGTCATAACCCTGACATTCCTCCATTACCAAAGCAAAACCACAGTTGATGAAGATGGGAAGCACTTCAAATAAATTTCTCAGTTCCATTCATCTCAGCCACCGTGAAAAATATTTCTGTGGACATGGGCAGAAGAGCAGACTCATGACCACCCCCCACCTCACAGGAGAGTTACTTGAAGTGGTGGCACCTGATTGGGAAGTGGCAGGAACTGCTCCCATTCTGCACCTTGCAGAATCCCAGGGAGCATCCTCAACAAGCCATCATTTTTTTTTCTGAGTCCTGACAGCTTGTATTCCTGAGGAAAGAATACTGTAGGAACAGGGACAGGTGTTGCTGAAGACAATGCAAACTGTGCACTGAAGCCACGAAATCAGAACTGGATGATGTCTGCCCTGGCTGAGCAGGGAATGACCACAGTATGGCACTCCCAGGACATGTCTGAGCAGATGGTGAAGAGGAGAGCACGCAGGGACCGCGGCACCCTCACAGGTCCTCTGGGGAATCCTACTATCAATATACCTTCTTCCCGTCCACTCACTTCCACCTGCAGAAATGCCATGTCCCCCATTCATGCTCAAGAGCATCTATGGGAAAGAATCTAATTGGGTTTGCAAAGTTTACTTTATGTGTTAGACACAGGCCTCCCTATACACTGTTTCTAGAAAAGAGGGTAAAAATACAGACTGCCACAGTCACATACTAGTTATTAGTTTCAGCCACTTAAGGACCACGGTGAATTTGGGCCTCAGGTATTTCTTCTCCGAAGCAGTTATAATAACAGAACTCAGCTCTAAGGAGTTGAAGATGAAATGAGACGATATATTATGCCTGCCTGTCAGCCCACAGCAAAGACTCGATGCTTTTTGGTTGTTTTCTCTTTGTTCCCACAACGCTCTAACCAACTGAGCCACCTGGCCAGAACGAGCCTTCTCAAAATGGGTGACATCTGGGCAGAAGCCAGGAGAATTCTACAAGAAAGCCCTGCAAAGACATTGGAAGAGTCGCCAGGCAAAGGCCAGTGCACGGACATAGGCTGTGAATGGAAAACAACGGGGCAACGGTGAGGCTCGTGTGCCTGCAAAAGCAACCCGGTCGGTCAGAGGTCGGCTGGGGGCGGGATATGGACCTGCAGATCAAAGCGGCGGTAGGATTTACGGATGTGATGGGAGCCCTAGAAAGGAAGCATCATTCGTCCTTTGCGCACTGACTGAAAACGTGTCACAAACGCGACACTGTTACAAGTAAACGAAAAGGACAAAGAGGAATCCAATGGCTGACTTAGGGTCCATCCTGCCCAGGAGCCCCTAAGAACCAGCAATGCCCACGCACCTGCGCCGGGTCTAAGCACGCAGCCGCCATGACAGGACCCTGTGCACGTAGCGGGGTTCGGAGAGGGGCGACGGAGGTAGTTCCCACAGCCTCAGGCAACCATCTAGAGCAGGTGACTGCGGCTGACGGTCTTATTCGGAGTTCAGTTTCCCCGTGTAAGACACACACGAGGCCCACGGCGTCGCTTCAGGTATGCACGGGCCGAGGCCGGGGCCTCGGCGGGCGCTCACCGGTCGCGCCTTCCTGGTGCCGGCCCAGGAAAACCACTGGACCCGCCGCTCCAGACTCCACAGCCAGGGAAGGGCGACTGGGCACAGAAAGACGACGTTTATCAGAGGAACCAGAAGTCCCTCCCCAACCAGCGCGGTCCACAGGAAACGGCCTTTTCTCGGGCCGTGATTGGCCCGGCGCCTGCGCAGACACGTGCCGCGCAGAACCGTGCCGCGCAGCCCCCTGGGTTATGTAGTTTTGACTTGCCACCGTGTGTCGGTAACTAAGCACATCTTCTCCCGCGAAGCCCGGACCGCCCCGTCAGACCCGCCTCTTCACCGTGGGCACTCTCGGGGAACAAGGGGAAGCGCAATCGAGGCTCAGGAGGCAAAGACCTTCTCCCGCAGCCAAGGCGGCTGCAAAGCCCCGGAATCAACCCTGGGCTCCCGATTCTCTTGGAATGTAACAGCCATAAGAACTTCGGAAGTCCCGCCCTGACACTCTACCAAACGCGCAAACCTCGAACTCTTGGTCCAGAACCTTTGTTGGGTTTTCCCACGAGAAAGGAAAAATAGGGCCGGGGAAACAAACCTGGTTAGTTGAATACTTTCGCCGACTTTTGGGAAATAGAGTCTTCCCTATCTGTCTGGTACCAGGCCCTGGAATGACCAGGACCGAAGAATATTGTCTTTTTAAGTGTTAAGAGCCAGAAGCAGGAAATGGTTCCAGTTAGGGATTTGGATTGTTTAATTTGCATGTGAAGGACAAAGCCCCTATGCAGTTCGTTATCTCTAAGAATTGGCTACCCTGCGAAGAGCAGTGTCCCCCCACCCCAGCGAGCAAGGCCCTGAATTCAGAGAATCACGAACATAGGTAAGAAAATAATAGTTCACACTGTACAGCTAAAACATACAATATTGCATGTCAACTGTAATTTAATTTTATTTTTTGTTTAGATTTTATATGTACAGAAAGAAGGGAAGGAGAAACATCAGTGGGTGGTTGCCTGTCCCGCCCCACTTCTGGGGACCTGGCCTGCCACGCAGGCAGGTGCCCTGATGGGGAATCAACCTGGGATCCTTTGGCTCTCAGGCCTGCACTCAATCCACTGAGCTATACCAGCCAGGGCAAGAAATTATTTAAAATAAGAAAAATGTGAAACAAGTAGTCATGGAAAGGCTTTGACCCCAATGGTAGTGTCATCTGATTTGTTTTAAAAAGAGCACTCTGGGTGCTGCATGTAATTTAAGCCCATGAAAGTAATAGGGGACTCAAGACTTGGAAAATTTTAACTTAAGGTAAAAAGTCTAGCAAGTTAATATATATGTTAAAGCCTTCGTTTCAAAAACTACAGCTAAGGCCAGTCCTGGCTCATGGGAAAACAGCAGACCTCCTGGGGGCACTGCTAGAGATTACCACCTTGGGGACAAGTTGGAGGCATCGGCCTTTGTGTTCCAGGGGGAGACAGACACCACCCTCCCCTGGGAACAGCCAACTGCCCAGGACAGGAGTGTTGCAGCTTCTGAAGAATCTCAAAGCCATCACGGCACCTTGTTTACTATCTCCATTATGAAAGGTCTGGCCTGGAAAGACAAGATGGGCTGTTAGGGTATGAACCCACCATCTTCTCAGATTGCTGGCCATCTGAATAAAGCGCCCATAAAGATTCAATTGCTGTCATTGCTTATTGGGTTTGGTAGAGCAGCCTGAACACTGAACGCGGTTCTTTTCTGGTTACAAAAGGGGCAGGAGAGGGGGAAAATCTGTTAGAAAGTCCTCACTGCTTTCTGGATGTGTGGGGATGCTGCCCTAAACCAATGTAGTGATAGGTGAGGTTGTTTATCACAAAGTAAAAATAAGTTGATCAAAGAACACAACTAGTGATCGAATTAGTACAGAAATATGAATAAGGGCATAATGGCTTTACTGAATGAAGGGGTTGTTTCTTTAAATCTATCCATTCCTTACACTGCCTCCCTCAAATGTGAGGCATATTCCGGATAATACTATGGTGTATGTATTACACAAATGCTTTGAGACATGCTCAGGTAAATGATTGTTTTGCTGTAACAGAGTCTAGGCTAAGGGCCAGGGAGTTGGACTGCACTAAAGTATTAACTGAACGGGCCTCAGTTGCTCAAATGCTACACATTCCAAGGAAAAACTGGCCTGGACCAGCCCCAGGAAGACCACCTGATTGATACATGACCACCTTAGTTGCCTGGTCCATGAACCTGGATTGATTAGGGCAAGGAGATAGTGACTCCACATGTGAGACCATGAAAAGAGGTAGCTGAGGGCTATGGGCTCTGGATTGTTGGCTTGTGTGTAAAAGACATGCTCATAAGGGAGTCTTTGCAACCTCTAGCAATCACCTAGCCTGTGAGGAGCAGTCTCTACAGTACGAGCAAGGTTCCAGATGCCAAAACAAGAAGAAGGCCAGGATGTACAGCCAGGTAGTCTGACCGGAGGGCCTGGGCTCTTGTCACTGCCCATTTACAATTTAGCCGAGACCATTCAATTACAAGATTTGGAACACATCCCTGAGCAAACATTATATATCTTTAACCCTCAAAACACAAGAGTGACATCAGTGAGCACTCTGGAGGCATGCCACCTTCCACAATGGAGACAGAGAGGGCCAACTGCAGGCCAGAGGGTGAGTACAAAGGGGAGCTGCACCCAGAGACCAGGTTCCCATAGGTCTTCAGCACCATGTCTCTGTAGAGGACCCTCCTGGTGAAACTCATACAAATTTCCATGAATGTGACTAAGCCTGCAACAACACACTCTTTAATCTCAATTTATGCACATTTAATGATACAGGAATTGTTATGACCCCATAGTCTTTAAATTTTTTTTCTTTCTTGCAAAGGCTACAAGTTTCAACAGCAGGAACAAAGTAAATTTGAAATTGTTAACGTCTTTGCAATGGAAATATATAGCATTAACCTGGCCATCACATATTTGTAGAAATAATGGCAAAGGGGATATTTGCAAGTGGAATCACTTGCAGACAGGAGAAATAAGGTCCTTCCTCACCATTCTCTGTACTTTGTCATCACTAAATTAAATCGTAACTGCTTGGTAAGAATTTCCACTGTGACTTAACTGATTGTTTTAGCTATAAGAGTTTACATGTACATAAGCCCTTGCCTCAAAGCTATGACATTTTTTGTTCTGGCGAACGCATTTAATACTTGTTAGACATCTGAATTTATTCAACATTTCAATACCATTATAGTCTCTGTGAAGAGTCAACAGAGCAGGCCCCAGACTGCTATCCTCTTAGGTTCAGTTTGCCCTGGGTAGAGTTTGGAACCTTAGGTTTCCCACCATTCCCAGAAAGGGTGAATGGCTCAGTGGGCCTATTGTTTGAGTAAACAATGTGGTGTATGCCGGGGACCTGCTATCTTGTGGAGGTCTAGAGTCTTGGCTACATGCTAAACAAAGATTGCCCAATAAAATCCTGGGGCACTCAGTTTCTAATAAGCTTCCCTAGTAGACATTTCACACATACTGTCATAACTCATTGATGAAGCTTAAATTAAGTGCTCAGAACTCCTAAAACTCGTCCCTGATTTCCTGTGGACTTCAGTCCTTGAGACTTTTCCCTTGGCTATTTACTGTTTATTCTTTTGCTGTAGTAAATCATAGCTGTTGAGTAAGATAGTATGTTGAGTCCTTGAAGTCTTTATAGTAAATCATCAAACCTGGAGTAGTCTTGAGGCCCTCCAACACAATTATTCATTATGACTTGTAATGTCTTATAGATCTGGCCATAGAAGCCAGTGTAGCTTCTCTTAGACGTCATATCATAGAGTGTGCTGACTATACACACAGCTTTGTATATAATGAGTACTGTGAGGAACCCAAGCATTACAATAAAAACATAGTGTTGTGTGTGACCATTCACTAAAACACACATATTGAGTATCTACTAAGGAAAATAAAAGGGTAAAATGAACAAAATGCGACAGTGGCGGGATGCAGGGTGATGGGAAAAAGTGGCTGCGAGGTGTCTGTCTGGCTTGGACAAGACATAAGATAATAGGATTCACTGAGATGGTTTTCAGGTACCTCAAACAGTATCTAAAACCAAACATGTGCCTTGGCCCTTCCCTGCCTTCCCCCAACCTCAAACCCAGACATCTGCATTTTCTAGAGATATAAGAACAGATTAAGCAGCCATTAAATAGTGAGTTTGGTTTACCTCCCCAGCATGAATGGCCAAGATGTTCTGTCAAATGAGAAAAGGAAGTTACAGCTGTATGAGCATTATTTTGCCTGTTTCAGTAGAAATGATTGGTGACCAGGAAAACAAAGACTCACCCTGAGAGAAGGAACACAAGAAAGTGATAAGGGCATGGATTCTGTGGCTAACTGGCCTCCATTCCCTGATCTCATGCTTCCTCATTGATTGTACAACTTTGGGCAAATTCCTCAACTTCTGTTCCTTAAGTTTTCTCATCTGTAAAATGGGGACATTACCTACCACATAGACTTGTTTAAATTGTTAAAAGGTGATGTGTGTAAAACATTCAGATCAGTGATTGATACAAAGTAATACCACATGTTTGCTTGTTCTTATTATGATGATGCACCCAGCATCATGGCCATCTCTCTCTCTCTCTCACACACACACACACACACACACACACTCTCTCTCTCTCAGTGTATGTGAATATGGAGGTGTGGAGGAAGGATGACCAGTAGGTAACAGACATGAAAATCATTCAACCTGGATATACGGATTTGGGGGAAGTGTAGGTCATTGTGAGTAAAATACCTTGAGGGAATTAACTCACCTGTGGAACACATCATAATTGGGAAAGTAATGACCATGGATGAGGCCTAAGAAGCACTATGGTTCAATAGATGGAAGACACAGATCCTCTGAAAGAGAAGGGAAAGAACTCATAGAAACCAGGAAAGGACTTTCAAGTCAGAGAGGAGGGCAGCAGAAAAAAGGTCCAATATCGGAGGTAGGGAGTGGGAGAGGGAAAGGGGCAGAACTGAACTTTGTGAGACCTGCTTAAGTCAGGTGACAGTGGTAAAGGCCATTGTTTAGTTGTCAATGGAGGGAAAGGAAGAGAAGCGGATTCACCGCTAACACAGAATGTGTCTGTGAAAGGAAAGAGAAGGGCAGAGCTCAATGGGCACGTGAGGCCGAAAGTGCCTGGAGGGTGAAACTAGAAACTTGAACACAGGTATTGATTATGAGGAGAGAAGGGAATTAAGAGGGAAAAGTTAGAGAACAAGCAGTGGGGGCATAAAACAAAGACGGAGATCCTAGAGAAGCTGGGGAAAGGGAGTCTGTGTTCAGCCCCAGAGAGGAAGGCTGATCCTGAAGGGGGGCTGACCCCTTCTCCTGTGTGGCAGTAACAGCGTTTGGGGAGCTGGGGAATTTTACACAGAAACCTTCCCTGGAGAGCACAACTCTGGACAATCTGCAGACCACCCCCAGTTATATTTGTTCTTAGAAATATTTGTAGATACCGACATAGGAGACTGTAGGCCTTCGATTCCTCCAGAGAACCATGACTTTGGACTACTATGGTTTTGCCTGTTTTCTCTGAGACCTCCTTTGGCATTAAAGGAGGCAAAGAAATCAAAGATGTATAAAAGAACCCAAGAGAAATCAAACAATGGAAAAATTGGAAAGCCAAACTGCAAACTCACTGGGTGATCTCAACAGATTAGATATGAGAGAGAAATCAGTGAGCTCACACAAAGACAAAAATGAAATCAATTAGTCTGTGCAACAGAAAAAGTACATTGGAGGGAAAATGCAGATGAGAGCCTCATGGACCTCAGAAACAAAAACAAGAGATCTACCCCATGTTACTAAAGTCCCTGAAAGGGAGGAGAAAGTGTGGGGCTGAAAAAACTATTTGAAGAATTATTAATATGTTCCCAAATTTGGCAAAGGGCCTAAACCAAACAGATTCAAAAAGCTGACCAAACAGGATTAACCCCCTCTAAATTTCATGCCACGTTATACTCTACTCAAACTTCCGAACTCTGTATAAAAAGAAAACAACACTGAAAGCAGCCTGACAGGATGCATCACTGATAGGAAACAACAGATCAAATGGCAGCAGATTTCTCATATGAAACCCGGGAAGGCTAATTCCGAATCTTATATCACACAACAATATCCTTTAAGAATGAAGGGGACATTAAAAAAAAAAGAATGAAGGGGCATGAAGACATTTTTAAATAAGAAACAAAAACTTTTGTTACCAGAAAGACCTACTCTAGAAGAGTATGGGAGTTAGTGATGAAGAAAGGAAATGTTAAGGGGAGAAACCTTGGGACTTTAGGAAGAAAAAAAGAACAATGGAGTGCATAAAAGTAAAGGTGAACAGACTATACTGCTCATGAGTTTTGTAAAAACTGTTCAAAAGATGAAGCAAAAGAAATCAAATCACCAAATACAGCGCACAGTGTATGAACAGGAAATAATTACATTAAAGAATGGAGAATGTAAAGGGACCCAATGAAAGTAAGGTTTCTAAGTGCTAAAATGCTGACGTAGGTTGTGATAAGTTATGTATGTATAATACAATACCTAGAGTAATCACTAAAATACAAAGAGATATACACAAAAACATCATAGATATAACAAATGGAATACTAAAAACTAAAGTAACCCACAGGAAGCCAAAACAGAAACGAGGGAACAATAAACAGGAAACAAAAACAAAAATCATGAAATGGCAGACTTAAGCCCTAACATATCATAAATAATTTTAAGTGGTCTAAATAAAACAATTTAAAACCAGAAAATGGTAAAATGAATAAAAAGAAAGCATGACCCAAGTATATATGCTATTCACAGAAACTTATTTCAAATGTAATGATATAGATAAGGTTGAAAATGAAATTATGGAAAAATATAAACCATGAAAACAACCAAAAAATGCAATAGTGACTATATTAACATCAGATAAAGTATAATTTGAAGCAAAGAAAATTTACAGGGCAAAAAGTGACATTAAAGAATAATGAAGGAGTCAGGAGACCAAGATGGCATACTGATCCTAAATGTGTATGCACCAAACAACAGAGCTTTGAAATACATGAAGCAAAAACTGATAGAACTTAAAGGAGGAACAGACAATTCCACAATTACATACGGCAGGACTTCAACAGCCATCTTTCAGCTATTGATAGAAATACAACACAGAAAATCAACAAGGATATAGAAAATCTGAGTAACATCATCAACCAACAGCATTGTGTTGACATCTACAGAAACCCCATTCAACAACAGCAGAAGATTTTTTTTCAAGCAGCCTTATATAAGATTCATTGAGACAGACTGTATCATTGATAATAAAATGGACCACAACAAATTTAAACAGCCAGATAAAACATACAACAAACTAGAAACCAATAACAAAAAGAGGGCATGAAATATGCCAAACTGGTTTAGAGAGGAATTCATGAATGAAGAAATGTTTAGAACTGAATGAAATGTAATGAAAACATATCAAAACTTGTGAGATGAAGCTAAAACAGTGCCTTGCTTGAGGAAGAATTATACAATTTAATGCTTGTGTTGAAAAAGAAAAGCTCAAGTCAATAATCTAAGCACTCCCCTCTAGAAACTACAGAGGAAAATACAACCAAATCAAGTAGCAAAACAAAAGAATATAATAAAGATCAGAAAATCAGTGAAATTAGGAACAGAAAGACAATGGAACAAAAACTGATACAAAGTGCTAGTTCTTCGAAATGATCAAAGCATTGATAAATACTAACAAGACTGACAAAGATAAAAAGAGTTAAAACATTTCCAATATCAGGAATAAAAACAGGATATATAAACAAATTCTGCTGCCATCAAAGGAAGAATAAAGGCATACTTGAAGCAAATGAGAAAATTTAGGTGAAATGGTATAATTCCTAGGGAAAAAACAAACAATGAAAATTCATCCAATATGAAATAGATACTCTCAATAGTTCTATCCATATTAAATAAAATAAATACATAATTAAAAACACCCAAAAGAATACCTCCAGGACTAAATGGTTCACTGGAGAATGCTACCAACATTGAAAGAACAAAACCAACTCTACATATTGTCTTCTAAACAACAGAAGAAACAACTCTCAACACATGTCGGGAGAGGCCAGTATCACACAGACATCAAAACCTGACATTGACCGTACAAAGCCAGCAAACAAACAAAACACAAGAATGAAAGTGAGAGAAAACCCCCCTAAATATTATCTTTCATAAAAATAAGGAAAACTTCCTCAGTAAAAATACTAGAATACTGAATACTGTAATATATACAATTATACTCCATGATCAAGTGGAGCTTATTCCAAGCATACAAACAATATTAGAAACATCCTATCAATAGTCTACAGAAAAGTAAAAAAGGTTGTATCGACCGAGAAAAACATTGGACAAAACTCAACACCAACTCAAAATAACAAAAAACCCCATCAAATTAGGAATATAGGAAACCTTCTAAACTTGGTAAGAAAACTTTATGAAGAAAACCTTAAGACTAACATTGTATTTAATGATACAAAACTGAATGTTTTTCCCCTAATGTCAGGAACCAGGCAAGGAATCTGTCTCACAACTCCTATTCAACATTATATTGGAAATCCTAACTAGTGCAGTAAGACCAAAAAAAAAAGATATACAGATCAAAAGAAAGAAAGAAAACTATCTCTATTTGTAAATTATACTTCTACAGAAAAATTTCAAGCATTCCATCAAAACAAACGGTTATAGTTCAGCAAATCTGCAGGATGCCAAAAACAATATCAAAAAATCATTATATTTGTATACTACCAAAAATCTACAAAAATTGTATAAGTTATTGAAATTTATAAAAAGTCATGAAATAATACTTAAATGCAGAGATATATTATCTTATATAAATGGAAGACCCAACAAAATAAAGATGACTATTCAACAAATTGATCTGCCAAGTTAACTCATTTTCTATGAAAATTTGATAAAGATTTTTTTGGTTAAAAAAAAAGTCAAGCATATCTAAAAAATTCAAAGTAACTTGGAGAGATAAATTAGTTTTAAATAAAAAATATGGACAGAATAATCACTTTACCCAATTAAAAATTTACATATAACTACAGCCATCAAGTAAACCAACAGTACAGGACCAAGGATATATTGAAGTATTAGGTCTTTAAAACCACATGATGAAAAGACTTTTTAAAAAACAAAGCCTTAAACAGTGTTAACTGGTGCAATAAAATGTGACCATTCATATGTGTACTCTTATCTCACATAGAAGGGTTATTTGATGGTTCAAGCTTTCCTATTTCTCACAAAAATTAAGCTCCTTAAGAGTAGAGACAATGTTTCAGAACAAAGATGTTCAATGGAAGTTTCCAGACCTGCCCTCATTGTCAAACTCTCTGGACACTAGACAGCAATGAATATATATGTATGAGACACATAAAGAATGTAGGTCCTTTACCTCGGAAACAAAACTCTCCTCCTGACACCAAACTAAGAAACCCGTGACAGAGTGTCATAGGTATGGCAAAGAGTCTGAAAGAAACTGATTGTAGTTAATTTTCTCTTCTAAGTCTCTCCCTTCTTTTTGGAGAAAAAAAAAATTCCTGAGATAACACTGCAGTGTAAACTAAGAAGATACAGCTGAAGGTTTTCTAAGTGCCTAATAACCACTGGGTCACTCTCCTGGATGAATTCTCAGATGCAGAATAAGGCTCTAGGCAGGGTCATTTTTCAGTATGACTCATTAGATGACAACTGGTATTTTGTAGTAAGTTTCCTCACAGGGAGGAAAATTGTGGGCCTTTTCTTTGGTATGAATGATTAGATTCTGAGTAAGATGTTTCTTCTGGCAAAACATTTTCCACAGTGTTTACATTCAAAAAGTCTTTCCCCAACAGGAGTTCTTGGAGATTGACTGAGGATTGTGCACTTGTAAAGGGTCTTCCCACTTCTGTTTCACTGACAGGGTTTCTCCCAGTATGAACCCTTTGATGCTGACTGAGGGATGAGCTACGACTGAAGGCCTTTCCACACTCACTGCATTCATAGGGCTTCTCTCCAGTGTGGATGATGGAGTGTCGAATGAGGTTAGTGCTCCAGCAAAAGGTTTTCCCACACTCCATGCACTCGTAGGGCTTCTCTCCACTGTGAATCCGCTGGTGCCGCGTGAGGCCTGACCTGCGGTTAAAGGCCTTCCCACACTCACTGCACTCATAGGGCTTCTCTCCAGTGTGGATGCTGAAATGTCGAATGAGGTCTGCCCGATTGCTGAAGGCTTTCCCACATTCTTTACACTCAAAAGGTTTCTCTCCAGTGTGGGCCCTCTTATGCAAGATAAAAGTGGAACAGTGGGTGAAGGCCTTTCCACACTCACCACAAACATAAGGCTTCTCTCCAGTGTGGATCCGCTGGTGCCTCTTGAGGTACGACCTGTGGTTAAAGGCCTTCCCACACTCCAGGCACTCAAAGGGCTTCTCCCCAGTATGGATGACGTAGTGGTGAATGAGGGCTGCGCTCTCACAGAAGGCCTTCCCACACTCGCTGCACTCATAGGGCTTCTCCCCTGTGTGAGTCTGCTGGTGCCACATGAGGTATGACCTGTGTTTAAAGACCTTGCCACACTCGAAGCACTCATAGGGATTCTCACCACTGTGGATGATGTAGTGTCGAATGAAACCTGGCCTATCTCGGAAGGCTTTTCCACATTCTTTGCAAACAAAGGGTTTTTCTCCAGTATGGCTCCTGTTATGCAAGACAAAAGTGGAGCGATGGGTGAAGGCCTTTCCACATTCAGTGCACTTATAGGGCTTCTCTCCACTGTGAATCCGCTGGTGTTGGGTAAGGTGTGACTTGCGGTTGAAGGCCTTCCCACACTCCATGCACTTATATGGCTTCTCCCCTGTGTGGACCATGTGATGTTGAAGGAGGTAAGTGCTCTTACTAAAGGTTTTCCCACATTCCGTGCATTCATAGGGCTTCACTCCAGAGTGAATCCTCTCATGTCGAGCAAGGAGGCGTTTCTTGTTAAACACTTTCCCACATTCATTGCATTTAAAGATATCTTCCTCTTCCTGAATCATGGGATGTTTATCAAATTCATGTGAGTCATGGTCAATCAGAGCACCTCCTGGAGAAACTGCCTGCTGCACAGTTCTTGAACACACATCATCAGCTGTCCCTAAGCCATCATGTTCAGAGCTTGGTTTCCTAGGAAGCTTCTTCTGTGGATCTGTATCTGATTTCAGCTGTCCTTCTTCCAATTCCAATGGCCCCTTCTGATCCTTGCCATGGTCCACCTGGAAGTGTTCTGGTGATTCAGCAACTTGTGCTAGTTTCCGAAGTGAGGCTCCCTCAGATATGGCAGTTTCACAAGTAGTAGGTTCTGTGGTCTTGGATTTTCCTTTCTCACCTTAAAGAAATCCAACACACAACAGGGCCTGTTAGTAATGCCAAATTGAAAAAAAAAAAAAGCATTTCAGTGATTTAAAAAAAAGGCAAAAGTAGTGCTTCCATGTCTGCCACATTTTGTTACCTCTGAATACCAAGATTAAAATATCTTCCTTTTTAAAAAGATTTTATTTATTTATTTTTGGACAAGGGGAGGGAGGGAGAGGAACGTTATTTGGTTGCCTCTTGCGCACCTCCTACTGGGGACCTGGTCCGCAACCCAGTCACTTGCCCTTACTGGGAATCAAACCAGCAACCGTTTGGTTTGCAGGCCAGAATTCAATCCACTAAGCCACAACAGCCAGGGCAAAATTTCTTTCTTTTCAAGTCCTTGGACAACTGACACCTTGAATGGGAGACCTAAGGAAGTAGCTGGATTAACAGAAGAAGTGCTGGAGAGGAGACACAGTCAATTTCAGATTGGGTATTTATGCAAATAGGTAACTCATTTGGGCCCCTACATTGTTTGTGCTGATGAGATGACTATGTTCAAGGCCTACCCACACTTGAAAAAGTAACCGTATGATTACAGTGTTGGGGCACTGAGCTGTTTAACTGGGCTTCTGGAAAAAATGGAACGAGGGCAGGAGACTGAGTAGTCATGTAGGTAATTAGTCAATCAACAGTGTGTATGAAATTGGAGTCGATAAAACTGAACCATGATGCAAGGTGAAATTCTTACACTGGAAATACTTCATGCATGTATTGTCAACATCCTTGCAAGGAGTTTAATGAGTCCCCGAGGACATGGTTCATGTTTGGAACTCCTCCAAAAACTCTGAAAAACTTCTCATGCAGATCTACTGGACAAAGATTTTCTTAAAACCATCTTAAGGAAGTTCAAAAAGCTGAGGGAAAATATGAAGTAAAAATAGTTATGTATAAACAAAATGGAAGTATCAAGAAAGAGTTATAAAACCTAAAAAAGGTACTTTCTGAAAAAGTACAGTAAGTGAAATGAAAAAAATTACAAGAGGGACACAAAGAAATATTTGAGTAAGAAGAAGAAGAAATCAGTAAACTTGAAGACAGGAGAATGAAAATGATCACATCTCAGGAACAGAAAAGAGATTGAAGAGGCCTGACTGGTGTGGCTAAGGGGGTTGAAGGTCATCCTACAAACCGAAAGTTCACAGGTTCAATTCCCAGTGAGGTCACATGCCTGGGTTGCAGGCCAGGTCCCCAGTCAGGGGCATGTGAGAGGCCACTGATCAATGTCTCTCGTACACTGATGTTTTTCTCCCTCTCTTTATCCCTCCCTTCTGCTCTAAAAACAAAATTTTTAACAATGACAACTCCCCTCAAAATGGAATTGACCAGAGTCTAACAGACCCGTGATACACCACCAAGGGAACTGATATACTCATTATGGGATTCCCAGAAGAGAGAAAGGTTAAGAGAGAATACTAGAACAAAGGGCTTAAAACTTCCAAAATTTTAATAAAGGTATCGATATAAACATCCAAGAATCTCAATGAAGTCCAAGAAAAATAAATTCAAATGGTCTCACTCTAACCCTGNCGAAAGTTCACAGGTTCAATTCCCAGTGAGGTCACATGCCTGGGTTGCAGGCCAGGTCCCCAGTCAGGGGCATGTGAGAGGCCACTGATCAATGTCTCTCGTACACTGATGTTTTTCTCCCTCTCTTTATCCCTCCCTTCTGCTCTAAAAACAAAATTTTTAACAATGACAACTCCCCTCAAAATGGAATTGACCAGAGTCTAACCAGAGTCTTGGTGGTGTATCTGTGATACACCATCAAGGGAACTGATATACTCGTTATGGGATTCCCAGAAGAGAGAAAGGTTAAGAGAGAATACTAGAAGAAAGGGCTTAAAACTTCCAAAATTTTAATAAAGGTATTGATATAAACATCCAAGAATCTCAATGAAGTCCAAGAAAAATAAATTCAAATGGTCTCACTCTAAGAAAAATTATAATCAAATGTTTGAATACCAAAACTAAAGACAGTATCTTGATAACATGCATGAAACAAACAACTCACATAGAAGGAATCTTTGATAAATTTATCAGCAAAGTTCACATCAGAAACTTGAGAGACCAGAAGGGAGTGGGTGAATATATTCAAGTGTAGAAGGAAAAAACTGTCAATTAAGAATCATGCATCTGGCAAACTGTCCTTTAAGAGTGAGAGAAAAATTAAAACATTTTGGACTTCCACCAAGATGGAGGCATAGGTGGAAACACTATGCCTTCTCCCACAACCAAGTTTAAAGACAACAAAGTTTTAGTAAACAAAAACGCAGCCAAAACACAGAAAATTGAACTATACGGAAGTCTGAAAACAATGAACCATTCTACCAGACCAGTTTGAACAGACCAAACATTATGACTCAAGAACAGCTCAAAGTTCCAGAGCCTATAATCCTAAGTGACCAAGAAACAGCCAACCTTTCAGATGCACAGTTCGAAACACTGGTGATCAGGATGCTCACAGAATTGGTTGATTTTAGCCACAAATTAGAGGAACATATGAAGGCTAAACTGATTGAAATGAAGGGAAATGCAGAGGAAACCAATAGTGATGGAAAGAAAACTGGGGCTCAAATCAAGGGAGTGGACCAGAAGGAAGAAAGAAATGACCAAACAGAAAAGAAGGAAGAAACAATAATTCAAAAAAATGAGGAGAGGCTTAGGAACCTCCAGGACATCTTTAAACGTTCCAACATCCCAATTATAGGGGTACCAGAAGGGGAAGAGGAACAGCCATGAGNAACCATAGAAATGAAGATCACATGGAGGGTTAGTAACAGGGGAGTAGGAAGAGGAGAGTGGGGGAAAAGGTACAGAGAAAAAGTAACATAGATGGTAGGTAGAAAATAGACAAGAGGAGGGCAAGAATAGTATGGGAATGTAGAAGCTAAAGAACTTACGACACATGGACATGAACTAAAGGGGGGGAATGGTGGAGGAGGGGGTGTGCAGGGGGGAGGGGAATGAAGGGGGGAATAGAACAACTGTAATGGCATAATCAATAAAATATATTTAAAAAAATTAAAACATTTCCATAGATAAAAGCTGAGGGAGCCCAGGCTGGTGTGGTTCAGCTGGTTGGGGTGTCATCCCATGCACCAAAAAGTTGAGGGTTATTGATTCTTGGTCAGGCACATGCCTAGGCTGTAGGTTCAATCTCCAGTTGGGGTGTGCATGGGAGGCAACCAATCAGTGTTGCTTTCTCACACTGATATTTCTGTCACTCTTTCTCCCCCTTCCTCTCTTTCTAAAATCAATAAACATTTTTTTAAAAAAAGCTGAGAGTGATTGTTGTAACAAGAAGTTCTCAAGGAAGACTTGCCAGGTGAAAATGAAAGGCCACTAAACAAGAACTCAAACCCATACAAAAAGATAACAGTTTTAATACAGATAAATACATGGGAAGTTATAAAAGCTAGTATTGTAAAAATGATTTTTAACTCCACTTTTTGTTTTCTACGTGATATAGAAGATGATTTCTTTTTTTACATTTTTAAATCTAAAAGCTAGTATTGTTGTAACATCATAACCCCCTATCTAGTTTCCTACATAAAGAGACTAATGCATTTAAAGGAGTTATTAGTTTAAGATTTTTGGCATAAAATAAAGATGTAATTTTGTGACTTGAACAACTGAAAGGAGTGAGAACAGAGCTGTAAAGGAGGATTGTTTAATGTTACTGAAGTTTAGTTGGTATAAAAGCAAATCATTGTTGCAACTTTAATACATTAAATGTAATCCTACAAAGAAAATAGCAATAGGAGACTATAAGCAAAAGGAAATGAGAAAAGAATTTAAATATTTTACTACAAAAAAAACCCCAAACTAAACATAACAGAAGACAGTAATTCAGAAAATGAAGGACAAAAAAGCTATCATGCATGCAGAAAACAAATATTACGATGACAGAAGTCTCTCTATATCAGTAACTACTTTAAAATGTACATCTACTTTAAACTCTCCAATCAAAAGACAGTTTGGCAGAATTGATAAAACCTCATGATCCAAGTAGATGCTGTCTACAGGAGACTCACTTTATATCCAAAGACACAAAAAGAATGAAAGTAAGAGGATGTAAAATGATATTCCGTGCAAATACTAACCAACAGAGAGCAGTGGTAGCTTTAGTAACATCAGACAAAAATAGATGATATCAAAAGAGATAACAGGACACAATGAAGGAGATTCTATACCCAAAAGGATTTGTTCTGAGAAATATATCATTAGGCCATTTAGTCACTGTGCAAACAAAGTGTACTCACACAAACCTAGAAGTTATAGCCACTATATTGGCACCTAGGCTACATGGTATAGCAGGTTACTCCTAGGCTTCAAGCTTATACAGCATGTTACTACACCGAATACTGTAGACAATTTTAATACAATGGCAAGTATGTACCTAAACATACCTAGAAGTAAAAAAGGGACAATCTAAATGATTAAACTGAGATTATAGTCTTACAGGACCACCACTGTATATACAGTCTACCACTGACCAGAATGTTATCTGGAGCATGACTATAGTGATAAAGATATAATACAACAAAAAGACATAATCGTAAATACGTACTTAAGGAAAGCCAATCAAAATATATAAATCAAAAACTGACAATGGAAGGGAGAAAGAGACTTCTACAGTAATAGATGAAGACTTCAATGCCTTATTCTCAATAATAGAACTGGCCAAAAGGCAAGAAAAAAAATAAAGGACTTACCATAGTAAACCATCTTAAGCAAACAGATATAACATTCTACCTAACAACAATAGCATACACATTCTTCTCAGGTGTGCATGGGACATTTTTCAGGGTGAACCACATCTTAGGCCATAAATTAAGTCTCAACAAATTTGTTATTTATTTTTAACTGTTGACACTATTACAGATGTGCCTCATTTTCCCCCTTCCACCAAGCTCCCACCTACCAGTCTCAATAAATTTTTAAAAAAGATATACAAAATATAATCTGTTTCTAATGAAAACAAAAACTTAACACACCAAAACTTACACGATGCAGTGAAAATAGTGTTGAGGAAAATTTAGCACTAAAAATGCTTACATTAAAAAGAAACAACTCAAATCAAAATCTAACTTCATAATTTAGAGAAGTAAGAGAAGAACAAACTAAGCTCACTAGCAGAAGGAAGGCAATAATGAATATTAAATACAAATGATATGAAGAATAGAAACACAGAGAAAATTAAAAAACAAGTCCTATTCATAGCTCAGCTGGTTAGAGGGTCATCCTGATACACCAAGGTTGTGGGTTCCACCCCTGCTTAGGTTGCGCACAAGAATCAACCAATGAATGCATAAGTAAGTGGAACAAGAGATCAGTGTTTCTCTCTCCCTAAAATAAAAAAATCAATCAAAAATTGTTTTAAAAGGCCCTGGCTGGTGTAGCTCAGTGGATTGAGCACAGGCCTGCGAACCAGGGGATCGCTGTTCAGCTCCCAGTCAGGGCACATTCCTGGGTTGCAGGCTGATTCCCTGCAGGCCAGTTCCCAGCAGGGGATGCACAAAAGGCAACCGTACATTGATGTTTCTCTCCCTCTCTCCTTCCCCTCTAAAAATAAATAAATAAAATCTTTTAAAAAATAAAAAAATAAAAATAGTCACAGGAAAAAAAATTGTTTTAAAAACCAGAAAGTTGGTCTTTGAACACATCAACAAATGGACAAAATTTTAGCCAGATTAACCAAAAAAAAAAGAGAAAAAAATTAAATTACTAAAATGAGAAACAGAAGTAGAGACAGTCCTGTCAATTCTACTTCCTCAGAAATAATAATAGTAATAATAAGTGTAACGGAATACTGTGAACAAGTGTACATCAACAAACTGGAAAACCTAGATGACATGGAAAAGTTCCTAGAAACATAAAAGCTACCAAGACTAAATCATGAAGAAATACAAAATCTGAATAGGCCTATAATTGGAAAGGAGATCAAATTATTAATCAAAAATCTCCCACCCTGGCTGGTGAAATTGAGTGCCGAAGGGTCGCCAGTTTGATTCCCAGTCAGGGCACATGCCTGGGTTGCTGGCCAGGTCCCCAGTTTGGGGGTGTGTGAGAGGCAACTACACACTGATGTTCCTCTCCCTCTCTTTCTCCCTCCCTTCCTCTCTAAAAATTAATAAATAAAATCTTTTAAAAAATCTCCCAACAATATAAAACCTTGGACCTGATGGCTTCACTTGCAAATTATACCAAATATTTTGAAAGAATACCAGCTCTTCTCAAATCCTTCCAAGAAACTGAAGCATAAAAACACTTCTAAACTCATTCAGAGACCAGCATTACCATGATACCAAAGCCAAACTACAAGAAAACAAAGCTACAGGCCAATATCCCTCACGAACACTGATGCAAAAACCCTCAACTATGCAGCAGCAAACTGAATCCTGTAGCATAAACAGTCTCCCCAAATCCATGGGGTCTCCAGGCTGCAGGGTCTTCTGTTTGTCCCCATCTGGGCTCCTACCTGGACAGGTGCTTTGGGAGAGGCCCTTCTTCACCGTCCGCAGCTCCTGGCCATGTTCCAGCTGATGGATCAGCTCATGTCTGGGGACATGACAACCTGTTCATGGGGAAAAATGAGGACATAAGGATTTTTGGGAAAAGAAATAAAATCTCTCAATCTAGTCTGGGACTTGAGGATGTGGACAAGACCTCAGAATGAAGCCGCTCCCATCCACACAAACAAAAAATGACATGTGACCTGGAATCAAAGATGTGTCATAATGACATGGAGTTTTTAATCCTTATACTAAGTCAAAAACTTAGTATATAGAGAGTTTAATCACAGTCAAAAGACTGTGACAGGGAACTTAAATGCATTATATTGTTCCAAAAGTGAAATGAATTTATGGAGTCATTTAAGCAACTGACATTCAAAATATTGGCTCTCTTCTTTCAAAAAATGAAAGATTTATTTATTTTGAGAGAGAGAGGAAGAGAGAGAGAGGACAGGGAGAGAAACAGTGATCAGTTGCCTCTTGCACACGTCCCAACTGTGCACCGGACCCGCAACCCAGGCATGTGCCCTGACTGGAATCGAACCAGCGACCTTTCACTTTGCTGGATGATGCTCCACCAACCAAGCCACCCCTGTAAGGGCTTGACTCTTTCCTTTCATAACAAGGTATGTGCAGGGGTGGGAGGTGGGTGAAGGTGGAAGAGGGTATGGGGGGATAAATGGTAATGGAAAAAAATACAATAAAAAATAAACAAAAACAAAAATAGAATAAAATAAAATAAAACAAAGTATGTGTCTTCACTGAGCTAGGTCTTTTTTAGACCCTGTTTTATATGATTCTGCTATGGGCCAGAGGCAAAATGAGGATTCTCTCTCCGGATTTCCTCATAGCATCCCCAGCAAGTATGTACTGTAATCAGCCCCGTTGTATGGATGAAGGACCCAAGCCTCCACCAGATAATATGATTTGCCAAAGAGACGAGAAGTGGTGAATGGCGGAACCAATAGGGAAACCCAGGTCTAGCCTTCTCTGCTGTCTGTGCTGTGTTACCACAAAGCTATAGGACTCCGCTCCAGAAGGTGCTGAGTCCAGACATGAGGACGATGAAAATCCCAATAAGCGTACAACACTAGTGATAGCAGCACGGTCTTCAACTGCTAACCTGCTCACACCAGGCACTGCTCTGAGTCTTTTCCGTAAGTCACCCGTTCAGCCTTGCCACACTCCTAAGGAGTAGATACATTACCCCATTTTACCAAGGAGCACGGTAAGGCACACACAAGTTCAGTAACTTGCCCAAAGAATGCCACACAGTTTTCAAGCAGCAGAATTAGACTGAATACCAGGGCTCTGGCTCCAGACACTTGTCTTGCAAACACTCCACAGCAAGGAAGAAACAGGAAACACCCTTGTGTGGGGCAGCAGCCTGAAACCAAGTGGTGGTGAGGCAGGGACCTGAGCAAGGAGATTCATCCTCCGGGAACAGGGGCTGGGGGAGGGGCAGACTCAGCGACCGGAAACTTCAGCAACTCATGAACTACTAAAAAATAAATCTGAGAATCCAACTAAGAGATGGTACAGAAATTTACAAAAACATCAAATATCATCTTCAGCATTTCACAAAAAAGGATTACTACAAAAAGTAATACAGAGGACAGCTTCAAAAAATAAAGAAGTGTGCTTTACACTGGGTAAGTTCAGCTGTATAAAGGACTCACTGCAGCCGCCAAGTCTTCTTGACTTTGCTGAGGCCTGGGGCACTCTGAGAATTAAGTGGCTGGAACAGGAAGTGCAAGGAACAGGCCTGACCTGCAGCCAGTGCTCCAAGGACCTGAGCAAACTGTGACTGTTATTAATCAGTTTTCTTAAAAGTGGCCCTTTTTTTCTTACATTGCTTTAAAAAGGGACTCCTGTATCACGCTGGTAAATGGAAAACAGTCACTTTCCTTGATGGCAAGTCAACCTGTAAGTGCAGCAGTGAAACCAGCAATGCACACTCTGTCTTTGAAAAAGGAAAATTAAAACAGGTGGGAGGTGGGGGATAAGATCAGCTCTGAACCCAGACTTTCTCCCAACAACCATCGAGAGGCAGGAAAGGACAAAATGAAGGAGCAACTTGCGCAGGGTGTCTCTGTGCCCCTGAGGAGGTGGCCACGCACCCTCGAAACAGGGTTTCTCACCCTCTGCGCAACTGACATCCAGGTCCAGGCAACTGTTCTTCGGCGAGGCGAGGAGGGAGTGCCTGGCCTGTGCACGGTGAGGATGCTCAGCAGCACTGCAGGGCTCTACCCACTAGGTGGCCGGAGCAACCTCACTCCAGTTGTGACCACAAATGGCTGCGGACACTGCCCAGTTCCCCTGGGGAACAACATTGTCCTCGATGAGAACCTCTGGCTTAGAAATACAAACGGGGTGGTAGAGAAAGCAAGTGTGACAGGGCAGGTAACAGCTGCTGAGGGGGATGTGAATGGGCCAACATGGAACAATCATATAAAAGGCTGAAGCTCCCGACTCACTCTCCAGGCAGACGGAGCCGCAGTGCAGAGCCCGAGCGGGGGAGGGGCGGGCGCAGGTATGTGCATGGGGAGCAGCAAAGAGCCGGCTTAACTGGAGACAGTGAGTGAAGGTGAGTGATGAGGTTGGCAGGGACAGATGCCGGACTTTTGATTTTTTTAATTTTGTTATCAAATACCTAACTATAGCAAACACTTCCTCATTTTGTTTAATCTCTTCTCATTGACACAAATCATACTTCCAGTTCTGTAAACACAGGCGTGCCTTGGATTCTCAGCCCTCCTTTCTCTTGGGCTAGGTGGTCCTGAGATTATTTGCAAGCACAAGACCACATAAGCCATTGTTTCTCAACCCTGGCACTCTTGACAAGGGGTCACAAACTCCCTACGCAGAAAAAGCCATTCTGAATAGCGTGACATGAGCAGCCCCAGAGAGAGAAGCCAGGACAAGAGACCCCAGTTCCTGCACCAGTCCTGCAAGGGCCTGACTGGATATCCTGCCTCTGGGTCCTGCTCGCAGGACCTTTCCTTCCATCACTTTCTGGAATCAAAAGGGACACTATGTTTCTAGCCCAAGACACATGGAAACCAGGCAATAAGAGGTGAGTTTAGGAAATGACTGAGGCTGTGGGGACGAGGAAACTGGGCTCCTGAGACCTTCCTGACCACTGGGTCTGGAGCCAGAGGGTGGAAAAAGGAAGTGGCAGAGCTGGGGAGGACTCACCCAGAGACACTAGGAGCCTGCAGGTTTCCAGCATCACCTCCTGGTACAGAGTCCTCTGGGCTGGGTCCAGCTGCCCCCACTCCTCCTGGGTGAAGGTCACAGCCACATCATCGAAGGTCACAGACACCTGGAAAGTCAAACAGAGGAAGTCGAGTTGGCCTTGGGGCTGCCAGATGGAATCAGCGATCCTCTCTGAGTCACAGTAAAGGTGCAGACATCCAGGCCCAGAGCCACAAGCACCTCCTGAAGGCCGAGCTCTGTGCTGGGCTCAGGGGAAGGTGGGCAATGCTTTGGACATAATACCACAGTGTAGGAGAAAAGCCCCGGCAGGAGCCATTGTATTTGAGACAAGACAAGGGAAGTGGCATACGGATTGTGAGATGCAGACAGTAAGAAGGGCTCCAGGATGTCAGAATGAAAATAATGACCCTAATAATATCAGTAATGGTAATAACAGATGTGCCTGCCCCATGCTGAGGGCTTCACATCATGTCTTTTCTTTACCCCCCACTACAGCTGCCATGCAATTTTATTTTATATTAGTTGCATCATGTCTTAAAGTGACTAAAAGTCCTCAGCTCTTTTCTTTACTATAATGAATAAATGTATTGTTTTATAAAACTTCATAAAAGAGAAAACCAAAGATTCCAAACCCGCACGACAAGTCCCCAGCCCTCAAGCCACCACTTTCACCATTGACTCCTGACCAAACACACTGCGCGTGGAGTTTGCCTTGCCCGTGTTTCTCCCGCCGCCACATTCTACACATTCTCCCCCATGCGAAACGCCCTTAGCATGGACCCCCTCGTTAAACAATTAATTCAGCCCCTTCACTCTCAGACCCACAGCCTTGCTCCTGCAGATCTATCATTGAAGTGCTCCCAGATCGAGGGCGTATAAGGAAGATGACTGGTAATGGGGGTGGGGGGTGGGGGGAACCACAACAGAACTATGAAAACAAAAACAACAAAGAAAGAAAGAAAGAAATGCTCCCAGACAATGGCTGGTGGTTTTTCCCCTCCACCTTCAGTGCTCACCTCTCTGCTTTCTAGCTTCATCCTCCTCCCTAGAAGTTTTGACTTAACATTTCAATTAAACTCTTCGAAATCCCTAATAAAGGAACTGGTCTGTACACAGGGATCCTGCAATAGTACTCATTTCTGGTGCTGGATGAGCTGACATCGCTGAATACATTTTGGACAGGTAGATAAGAAGAGAAAACTCAAACAGAACCTCCACATTGACGACCAGATGATATACATTGAAATAATATGAAGTCTCTGACATGCAATCACAGAGCATCCTGTATGACTGGTTAGGATATAACTTTCTTTGGTTAGTTTTAAGTTGGAAGTAGGTTAAAAAATTAGGAAAAGGGGTTGTTATCAATCAAGTCCTGGCCACTTGGAGCTGACAGTTAACGGAATCACGCTTTAAAGATGGTGATCTGGCTTCCTGCGTGGTTCACTGTCTGTAAGGGCCTAGTCTCCTGGGCAGGTGGCTGCAGGTTGTGGGTCAACGCTCTGTTTTCCCGTC
Organism: Sturnira hondurensis; assembly: GCF_014824575.4. Classification (NCBI taxonomy): domain Eukaryota; kingdom Metazoa; phylum Chordata; class Mammalia; order Chiroptera; family Phyllostomidae; genus Sturnira; species Sturnira hondurensis. The sequence continues at coordinate 325,933 of NW_028086574.1, forward strand.
TTGTCTGCCTACTCTCCATTCGTATACTTAGCCTCTCGCGCTCTAAGACTGCAGATTAAAGTGACAAACCAGCTCTACTTTAAATAATCGACAAGGACAAAGAGGAATTCAATGGCCGACCTGGCCTCCACCCTACCCCAGGAGCCCTCTCCGAACCGGCAAAGAAGTTACAGTGCCCAAACCACGGTGCACTCACCTGCGCCGGGTCCACGCACGCCGCCGCCATCACAGGACCCTGTGCAGCTGGAGGGGCTCGCAGAGGGGACGACCGAGGCCGGTCCCGCGGGCTCACGCGACAGTCACCTTTTCCCTGCCCTCGGGGTGACCTCGGCTGGCTGTCGCACTTCCTGCGCCCGGGGAGGCTCACGGCTCGTCCAAAAGGGTGCGTCTCAGCCTCCCTTCTGATCGTTTTCCAAGCGCCCCACTAGAATCGACCACAAGCAGCGAGTGCCTCCCCACAGCTGGCGTGGACCGAACGGTCGCACGTAAATAACGTAAGAGCCACGCCCAGAAGGACCGCCCCATAGGGGAAACATTGGACTATCATTGGTCTAGCGGCTGACACTCGGCGCACAGTTTTCTGGGTGATGTAGTTTTTCTCTACAAGCCCCAGCAGCAGAGCTGGAACCAGAGCTGGAGTCAGTTGGGTGTTTAGTACTAACCCCACCCACCCTGGCTGGGCGACTCCCTTGATTAGACTGTTGTCCGGGTAGGGTAAGGCTGCGTCTTGTTTCTCGAGGACACACACAAGAATCAACCAATGCTCTGGCCGGTGAGGCTCAGTTGGTTGGGCGTTGTCCGGCAGGGCGAAGGATTGCAGGTTTGAATCCTCATCAGGACACGTGCCTGGGTTGCTGGTTCTATCCCTGCCCGGCGCGTAGGAGAGGCAGTCAAACGAATATTTCTCTCCCTGTCTTCCTCCCTGCATCTGAGAGTGGAGTGGCTGAATTATGTTTAATGAGGGGTCTGGTTATCACAGGCCTGTGTCCTGCACCTGCTGGACATTTTGCATGGCAGAAAATGCGTACAATGTGGTGATGGAAGTAATATTGCCAAGGCAAACTCCATATGCAGTGTATTTAATCAGGAGACACAGTGATTACAACCATGTCTGCAATGAACAGAATGTAGATTTGATCTCCCAGCTGAGGAGTCTAGATGTTGACTCTGGTGACAGCACCTTATTGTGGATAAAGAAAACAACAGCTACATGAAACTTTTAAGAGAGGAATATGGGAAGTTTGGAAAAACACTCCCTCAGTTACTGCAAATGGTTTCTGAAGAGAGGATGTTACATTTATTATCGTTAGGGATAGTGTATTCTGAAGCAATTAGAAAATGATACACCCCGGAGGTGCTAGTGAATTCATTTGAGAACTAGGTGGCGCTGGTGTGCAGCGAGACATTTTATTGCAAAGATGCATGTTGCATGTCAGCATGCTAGTCCTGAAAACGTGGGGGTTAGTTGAGTCTAGGAATCACTGTTATAAGTGGTAAGTTATACACCACTGGAGTGTTTATCTGCAGAAAGCAGTTGCTAATTTTTTTTATTAAAATGATTTGTATTTATTTAGGGAAGGGAGGGAGAAAGGGAAACATGAATGTGTAGTTGCTTCTTGCATGCCTCCACACTGGGGACCTGGCCCAAAACCCAGGCATGTGCCCTGACTGGGAATCAAACTGGCGACCTTTTGGCACTCAATCCACTGAGTTACACCAGCCAGGGCAACAGTCACTAATTTTCAAGGAGAGCGGTTAATTCACCATCTCTGGGGGTCAGGTGGGGCATCATTTTGACCCCCTTAATTATGCAACCATAAAGACCTGGTACAAAATGATTAACCTTTTATTAACATGTTGTATTTGAAAAGAGAAGAAACTGAAGGCAGATGAGATAGCGGGGTTAGGGGAATTTCTTGAACACACACACAGGAACAGGGGCGGACAGAGCTCAGGAAGCCATCTGGGCAGATGGAGGCATCACCCTCCGAGAGTGGGCCCGCACCCAGGGGTGTTGCAGGATCTGGGCCAATGGCAGCCGCTCCGAAGGCTGGTATCTGAGCAGCTTGCTGATCAAGTCTTGGGCTCCCAAAGGTATTGATGAAGGAATCCTGAAGTCAACCTGATGAGGCCAGAAAAGAAACAGAAGTATGGTTAATTTGGGGGGTCCATGTTTTTTCTGTTCTGAGTTCCTGCAACGCACTGGATCTAAAGAGACAAGCTTTGTGCACACCCAGATTGTGCACGCCCAGTAGCCACCACTGACGGGCTTCCCTATGAAAGATCACAATGTGGCCATCTCACCTTGAGGATGCGTCTGTAGGTCTCAGAATAGGAGGTGCTCTCAAAAGGTGGATTTCCCACCAGTAACTCATAGCAGAGCACCCCAATGCACCACAGATCCACCTTCTCACTGTATGTTTTCTGCTCAATCATTTCTGGAGGCAAGTAGTCCAGAGTCCCACACACTGTCTTTCTCCTAGAAGAGGACAAGGAAGAAAGTGCTGCCCAGAGGCCCAGGACAAAGGAAACCTTCCTCCCTTGGCTCCCAGTGAGATGGGAGACCCTAGGAAGTGCCCTCCCCAGCATGGGAGTTTGGAAACAAGTTTTAATATGAACTAGGGTTCAGAGAAGGCAAGTACTGGGTCCTGCCAATTCCATATTTTGGAATTACTCATAATAAAATCTTAAAAGAAAAAGGAAGGAAGGAAGAAAAGAAAGAAGGAAAAAGAAAGAAAAGGAAAAGAAAAAAGAAAGCTATGGGGCTGGCAGCTAGGGTGGTGGAGGAATTGGGCAAAAAGGAAAAAAAAGAGGAAGAACTCATGAACACAGACAACTGAATGGGGATTGTTGGGGGGAGGTGGCTGGATGCAAGTGGAAAGGGGATAAATGGTGATAGGAAAAAATAGATAAATAAATAAAAACAGAAGAAAAAATAAAGATTTGGAACAAACTGCTAGTGCACGGAGAGAGTTCAAAAGTGAATTATGGCTTATTCATCCAATAATTTGGATGATTTACTTCCGAAACTTCCTGAAGTTATGGAGCAATGGTTATTTATTTACATGGAAACTTACCGGTACAGTTACATGTCGACAGAGTTTTTTTTTAAAGATATAGTTAAACCACATTCTTTGTCTCCAAATACGTAATATACACATTTGAAAAAGGCAGTAGATCTATGTGCCACTTAATGACAGGGAGAGATGTATCTGAGAAACGCACCATTCGGTGCCCATATCATCCTGAGAACATCATGGAGGCACGTACACACACCTAGACAGTCTAGCCTACGACCTGCCTGGGTGGCGTGATATAGCCTATTGCTCCTAGGCTACAAGCCTGCACAACATCTCAATACACTGAATACTGTAGGCAATTATAACACAATGGTATTTGTGCATCCAAACATAAAAAGGGTACAGTAAAAATATGGTATAAAAGATACAATGGTGCACTCTAGGGGACACTTACCATGAATGGAGTTTGCAGGACTGTAAGTTCCTCTGGGTGAGTCAGTGAGTCACTGATGAGGGAATGTGAAAGCCTAGGACATTACTGTACACTAACATTGATTTTATAAATCCTTTATGCTCAGAGGACCACTCACCAGTCAGCCAACCTTCTATTGTTCCCCTGATGTTTTAAAAAGGAAAAGGAAAAACAAGAGCCTTTGTCTGCCATAATTCTGCTGATGTGTGAGTAGGGCAGTGCCCAGCTCCCAACCAAATGTACTTTGTCTTTTTAATGAGGAAACTGGTCCTTCCATGAATGACCTGCCATAATCTGTATGTTTGGATTGAGAACTTGAAAATGTAGAGTAGGCTTTATTTATTATCATATGGATGTCACCTCTGTGACTTTGAAGTAAAAGGTAAAATTATATTGTAGTCTATATTAAAATACTGTACACTTAGGGTACACTAAATTCATTTTTAATTTTTTTATTCAATAGTAAGTTAAAAAAATTGTTCCCCTCATCCAAGGACATTTTTTCATTGCTTTCAGAGAGAAGAAAGGAGAGGGAGAGGGGGCAATGAGGGGAGGGGGTGGAGAGAAAGAGAGAGATCAGTGTGAGAAAAAAATGGTTGGTTGTCTTCTCATATGTGCCTCAAATGGGGATCAAACCCACAACCCGGCATGTGCCCTGACCAGGAATGGAACCCACAACCCTCTGGTCTACAGGACAATACTCCAACCAGCTGAGCCACAATGACTAGAGCTTTATTATTTTTTAAAACTTTGACTCTCTTGTAATAACTTGGCTTAAAACACAAACACACTGTACAGCTGCACAAAAATATTTTTTCTTTATATCCTCATTCTATACTTTTTTATATTTAAAAATTTTCTCCTTTTAAAAATTTTTGTTAAAAACTAAGAGACAAGCCCTGGCTGGTGTAGCTCAGTGAATTGAGTGTAGCCTGCAAATTCCCAGTCAGAGCACAGGCCTGGGTTGCAGGCCAGGTCCCCAGTAGAGGGTGTGCAAGAGACAACCACACACTGATGTTTCTCACCCTCTCTTTCTCCTTCCCTTCCCCTCTCTCTAAATATAAAATAAATAAAATCTTAAAAAAAAAACAACTAAGAGACAAACCCACACATTAGCCTAGGCCTAGACAGGGTCAGGGTCAGGATCAGGACTTTCACTGTCTTCCACCTCCACATCTTGTCACACAAGATCTTCAGCTGTGATAACACAAATGGAACTGTCACCTCTTGTGATAACAATGTCCTCTTCTGAAATACTCCCTGAAGGACCTGCCTGAGGTTCTCATTAAGGTCACTCTTTTCAGAAATACCTTGCACTGTGGTTTACTTGTCCCCACCCCTTTCTTTTCATCACAAATTTGCTTTTAAGCAAATTATCATGGATGTTCTTTTGGGGTCTATGTTTTCAAACTTTTTAAGGAGCTTATTGAGGTATGCAAAAGCTTCTGCTCAACACTTCTCTATAACGTTTCTTGAGGGTTCTCCTTTTTCTTCTGCCGTTTCCCTTTCTCTTGCCTTTTCTTCAGCTATGCGTTCCTGTTCCNTTTCAGAAATACCTTGCACTGTGGTTTACTTGTCCCCACCCCTTTCTTTTCATCACAAATTTGCTTTTAAGCAAATTATCATGGATGTTCTTTTGGGGTCTATGTTTTCAAACTTTTTAAGGAGCTTATTGAGGTATGCAAAAGCTTCTGCTCAACACTTCTCTATAACATTTCTTGAGGGTTCTCCTTTTTCTTCTGCCGTTTCCTTTTCTCTTGCCTTTTCTTCAGCTATGCGTTCCTGTTCCAGTTCAACAAGTCCTCATTAGTCAGTTCCTCAGCAACCATGTCCAGAAGCTCCTCAATGTGGTCCTCATCCACACCCAGGTTAAAGCTGTTTGCCATCTCAACCACAGCCCTACTGATTTTGGCAGCCTCCTCATGTTGGCAAATCCTTTCAAGTCCTGGACAAACCTCTTGAGTGTCTGCTTCCAGATGCTGCTCATACACTCCTTGGTGACATCATCCCAAGCCCAAGCAAGGTTCTTGTTGCAGTTACAGATGTTGTAATCCTTCCAGAATTGCAGCGGTATAGTATAATAATTACACAACCCAGTAACGATAGTCATTTACAGTACTATCATTATCAATTATGATATACTACATATAACTGTATGTACTATTTTATACAACTGGCAATGCAGCAGGCTTGTTTACATCAGCATCACCATAAACATGTGAGTATGTCAGCTATGTCATGTCATTAGGCAACAGGAATTTTTAGCTCCGTTATAATCTTATGGGACCCCCATCGTATATGCAGTCCATCACTGACCAAAGAAAACATCATTATGTGGTGCATGCCTGCATTCAAACATAAACCCACATTTGTATCTGGGTCTTACATGCAAAACTGGATCATTTCTTCAAAAAAGTTACTTATTTATTTTTAGAAAGAGGGAGAAAAAGTGGGACAGAAACATCAAGGCAAAAGAGAAACATCCATCCGTTGTTTCTCGCATGCACTCTGACCAAGGACTGAAACTGCAACCCAGGCACATGCCATTACCAGGAAGTGAATGGCAACCTTTTGCTTTGCAGGATGATGCCCAACCAAATGAGCCATACCAGTCAGGGCATCCTAACTAGTGCCCAGGTCCCACCCCACAACCACCTTGACTTACCTCAGTGAGGGAGTATGCACAGACCACCCAAAGTCTGCAATCTTCACTTCACCCCTGAACCCCAGCAGCAGGTTCTCTGGCTTAATATCCCTGTGAATCACCTTATTCTCATGGCAGTAGGTCAGGGCATCTGCCAACTCCTCCATTATCTGTGTGAACAAAGAAAAAGAAGTCTGGTCCTGACAGGTGTGGCTAAGTGGAAAGGGTGTTTTCCTGCAAGCCAAAAGGTCACAGGTGTGATTCCTGGTCAGGGCACATGCCTGGATTGTGGGTTAAGTCCCGGTTGTGAGAATGTGAGGCAACCAATTAATGTTTCTCTCCCTCTTTCTCCATCCCTGCCCCCTCTAAAAATAAATAAAATCTTTAAAAATGTTTTTAAAAAAAGAAGGAAAGAAAAAGAGTCTGGCCCTGGATGGTGTAGCTTGGTGGATTGAACATGGGCTGTGAACCAAAGGGTTGCAGGCCAGGTCACCAGTAGGGGGTGCATGAGAGGCAACCACACATTGATGTTTCTCTCCCTCTCTTTCTTCCTCCCATCCCCTCTAAAAATAAATAAATAAATCTTTTTAAAAAATCTCGTTTTCTACTTCTAAGCCAGGTTCCACTCACTAATACAGCAAACTCCCTCATAGCCAGCCTACCAATGTTTCACCCCATAAGGTAGTGAGTTAGATTCTGTAGCTTACAACCCAAAAATCCAAACTTATACACATAACTTGTTCATATTCTGGGATAATTTGGGTATCCAAATGTGAAACTGTAGGCTACATGTCATTATACAAAATATATAGAATAAAATTCAGCGGCAAATAAAAAAGCAAAATCTGGACATTCATGACAGCCACATGTGGTGACCCTCCCTTTTCACCAGCCCACAGTAAATTCAGGGACCCCAAAGCCTCCATGACCCCCATCTCACCGTGGCTGTACGGCACTCATCTAAAGTGTGGCTCTTTTGAAGCTCCTTGTACAGCTCACCCCTTGGAGCGTATTCCAGAATCAGGTACACACGACGGGCATCATGGAAGTAGTTGTATAGGCGTAGGATATTGGGGTGTCTGGAGGAGAGATGCCGAAAGGGTCAGACTCCTCCCTGAGGCCAAACTCATGATGCTATCACAAGTGAATGGTCACACAAGAAGCAAAAGGTACTGGGACCTGAATAATAGCCTGACCTGGGAGAGCATGAGGGGAAAACAGGGAATGGGCATTAGGTGCATGACACACGGAGCCCCTATATAGTGTAATTGTAATGAATTGCTGAGAAAAAATCTTCCAGGTGAAAGCAAGGGCCTATTTGGGGATAGTTTTTGGGGAAAAGCTGGGTTCAGATGTCAGAGATAAAAGGGGACACAGAATGCCCTGGTCGGGTAGCTCAGTTGGTTAGAGAGTCCCCCAGACATACCAAGACTATGGGTTTGGTCTGGGCATATACAAGAATCAACCAATTGATGCATAAGTGGAACAACAAATCGATGCTTCTGTCTCTCAAGTCAATCAATTAAAACATTTTTTAAAAAAGAAGTGCTCTGGCCAGGTGGCTCAGTTGGTTTGATAGAGCGTCATCTATGCCAAAAGGATGCCAGTTCAATCTCTGGTTGGGCCACATATGGGAGGCAATGGATCTGTGTTTGTTTTTCTCCCTTCTTCTTTCTAAAATCAGTGAACATATCCTTGGTTGAGGATTTAAAAGAGGGCGGGGGAAGCAACTAACGAACGCATAAGTAAGCGTAACAACAAATCGTTTTTCTCTCTCTCTCAAAAAAAAAATCAATGAAAAAAAAAGACGTCACAGAAGAACAAATGTAAGAACCAGAGTGGAACTATCATGCCTAAACATTCCTTACTGTAGATGCGCCTGAATTTCGATTTCTCTGCGCAGCTGGTGTTCCATTCCCTCCTTCTCGAGCTGGGACTTGAAGAGGACTTTCAGAGCCACAATGAAATGGTTTTCCTTGAGCCGAGCTAGGTACACATTCCCAAATTTTCCCTTGCCCAGAGGACGCCCGATGTCAAAATCGTCAATGGTGAGGCTCCGGCTAACAGGAGAAGAAACAAAAAAGCCTCAGTTTGGGAGATCAGCGGACCTCGAGGGCTCGCCATCCTCTTCCATGCACCCTCCCTCAGCCCTTTTCGCTTCTCCAGGGCCCTGCCAGGGGTTTGGGCTGCAGCTCTCAGTCCCACGAGTCGACACTTCAGAGGCACACTCATTTTTCATCCCTCCGTCCCACTTTCCTTCCTCTTGCAGATACAAAGCCAAAGGCACTCACGCGGCGGGCACGCTGGGCAGCGCTGGACCCTCTGCAGCTGCTGAAAGAGAGAGCTGTCAACGCTCCTTTTTTGCGCGCCCCCACCCCCCACAACCGACCGCGGGCAGTTCCTCTCAACCCTCTTTTTCTGGTCCTGGTTCTTCTCCCTATCACCTGCGGGCTGAGCATTGCCCAACTTCACCACAGGCTGAGGGACACTCATGAGGAGAAGAAACGATGGCGAGACGATGCCCTCCTGAGCCCTGCGGAGCGGGGAGTGAAGGTCCGGCTGATGCCGAAAACGGGCCACAGGAGGGAACACAAAACACCGGTTGGGACTCTTCCAGTCCCAATACGCGTCGTCGGAAGGTAGCCGGTAGGTCCTCCTTCGATTCACGGACGGTTCGAGAAATGGCCGGGCGAGGCTGAACTGGAGGCCTTTTACCGTTCGCACCCAGGCCCCATTGGCTGAGACGGTAGTTCCTGACCGGTTTCCATTGGTTGAAATTTCTGAGGCCAGTATGCGAGGACGCTGAGCCAATGAGACGGCAGTGCGGAAACCGGAAAGAGGCGGGACCTGGGGCAGCTGCCGAAGCGCTGAAAGCTGAAAACCAACTAGCGGAGGAAAGGCCAGAAAAGGTGCGGGAATCTCCCCTGAGTCCTGGCGGGTCGCTCGGTTGGTTACAGCGTCGTCCCTTCCTGTACTCCAAGGTTGCGGGTTGGATCCTGGGTCAGGCCACATATAAGAATCAATCAACTAGATGCATCAATAAGCGGGGCGACACACCCATGGCTGGTGTGGCTCAGTGGATTGAGCGCTGGCCTGTACGCATTGAGTGGACACAGTCACTAAGTGACAGGACGTGTGAGTGAATATAAAGCAACTCCAGGAAGTTGCTGGCTTTGCTGGAGTTGGAAATCTCCCAAACCACTTGTGCTCCCAAATGCTTAAAGGTCATGTCAGGTTCAAGCCCTTCGCCATCACACAATCACACACATAGTGAGGGCTTCCCAAAGTTTAGGCCTCTGTTCTCCATATTCTGTGCTCTTGAACTCACCAAGCCCACCTGAACACCTATTTATTTTATTTCGGCATATTACAGAAGTTTCAACATTTGAATTTGAATTCCTTGAGAGGCAACTGATAAATTGTTGAGGAAATAGAATTTACTTTTTAAAAATATTTTATTTACTTATCTTTAGAGGGGAAGGGAAGGAGAGAAATATCAATGTATGGTTGCCTCTTGTGAGTCCCCCTCTGGGGACTGGCCTGCAACCCAGGCATGTGCCCTGACTGGGAATCGAACCGCGATCGATCGTGTGGTTCACAGGCCCACACTCAATCCACTGAGCTACACCAGCCAGGGCAGAATTTACTTTTTAAACATGAATGTATTTTTAAATTTTATTACTTAGTGACTTTAGAGAGATCGTGACTTTATTGTTCCACTTATTTATGCATTATCGCCTGTTTATTGTATGTGGCCTGAATGAAGATCAAACCTGCAACCTTCATGTATTGGGACAACGTTCTAACAAACTAAGCTACCTGGCCAAGGTGGAGAAATAATAATAATAAATCCAACCCAGAAAATATCACCACAAAATTAGTAGAGAAGTAAGTGTTTATTATTGGATAAGCATTAAATGAGAATGTGATTTGCATCGGATATTCACCAACATTGAAAAGACAGAATCTCACCCTTTCATTGAGCCAAGCAGACAAAACCTATTACATGTTTTCAAAATAATGAGTCCTGAAGTAAGAAAAATGTGGCAGCAACATTTGTTACAGAGTTCACCCAAAATTTACCTAGTAATTGGAGGACTACCTGCCTTTATGTTGGTTTTCTATAAAACAGACTTCTCATTCTTTAGAACACAATGGAGTTTTGCAACTTGGAGCAAGGTGCCCACCAAAGTCAGACTCCTTCCCTTTCACAGGATTTCATCTCAGAGATTGTTCCCAGGTCTTTGAGAATGACATTTCTGAGTTGGGAAGTGTTCTCGGGTGTTTGAAGAAAAGCAAGGCTAGTATACAAGGCTAGTGTGGCTACAGCTGCATCTGCAGGCACCAGAGTGTACAAGATAAGGTAGATAAATGGAGACAAGTTTTGTAGAACCTTGTCCATTGTAAAGAGGTTGTAACCTGCAATGTGTTCTATTTGTCCCTGGTATTTGCTTAATCAGGTGAAACGTGCAGCCTTGGAAGTGATGAAGGAAGTTTATGTTCACGGGTCTCTATGGAGCAGGAGTTAGGGCTTGCCACCCAGGGCCAGGTGGGGAAAGCAGCAGGGTGGTTCAGGAGGCAGAATTCCCAAGGAGAAAACATGGCCCAGCCCCTTTGTTGTGTTTTCTGCAGGAAAGAGAAGGCAGGGCAGGTAAACACCTTAGGATTGGGTGGTTTGAAAAGTATTGCAGAACTTCAGAGCATAGCAGGTTTTGCTTGCCTGATACCTGACCCTGGAGTTTTTTAGGACACCGAAAATAAGACTCCTCCAGTTCAAGAGCCAGAGGGAAGTGGTTAGTTTGCATAAGAAGGGTGAGATTCAGTGCAGGTCGTTGGATATAAGAACTGGCTAGCTCTGGGAGGGGCAGTATCTCTCCAGTCGATGAGGTCCCAAATGCCAAGGCAAGATTACAGAAAATAAAAATATATATAGTTATTACAGTGTGAAATAGGTAGCCATTGTGCGGTTCTGAGCTAAACTGTATAGGTAATTTGATTTGTGCACTAAAGTTAGTCTGGGTGCTGCAGAGAAATTAGAAAATTAGAGTATAGGAGCGACGAGAGGATATGGTGAGGATAATGACTTAAACCACTGCAGTGAGAGGGAAGGTGGTTTATCACAAAGTACAAATAATAGTTAATCAAAGAACNTGGGAAGTGTTCTCGGGTGTTTGAAGAAAAGCAAGGCTAGTATACAAGGCTAGTGTGGCTACAGCTGCATCTGCAGGCACCAGAGTGTACAAGATAAGGTAGATAAATGGAGACAAGTTTTGTAGAACCTTGTCCATTGTAAAGAGGTTGTAACCTGCAATGTGTTCTATTTGTCCCTGGTATTTGCTTAATCAGGTGAAACGTGCAGCCTTGGAAGTGATGAAGGAAGTTTATGTTCACGGGTCTCTATGGAGCAGGAGTTAGGGCTTGCCACCCAGGGCCAGGTGGGGAAAGCAGCAGGGTGGTTCAGGAGGCAGAATTCCCAAGGAGAAAACATGGCCCAGCCCCTTTGTTGTGTTTTCTGCAGGAAAGAGAAGGCAGGGCAGGTAAACACCTTAGGATTGGGTGGTTTGAAAAGTATTGCAGAACTTCAGAGCATAGGAGGTGTTGCTTGTCTGATACCTGACCCTGGAGTTTTTTAGGGCACCCAAAATGACTCCTCCAGTTCAAGAGCCAGAAGGAAGTGGTTAGTTTGCATAAGAAGGGTGAGATTCAGTGCAGGTCATTGGATATAAGAACTGGCTAGCTCTGGGAGGGGCAGTATCTCTCTAGTCGACGAGGTCCCAAATGCCAAGGCAAGATTACAGAAAATAAAAATATATATAGTTATTACAGTGTGAAATAGGTAGCCATTGTGCGGTTCTGAGCTGAACAGTATAGGTAATTTGATTTGTGCACTAAAGTTAGTCTGGGTGCTGCAGAGAAATTAGAAAATTAGGGTATAGGAGCGACAAGAGAGGAGATGGTGAGGATAATGACTTAAACCACTGCAGTGAGAGGGAAGGTGGTTTATCACAAAGTACAAATAATAGTTAATCAAAGAACACAATGAGTAATCAAATTAGTACAGAAATATGGATGCAGACATAATAGCTTTTTAGGATGAACTGGATGTTTCTTTGAATCTCTCCATTCCTCACACTGCTTCCTTTAAATATGAGGCATGTTCCTGATAATGCCCTGGTGTATTTGTTACAGAATGCTTCTTTACATGGAGATAACCAAGCAAATAGGGTTGTTTTGCTGTAACAGAGCCTAGGCTAAGGGTCAACGGGTTGAACTGTACTGTTAACTGAACAAGCCTGTTTCGCAAACGGTACACGTTCCAAAACAAAACTAGCTTTTGACCAGTTCCATGAAGACCACTTAAGTCTTTTTTTTAAAAAAATATTTATTTATTTATCTTTAGAGGGGAAGGGAAGGAGAGAGGAAGAGAAACATCAATGTATGGTTGCTTCTCGTGCATCCCCTGCTGGGAACTGGCCCCTGCCGGGAACTGACCTGCAACCCAGGCATGTGCCCTGACTGGGAATCGAACCGCGATTGTCTGGTTCACAGGCCCGCGCTCAATCCACTGAGCTATACCAGCCAGGGCTCCACTTAAGTCTTGAAATACTGTGCAAGTGTGATCTTTATGCCTAAATCTATATACCTCACTGTATCAGTTTGATCACATAATCTATGCTAACAGTGTGACTCATGGTGAATGGTGGGGTTTGTATCTTTGCTCTGGATACTGGAGACAGTGTCCATGGGCAGTCTTTTTTTTTTTAATTAGAGATTTTATTTTTAGAAAGAGGGGAAGGGAAAGAGAAAGAGGGAAACAACAATGTGTGGTTGCCTCTCGTGCACTCCCTACTGGGGGCCTGGCCTGCAACTCAGGCATGTGCCCTGACTGGGGATCGAACCAGTGAAACTTTGGTTTGCAGGCTGGCACTCAGTCCACTGAGCCACACCAGCCGGGGCCATGGTCAGTCTTTTAAGTATTGCATTGCTCAGTTTAGAGATGTCTGTGGCCCTGGCAGGGCAGCTCAGTTTGCTACAGCATCATCCAGATATGACAGTGTTGCAGGTTCAATCCTCAGGGCACATACAAGAAGCAACCAGTGAATGAAAACGTGGAACAACAAATCAATGTTTCTCTCCCTCTAAAATCAATTTTTAAAAAATTTAAAAAGGAAATGGAGGCTTCAAGAGAGGGGCCCAGAAAAGAGGTACCTGGGGGTTGAGAAACAGAGGTAACCTTGCCCAGTCAGGGGTTTTTATCCTCAGTAAGTAAACATACCATGCAGTGCTGAGGGGAGACTGAGCGGATCAGAATCAGGGGGGAGCCATTTTATGAGTCCAAGTCATGTGGAGACTGAGGTACCTATGAAATACCCAAGTGGGAACAGTAAGATGATCCAATTCAGGTCTAGAGCTCGAAAAAGTCAGGAGTGAAGAAATAAATTCCCATTTGTTCAAAGTAAAGATGAACTGAAGCTAAGAATGCAGTTAGGGCCTAAGGAGGGACCACATAGTGAGATTACAGGGCTGGGAAAGTCTTTAGAAACTTCAAAACTGAATGAGTGGCTAGAGGTGGAAGAGTCATCAAGGAGGGGTAGACATGAGAAGAGAAATGAAGAGTGATGTCACAGAACCAAGGTAGAAGTGTGTATTTCAACGGTCAGTGGGATCAGGTCCAGTCTCGAGCACACGAACAAGGGCTTAAAATGTATAAACCTAGGAGTCACTGTCATGCTTTGCCAGAGTGGCAGGTGGCATTGCTGCAAGGAAGTTCACGAGGCAGGGAGGTTTGGGAAGGAGAGAGGGCAAGTAAGTGGAAATGGTGACGTGGAAATACCACATAAAGTCCCAAGGGCTCCTTAATGGCTGGAGGAGAGGGAGAGTAAGGGAGAAAGACCAAGTGGCAGTTGAACAAGCTGAGATACAGGGAAGATCACAGTGGTAATGTCGTCTGACACTCATGCCAGTGTGAGGACAAGTCACTAAGGTGAGGGACAAAGGAACAAGCAGATGAGACATAGGTTTGCAGGCAGCCAAGATGACAGATAAAGTCAGTCAGGGTTCAAGGAGACAGAGTGGGAAGGGAGCCCTTCAAGTGTATGAGGACCTGTACCTGAAAGCAAGGACATGGAAAGAACGAGAAAGAGCTGCAATAGTAAGCAGTAATGCTGAAGACGACAGCTACCACTGTGATGAGGATGCTACCTACGCACACATAAAAAACATTACACATAAAGTGGGGCAAAAGGTTTACAGGTGTACATGAAAGTTTATTATTTCCATACAACTGTAAACCTCCTTTTGTCCCACCTTGTACATTAGGTATATACATGTTTATATAGCACATACATATGGTCCTAATGGTGTGCACACAACACACATGTACACATAGGTATGTGTATCAGTATTAGGATGGGGCAGGGTCCTTTCTCACCAATTTCCTCCGTACTTTGTCGTCACTAAATTAAATACTGGCCAGTCTGGAAGTTCTACTGTCACTTAGTAATTTTTTGGTTACAATGGTTCTGTGCACATATAAGCCTACATACACCCCCAAGTTTTGATTCTCATATAAGGAGTGGCTGGGGGTACCCAAGCTTTCTGTGTAAACACTGTTGTTTTTTATTTTTTAAAAAAGAATTGATTTATTTTTAGAGGAAGGGAGAAAGTGGGAGAGGAACATCAATGTGTGGTTGCCTCTCACGTGCCCCGCACTGGGGACCTGGCCTGCAACCCAGGCATGTGCCCTACCTAAGAATCGAACCAGTGACCCTTTGCTTCGCAGTCTGGTGCTCAATCCACTAAGCTACACCAGCCAGGGCACACTGTGGTTTACACTGAACACCTGCTAACCTAGAATTTGGTACCTGCTAACAAGAGTGCCTCCTACAATTCCGGGGCAATGAGTCTCTAATGAGCTTCCCTAGAAGACATTTCAATCTGTTGTAACTCCTTTAGTGGAGCTTCAACTAAGCACATCCTTCTATGACTTCTGA
Organism: Sturnira hondurensis; assembly: GCF_014824575.4. Taxonomy (NCBI): domain Eukaryota; kingdom Metazoa; phylum Chordata; class Mammalia; order Chiroptera; family Phyllostomidae; genus Sturnira; species Sturnira hondurensis. The sequence goes on from NW_028086574.1 coordinate 341,062, forward strand.
GACAGGACTATTGAGAACTGTCTCTGGGTTCCTGTGGACCTCAGTCCTTGTGCCCTTTCCCTTGGCTGGCTTTCCTTTGATTCCTTTTGCTCTAATAAATCATAACAGTCTTCCTAGCAAACCATCAAACCTGGGGTAGTCTTGAGGACCTCCAACACAATCATTCACTGTGACTTAAAATCTTCCTAAAATCTTATAGGAATAAATAAAATCTGAATTAGATCTGTCCATAAAAGTTCTTGTAGACTCTCTTGGAGGATAACATCATGCATTGCGCCGACTACAGTTATTGGTAAGCGCTCTGGGAGGCACCCAACATGAGAACAAGAACACACTGCTATGTGTGGCCAAAGACACGCATGTTCTCTGCTGAGGAAAATGAAAAGGTAACATGAACAAAATGAGACAGTGGCTGGATGCGGGATGATGAAAGAAAAATGGCTGCGAGGTATGGCTTGAACAAGACAGAAGATAGTGAGATTCACTGAGATGTTCTTCAGGTACCTCAAAAATGCCTAAAAACAGATGCGTGTCTTATCCCTTCCCTAACCTCCCTACCTCCAACCCAGACACTATTTTATACACACATTATGCAACCATTAAAGAGTGACTCTGGGTCCTGACCAGTATGACTCAGTTGACTGAAGCACTGTCTCATAAACTGGGAGGTCAGGGGTTCGATTCCCAGTCAGGGCACATGCCTGGGTTGCAGGCCAGTTCCCAGCAGGGGAAGCACAGGAGGGAACCATACATTGATATTTCTCTCCCTCTCTCCTTCCCTTCCCTTCCCCTCTAAAGACAAATAAATAAAATCTTTTTTTAAAAGAAATATTTAGAACTAAATAAGTTGTTATAAACATACGAAACCTTATGGAATGAAGCTAGAACAGTCGGTCAGGGAAATTTATAGTACAGGTGACACCTGAACAATGCAGGTTTGAAATGTATGGGTCCACTCGCATGCAGATACCTACCTTGTTCAAGAGCCAACTGCGTTTTCGATCTGCAGTTGGGAATTGGTGCATGTGGATGGCTAAGTTATACGCTGAGTTTCAACTGTGTAGGGAGAAGAGGGGGGAGTCGATGCCCCTGGGCCCCACATCATTCAAGGAACACCATACTTAATGCTTACAATAAGAAAGAAAAACATTTGCCCTGGCTGGTATAGCTCAGTGGATTGAGCATGGGCTTGCGAACCACACGATCGTGGTTTGATTCCCAGTCAGGGCACGTGCCTGGGTTGCAGGCCAGTTCCTGGTTCCCAGCAGGGGATGCACGAGAGGCAACCATACACTGATATTTCTCTCCCTTTCTCCTTCCCTTCCCCTCTAAAGATAAAGAAATAAAATATAAAAAAAAAAATTTCAAATCAATAATCCCAACACCCACCTCAAAAAATACAAATAGCAAAATACAACTAAAGCAAAATAGAATAAAGAATAAAGATCAGAAGAAAAATTAGTGAAATTAAAAACAGAATATAACAGGGAAAAACCAATGCTATAAAGTTCTTGTTCTTCAAATGACTAATAAAATTGATAAATGTCTAAGACAACACATTTCCAAAATGAGGAATAAAATGAGATATAAGTAGAGATCCTCCTGACATTAAAAAGACAATAAAAGATTACTTCAGCCCCGATCAGTGTGGCTGAGTGGGTTGGGCATTGTCCTGCAAAGTGAAAGGTCGGTCAGTGGTTCGATTCCCTGTCAGGACACATGCCTCAGTTGGGAGACTGGTCCCTGGTTGGGGATGTATGAGAGGCAACTGACAGACGTGTCTCTCACACATGTTTGTTTCCCTTTCTTTCTTTCCTTCCTTCCTTCCTTCATCTCTCCCTCCCTCTCTGAAAATAAATAAACCTTAAAAATTACTTCAAATAGGGCTACGAAATAGAAAATTTAGATGAAATGTAACAATTCATTGAAAAGGACAAACTATCCAATATCCAACATGAAATACATATTCCCAATACTTCCATACTTACCAAAACCAGACGAGTTAAAAAAAACACCCCAAAAAACTAACATCATTAGTCAAGAAATCAGAAAACTTCCTCAACAAAATATAATAAAATGGAATGCTTTAATATGGTATATTAATGCTATATAAAAAGAATTATACTCCACAACCAAGTGAGATTTATTACAAGAATGCAAGGCTGGTTCAATATTCAAAACTCATTGCAATACTGTAATATCAATAGGCTAAAGAATAAAATCAGATCATCAATCGATGAAAAGAAAGCATTTGACAGAATCCAATACTTACTCATAACAAAAAAAATCTCAGCAAATTAAGAATAGAGGGAAACTTTCTAAACTTGGTAAGAAAACTGTGAAAACAACTTACAACTATTATCATACTTAATGATGAAAAACTGAATGTTCCCCCCTAGTATTAGGAACCAGTCTAGAATGTCCCTTCTGACTATACTATTCAACTTCACACAGGAAGGCCTAGCTAGTGCAGTAAGACAAGACAAGAAAACAACAGGTATATAAATTGGAAAGGAAGAAATAAAACTGTATTTGCAGCTGATATTTTTCGGTAGAAAATCCCAAAGGTTCTAGCCAAAGAAATGGCTAATAATAAGTGAGTTCAGCAAGGTTGCAGGATACCAAAACACCCCAAAAACGATTACACTTCTGTGTACTACCAAAGAGCACGTGGAAAATAAAAATTTAAAATTAATGACTTACTATCACTCAAAAACAAAAGCCTAGATATCCTAACAAAAATTTTCAGAACTTGGATATTGAAAATTATAAAATGCTAACAAAATCGAGGATGACTTAAATAAATGTAGTCATACCATGTGCTTGTTCATGATGCCAATTCTCAAACTGACGTACAGTGTGAAATAAATTTCTATAAAATGAGTAAGACTTTTTTGGTAAAATAGACAATCTTAAGATTTATATGAAAAGTTAAAGGAATTAGGAAAGCTAAGCCCATTTTAAATAACACAGAGAGGAATCACTTTACTCAATTTTAAGATTTCCAGTCTAGCTACAGAAATAAAAAAATTGGGATTAATAAAGTTTTAGGTTTTAAAACTACAAAGACAATGGTCTTTTAAAAGTCAAAGCCTTAATAATCTTAACTGGAACAATAAAATATGCCCATTTATACATGTATCCTTATCATCTTAAATACCCACCCTCAACTGTCTCTCTTAACATTGGATAGCCACGAATGTATACGAAATACATAAAGGATCAAGGCCTCTGCCCCTAAAACATTATTCTTGCCCCAAGTAAACTAGGTAATCCATGACAAAGTGCTACAGGCTTAACAGAGAAGTCTCATTGCATTTTCTTTTCTAAGTCTCCTATTTCTTCAGTTAAAAAAAAAATTCCTGAGATACACCGCTCTGCAAACTAAGTAAAAAACTGGAGGCTGATCACTCCCTTACAGGTGAATTCTCAGATGCAGAATAAGGCTCTAGGCTGTGTCAATTTCTAAAATGTGTCTTCCTGTGACAAGTGATGATGAACAACAAAAGGTTTTCTCACAGTGAAGATTCTTGTGGGGTTTCTCTTTGGTATGTACTATCAGATGCTGTGGTAGATGTTTTCTCTGGTAAAAGATTTCTCTCAGGGTTTACATTCAAAAAGTCTTTCCCTAACAGGAGTTCTCGGAGAGTGAGTGCAGTCTGCCCGCTTGTGAAGGGTCTTCCCACTTCTGTTACATTGACAGGGTTCCTGCCAGAATGCATCCTTTGATGCTGACTGAGGGATGAGCTACGACTGAAGGCCTTTCCACACTCACTGCACTTGTAGGGCTTCTCTCCAGTGTGGATGATGGCGTGTCGAATGAGGTTAGTGCTCCAGCAGAAGGATTTCCCGCACTCCATGCACTCGTAGGGCTTCTCTCCACTGTGAATCCGCTGGTGCCGCGTGAGGCCTGACCTGCGGTTAAAGGCCTTCCCACACTCACTGCACTCATAGGGCTTCTCTCCAGTGTGGATGCTGAAATGTCGTATAAGGTCTTTCCTAGTGCTGAAGGCTTTCCCACATTCTTTACACTCAAAAGGTTTCTCTCCAGAGTGGGCCCTCTTATGCAAGATAAAAGTGGAGCAGTGGGTGAAGGCCCTACCACATTCCATGCACACAAAAGGTTTCTCTCCAGTGTGGATCCGCTGGTGCCTCTTGAGGTACGACCTGTGGTTAAAGGCCTTCCCACACTCCAGGCACTCAAAGGGCTTCTCCCCAGTATGGATGACGTAGTGGTGAATGAGGGCTGCGCTCTCACAGAAGGCCTTCCCACACTCGCTGCACTCATAGGGCTTCTCCCCTGTGTGAGTCTGCTGGTGCCACATGAGGTATGACCTGTGTTTGAAGACCTTGCCACACTCGAAGCACTCATAGGGATTCTCGCCACTGTGGATGATGTGATGCCGAAGGAATCCTGGCCTGTGTCGAAACACTTGCCCACATTCTTTGCAGACAAAGGATTTTTCTCCAGTATGTCTCCTCTTATGCAAGACAAAATTGGAGCGATGGGTGAAGGCCTTTCCACATTCAGTGCACTTATAGGGCTTCTCTCCACTGTGAATCCGCTGGTGTTGGGTAAGGTATGACTTGCGGTTGAAGGCCTTCCCACACTCCAGGCACTCATAGGGCCTCTCCCCTGTGTGGATCATGTGGTGCTGAAGGAGGTGCGTGCTCTTAATAAATGTTTTCCCACACTCCGTGCATTCATAGGGCTTCACTCCAGAGTGAATCTTTTCATGTCCAGCAAGAAGATGTTTCTTGTTAAACACTTTCCCACATTCGTTACATTTAAAGATATTTTCCTCTTCCGGAACCATGGGATGTTTATCATATTCATGTGAGTCATGGTCAAGGAGAACACTCCCTGAATGCACTCTGTTAGCTGACCCTAAGCCTCCATGTTCAGGGCTCCCTGGGAGCTTCTCCTTCGGCGGGTCTATCCCTGCTCTCAAGTATCCTTCCTGCATAGATACTTCTGATGGCCCATCCCAATCGTCGGTCGGGTCCATTCGTGAGTCCCCTGCAACTTTTTGTGTTAGTTGTTCCTGGGGTGAGAATCTCTTGGGTTGGGCAGGCTCACAGGTGGTAGGTTCTGTGATCCTGAGTTTTACTTTGTCACCTAAAAGAAATCCAATACACAAAAAGGCATGTTAGTAATGTCAACACAGAAGAAACAAAATCAGCACTACACTGTACGCTGTGTGTTGCTACCTCTGGAATCCCAAGATTGCAATTTCTTTCTCTCCTGGTTCCTGGACTACTGACACCCAGGGGAGTGGCTGGGTGACAGGGAAGAGTGTCTGCAGTGGGCACAATGCCATAATTCCAGACTGGGCATGGCTGTCCACAATGATGACTCTGTGTGGGCTGAGTTTCCTCTAAGCAAGTGCATCCCATGTTGCTACATGAAAACTCGGGAAGGATGTCTAATGCAGCCCAGATGGAAGACAGGAAGTGTATAATGCAAAGTTCATTCCCCCCAAAAGAAGTATAATCTTTTTCCCAACTCCAAGGAAGTAATCTCTAAATTCTGGACATTTCCAGAATGACAGACATATCTGGGTTCTTCATGGAAGGCCCCAGGAAACACATCTGATAGTTTATGACAACAGATAACTCATTATGGGCCCCTACATAGCTTACAGTAAGGAGATGACTCTGAGTAAGGTCTGGCCATACCAGAAAGACCATGTAATTAGAAAGGTGGGGCTTTGAGCCACAGGTACTAGTGGAGCCTCTGGAAAGGAGGGCTAGAGACTGAGTCCCACTAGCAAAGACTCAGTGAAATGAAGTCACAAGGAGAATCTGGACACTGAGGCTCTGGGGAGCTTCCTGGGTTTGTGACGCTGCACGCTCATACTTCTACACGCCAGTGCCAGGGGGAGAGAAGTCGCCCCCTGAGAATATAGAATCTTCATGTCTGGAACACTTCTAGCCCTACATTCCACATCCCTTCTAATATGGATCTTTTGTCCTTAATAAGTATGATAGTGAGTACAGGGGATTTTAGGGAGTTTTCTAAATCTTTCTAGCAAATAATTAAGCCCGAGGGTGGTTTTGGGAAATCCCTGAACTTGAAACAAGTGTCAGAAGGCCTGGGAAGTCTTGGATTCTCTTACCTTCACCTTTAGTTTGGCTAACACTATGCAGGAAAAATCAGGGCTTTCCAATGAGAGGTGCCCATGATGTGAGTCCCACTGGCACCACAAGAGCTACCACAAAGAGAAAGGGGGAAGGACACAGCAGCCATGGGGGACAGAAGGTACGAGGGCACTGCTGAGAGTGAGAGGACAGTGAAGAGGAGAATCCGGGATGGACAGACAGAGACAGTGAGGACTGCTAGGCCAGGGCTCATAAGGTGAGCAGGACTGGGGTGAACACATTGAGTCTGGTAAACCTAAGGAACGGTTTGGTGAAGACTGGCAAAATACACACAATCTACACGGAGAAAATGTTAACATTAAAGGTGAGGTCGGCCCTGGTCCGGTAGCTCAGTTGGTTAGAGCTTCATCCTGAAATGCTGAGGTTGTTGGTTGGATCCCCAGACAGAGCACACACAAGAATCAACTAGTACGTTCATAAATGAGTGGAACAACAAATCGCTGTCTCTTTCTTTCCCTCTCTCCTCCTCTAAAATCAATTAATCAATCAAGATGAAGTTCATCTGTGAAGAATTTAATAATAAAAACCCAACCATTCTACCCAAGTGAATATATAAATTCAATACAATTCTCTGTAAAGTGCTAACTGGTTACCGTGGAACATGACAGTCTGACTGTTGATCTGCATGAACAGCAGAGGGGAGTATAAGGAGAAGGACCTTACCAGATAATGCCAGATTTTAAGGCCTGGCAGTACTGGCACAGAGAACAGACAAATAGGCACTGGAAGAAGAACAGAGAGTTCAGGAAGTACACTCACCCATACAGTGAGCTGGCAGACATCGGGAGGCAGAGTAGCTTGGCGGTAAAGCACAGATACAGAGTGAATGGAGCTGGAAAAACTGGTGATGTGGAGGAATGACCTGTCTCATATTGAACTCAAATGCTGCCTCAGATCAAAGAGTTAAGTGTCAAACACCAAATTTTAAAACTTAAAAACAAGAATATCTTCTGATGTTGGGAGTAAAGCAAGAGTTTTATGCAAGACAAAAATCATTCATCATGTAAGGAATGTCATTAATATTATGCAACACGACACTAAAATAAAGGCCCTCTATTCAACAAAGTAACTTTAAAGACAGTGAAAAGACAAAATTACAAAACAGAAAACTCTTATCTGTAACATCTATAGCTGATAAAAGTATCTGAATATACAAATCCCTACAAATCAAAAAGCAAACAAGTTAATAGAAAAACATGCATCTGTCATGAAAATGACATTTCAAAGATGAAAATATAAGTTGGCCCTCAATCATATGATCAGGTGCTAAAAAAAAAAGGAGCCCAATTGTGTATCCACTTGGTAAGCAAAAATTGAGATGCCTCAGAACAGCAAACACAGAACAGTACATGACCAAGGGAATAGCACTGTCCTTTGGGAGAAGTGCAGAATGATCTGGGCTTCTTAGAAAACAATGGTCATTATCGTGGAAGCCTGAAGTCTGCATAGCCTATCATCCAACCACCCCAAACCAAGAAAACGCAAAGACTCCCCTAACCGGGGCAAGATGCCTAGTCCACATGAATGTTCTAGGCAGCACTGACCATGAGTGAAAGGATGTAAAGAAATGAAATGCCCCAGAGAGTGGTTGAATAAAATGTGAGACAGGAGCAATTTTAATTTATTTTCTTCAACTGTGAGGACCTTGAGCATATTTTTACGTTGAACAGAAAAAGAATGAAGTTACACAAAAAAAGCAAGTAAGCGAAGAATACAAGTGAAGGGAGAATTTCCTCATAAAGCTGTGATGCAGACCCTGGTCCAGGCACCAGCTATGGTAGGGGAAGACCTCTTCCACCAGTGAAAGGAGATGCCACAGACAGAAGAGTCCGTGAGAGTCTGTGAGAGTTTGCATGTGTGTGGAGGGGTGAGGAGCAAGTGATGGAAGGAAGCAGACCTGACCTTCACCGGAAACCCTGCTGACTTGTTAGGTGGCCCTTGGCTGAGACAGCTGTGGTGGGGGAAGGGATCACTGTCTGGGACAACAAGGGGGCTGCTCATATAGGACACAGAGCTGACCCGAGGCACAAGCTAACGTACAGAGCAGTTAGGAGATGGTTAAGATTCGGACAGCTTGCACTGTGTGTAGCGACGGATCCAGGAGATGGAAGTGATGGAAAGGGAAAACGACTGGGGACGGCTGGGTGCAGGGACTGACAACAGTGGGGGCGAGTCCTTCTCTGAAGCTGCATCCAGTCTAAGTTGCTTCAATGACAGGCCCATTCGCTAACACTGGGGCGGTGGGAGGAGTGAGTAACGTCATGGGGTCCCCGCCAGGCATGCTGACTTTGGGGGCCCTTGAGACTTTCAGGTGGAGACCTGGGACTGAAGAGAAGGCAGAAGGCTGGGAAAGCCTCTGAGGGGCTGCTGACACTCACAGGCTGGCTGAGCAGCCCGAGGGACCAAGAGAAGGACAGAGCCGACTCTGTAGCGCACCCATCTCCACACGGATGCCCCAGTGCTCTCCACAGCTCACAGGTGGAGCGGAGATCAACGTCACCTTTTGGCCTCACCACACAGGAAGCACAGGAACAAGGGGGTGCCTGTGTTTCTGATGGACACTTAGGAATGGATGGACGGAGAAGGTGGGACGAGGGCAGGCAGAGCACAGCTGGAGAGAGCAAGCGCACAGGAAGAATGGCCCTTTTCCTCAGAGTTCAGTGGAAAATGGGAGACTCATTGCTTGTTATGATAAAACACGAGTAATGCCCACATCTTGCTTTTCACGAGACACTCAGAACGGCTCAGACACTGTGCTGAGCAGTTTTATGCATTAGCAGTACGTCATCACATCCCCAGACAAACTGATGGCAAAGACCCCATTACCGCCAGCATCTTCCAGCAACAGGCCGGGTGCAGCAGGCTACCCTCACCAAACCCTCTGCTCTCAGATGGCAGCCATGGCCTCAGCACACTTCCCGGCCCCACACACCCAGGGGTGCCCAGATGCCTCAGTCCTGTCAGTGGGATGGGAGAGGCACTCGTGTGTGTGAGAGCAGGCATGACACCTCCCCTCCCCTCTCCATTCTCCTCTGCCAGCTGCAGGATGTCAGGACAACCTGAGAGCCACAGGCTGATGACAGAACAGACACGGGTCCCCGAATAACTGTGTGGTTTAGAGCTCTGGGAGGACCCCCCGGTCCCTGCTGTGACTAAGAAGAGCTTCCATATGCTGAACGTTGCAATTCTGGAGTCTGATCTGGAAGCTAGTTTTCACTTATGCGAAGACACAAGATTGCAACTTCTTTATGGCCAGGGAGCTGGTGATTGGCAAGCCTGTGGGAGACTGAGCCCACAGATCCTGGCTCATACACCTCTATCTTCCACAAGGTCAAAGGGTCCATGGTCAAAGGCTCCATGGCTTCCAAACTGCCAGACTGGCCACAACAACAGTCTCCGCAGGGATCCATGGCCAGGGTCTCGTGAAGGTCTCCAGGCTTCGGGTCTTCTGTTTGTCCCCATCTTGGCTCCTACCTGGACAGGTGCTTTGGGAGAGGCCCTTCTTCACCATCCGCAGCTCCTGCCCACGCTCCAACTGGTGCACCAGCTCAGGACTGGGAACAGGACACCCTGTTCGTGGAGAAAGAAGGAGGGCATGAGGATTTGGGGGAAGGAAATAAAACCTCTGTTTGGTCTGGGACTTGAGGATTGGACAAGACCTCAGAGTAAAGCTGCTCCCATCTGCCCAAACAAAAAATGACATGTAACACCACGGACACTAACACCATCACTGGGATCCAAACGCTGTGGCAGTAACGCTGGCTGTGTAGACAGCACTATTCCCTTCACTTCCATCACATGACATTACACATCTGCTCAGTTGTATTTGTGAGATCCTGGGAAACAACCCCCTCTTCCAGAAGGTGTTTTCTAACTAAGCCCAGTAAGTGGGTCTCGACCCCCTGTACCTACATCACAACCGCTGGGACGCCTAGTACACATGCAACTGAAACCAAACCCCTGCAGCAAGGGACTAGATCTTGGGAGACGTGAAAACCTCCCCAGACGATTCTGGTACCGACAGAGGGTTGAAAAGCCCTGGTTTTCCTATTGCAAGGGCTGAAAAGCCCTTGTAAGGGGCTAACAGTTTGAGGTGGCCAAGTGACCTGCATTGGCCACTCTGGGGAGAGAGCTTCATCCCTGGACGGCTGACTGAGGGGACCTGCTACCCTGCTTGTCCTGCAGCATCCTGGGACTTCTGTGAGGTGACTGCCTCAGGACCAAGGAGAAAGCAAAGACAAAGACACTGGGTTAGCACCCACCAAGCCAGGAGCCAGCCCCACCTCTGAGGTTCTTGGTAGGTAAAATAGTGTAATAATAAATCCCTTGCAGGGTGAAGGCTGGGCTGGTCTGTCCCATGCAGCTGAGCGCAGATGCAGGGAAGAAGGCTCAGGGTGTTTACAGACAAGTAGTGAGATGCACCACAACCCACAGAAGGCTCCGGCAGATGCCAAACCACAGCCCAAGATCCACCAGTTTTCACAAAGTAAATGTTCACTCAAGTCCGCTACATGCCCAGGCTTGGTGATGGGGCAGGGAACAGGTGAACAAGACGTTCCTTTGGCTCTGTTAAGGGTCTTCCCTGTGACCTCAGGACCTTTGCATGTTATCAGCCCTTCTACCTGGAAGGCTGTTCTCAGCCCTCCTCACTCCTTCCTGCTGTAACACTTTTGTGTCTCAGCTCCAGCATCACTTTCTAAACTTTGCTGAACTGTGGCTCTGGGACCACGTTCTTCCTAACATCCATCTGGCATAACCATACTCCAAGGACTGTGCCGAGCAACGTAAATGCATCATGCCAGTTAAAATGGAAATGACTCTATGGAATAACATCAAACCCGGTGTGTGACTTCAGTGATCTCCATCTTTTTTACCTTTAGCAGAGTTTTGAAGGTGTGAGCCTTAGACTGTCTGTAGTTCACAGCTACAATGACCTAGGTCTGCAAGGCTCTGAGTCCCTAGCTGCCACCATGTTTGGAAGAGACCAATTGCATCCATGGTCCACACACCAAATCTCTGTGCTGGTGACCCGGGGGCAACTGGGATAACTGGGTACCTGACTACTGCACAGGAGTCTGTGCTTGGATCCAAGTAGGACTGCCTGAGCCAACCACACCTGAGATCAGCTGAGTCACCTCCTCCCATTCTGCAGAAGACTGACATCCCCGGTGACGAGGACACACAATGGTCCCCAGGAAGGGTGAGGGTGGGCATAGGTACTCACTGGCATTATGGTGTGGGGTGCCCCTCACTTTTAACTACAGCCTTGCATAAATTTCCCAGTTACAGTGCCCACTGCCCCAAAACATTCCAATTTGAGCACAGATGCTCGGACACAATATATCGCTAAAATGAGATTTTGGCTGGAAACATGAGAGCCCACAGACCCTGCTATAAATAGTTAATATGGTCCAATGTAAGTTGAAAAAGAGCATTTGGGGAGTAAAAACCATGTAAAACCAAATAAATAAAGGGGAGATTATGCTCAGTGCCCTGTTTGACAGCCCAGCTGCGCTCAGGAAAAATGACCCATATGGTGGGTTGCTACAATTGGAATACTATGGTCCCATACACCAAGGTCCCCCTTATGGATTGAATCGTGTCCCCCTAAATTTCACGTTGAGCCCTAACCCCCAATGTGATAGTATTTGGAGACAAGGCCTTTGAGGAAGTAGTTAAGGTTAAATGAGGTCACGGGGTACGGCCCTAGCCTGAATGGACTGGTGGCCCTAGAAGAAAGAGAGAGAGAGGGCCTCTCCCAGCCAGAGCGAAGGCCATGTGAGGACACAGCAGGATGGCAGCCAGCAGGACAGGTCATTAGAGGCAGCTCTGTTGGCACCAGGTCTGGGAAAGCCACTTTCAGAACTGCGTGAACATAAATGCCTGTTGTTTAAGCCACAAAGAAACGGCTGCCAGAGCTGACTAACACAGTCCACACACCCAATATCTGACATTAGTAAAATTGGTAACACCAAACAATCAGCAACCAGCAATTACTTTGTGCTTCTAGATTTGACTGAAGATCCTGGTCAGCGCCTATCTCAACAGCCGCTCAGCCAGTCTTCCTCCACGTCTGAAGGGAACAACCCTCCTTTCCCAGGCTGCCCTGGGGCAGCCCAACAGCTCCGCCACCGAGCACAACCCTGGCAGACCAGACCTCCTTTCCGGAGCGCAGGTACTACGTCACACGGGTGACGACGGCCTTGTCCAAGGAAACTAGTTTTAGGTAACAGTACTATTAAATGCTATTTTAGGTCTTACGGCAATATATTCCTCATTCATAACTTTTACTGCATCTCACAGATACTGAAACTTACAAACCAGTTCCCCTTAATTGAGGCTCCCTGCAGCAAAGGCTCTAAAATCGGTTCAAAATACCATCACCCCCATTAGTGGCCTCAGCGCCTCCTTCACTTCAGAGTCACCGACTGGCTCTTGTGCCTCCTGGAGTCTGTCACTTTCCAATGCCCTAGGTGGCCCACGGGTTTTGATGGGAGAAACCGTCCCTGTTGGCTTCCTGCTATACACCATCATAACAATGACTACCGACACACCAAGCTTTCCTGAAGAGAAAGACTCTCACAGACCCACAGCACTGAGCCTCCACACCCAGGGCCCACGATGCTTCCTGTCACCAGTATGGCACAGCTCCCGAGGCCTCAGCACACACACGGGGCAGAACCCAACCCGGCCCTTGGGTATGGTCCCCTGCAGGTGATATGGCCTCCCCACTGCTTAGTCCCTGCCATTAAAATGAAAGGAGCAGCTTTTGTTGCTTATAACAAGGCCCATTTCTATAACTGAGTTCATGTTCATGTTAATGAGGTGATTTCTGGAAAGTCCCTAAGGACAGGGGACTAGACGCCAGAAGACACCTGGTCCCCTGCCAGAGGACGTCAGCCTCCACAGACAACCCTGCCTGAGTGGTTCGGGGCAGTACCGGCTGGTGCGCACACTGAGGTTAGGGGAGGATGGGAAGCCTGCCCCTCTCCCGTGCGGCTGTGTCTGAGCTGCATCCTTCGTAACAACCAGGCAGCACTGGGAAAGGCACTTCCTGCTTCTGAGAACTGCTCTAGAAGACTATCAAACGTGAGCAAACCTCCACCTTATAGCCAGCGGCTCAAAATGAGGGGCAATGGACTGTGACTGGCATCTGAAGTGGGTGGGAAGGAGTCAGAAAAGCTACCTTATGAGGCTGAGCCTCTACCTTTTAAATTCCAGGTACTTAATGTCAGAATTATTAAACAGAAAAAGGTTTCTTCCTTTTTACACACACACACAGCCCTCCTTTTAGCACACCTCACAGCCTCACTGAGATGTTAAGACACCCCCTAAAATTTCAGATTGATTTTCTTGGCTAATGCTACATAAATGGGAAACTTAGCTATGGGTCTCCTGCAAGGACTTCTTATACTGTATCTACTTGTGTTTCCTTTTCACTCTCAGAATAAAACGTTTCTCTATTCTTTAGGGCAACCTACATCATACTTTGTAAAAATCTCCACTATCATCACCCCAAAGTTTCCTTAATATGATGTGAAAACATCAGAGGACCAATTATTTAATTATTCTTTTAAAGAAATTTTCAGTTTTACAGTATTCTGACATTTTCAGAGTCTTACCCTTACCCCTTGTTGGGCTAATAATGCCTAGTGCAACTTACTGGGCAGCACGCCTTTCATTCACAAACAATCCAAAGCCATAAACTTCCCACACCCAGCCAGCATTTCCCCTGCCGGAGTCAACCAAGGCCCAGCCTCCAGGAACAGCCCTCACTGCCCCAAGCAGGCTGGAAATAGCCCCACGAGCCAGCCCTGAGCTGTTGACCTGCCCCGCCTTCCCTTTCCCACAGAAACGCCCATAACTGCTCTGGGCCCTGCTTCCCCACAATCATAGCTTCCTCTAGACCAAAACTGTGCTTCCCCATGTGGCTCTGGGAGACACATTGTTTGTCTCCCCTTCTCTCAAGTGCTGTGATAAATTCTCCTTTCAACAGCATTAACTTCTCTGTGTTACCCGTCACTAAGTCACCTCGTAAACGAAATCCTTCAGGTACGAATTAACACAGTGGGGATGCTGTGGGAATTAAATGAGTGGAACGTGAACAGTGTTCAGAGAACCTGTGCTCTGATGGTTAGATGCTTTTTTGTTTTCTTTTTTAAAGATTATGCTCTGGCCAGGTAACTCAATTGGTGAGAGCATCGTTCCGGTTGCTGGTTTGGTCCTTGGTCAGCACATATACAAGAATCAGTCAATGAATGCATGAATAAGTGGGACAACAAATCACTGTTTCTCTTACTTTTCCCCTTCCTCACTCTCTCTTAAAAAAACAACAATAAATAAATGTTTTAAAGAAGACTTTATTTAGTCTGAGAGAGAGAGGAAGGGAGAAAGAGAAAGAGAGAAACATTAATTGGCTGCCTCTCACACATCTGAAATCGAGGACCTGGCCCGCAACGCAGGCATGTGCCCTCACTAGGAACCAAACTGGCGACCTCTCAGAACCAGTGCTCAACCCACTGAGCCACACCAGGCAAGGCTTAACTGCTTTTCTTAAAAGCAACCTACTTTTTCATTTTCTTAGATTTCTTTTCTTTTTTTTAAAGATTTTACTTATTTATCTTTAGAGGGGGAGGGAAGGAGAAAGGGAAAGAAATGTCAATGTGTGGTTGCCTTTCGTGAGCCCCCTGCTGGGAACTGGCCTGCAACCCAGGCGTGTACCGACTGGGAATCGAACCTTGATCGTATGGTCTGCAGACCTGTGCTCAATCCACTGAGCTATGCCAGCCACGGCCATTTTCTTAGATTTCTTCAAGAAAGGAATCTTGCATGGCTCTGGCAAATGGGAAACCCAGAGTCACCTCCCTTGATGGCAGGTCACTGTGAAAATTCAGCAATGAAATCAGAACAGTGTTATTAAGTCCCAGTGAGCTCAAGCTACTGCACAGGGCTGCCAGCCTGAGGCTCCACCCCAGCCTGAGGCTACTCTGTCTGTAGAAATGAGGAAAGTGAAGGTGTGTTGAGATTCAGCAACAACCCACACTTGCCATCAAACAATTAGGGGGCAGGGCAGAGAAGACACAAAGGCGCAGTCTCCTTAGGGTACTCTCAGGGCCAGACGTCCCGTACCATCAGGAACAGGGTTGCCAGCCTAGCAGGACTCTTTCACTGGAGAAAACGCTCTGCCCGGAGACCAGCAGGTATCGGTCCTGCCCACTATATGAAGGAGTATCCACATCCCAGATATACCCACCAGAAACATCTCCAGACAGCGCTGAGTTTGTCTGGGGAGCAGATCCTAGGGTCAAGAGCTGGTAGAGAAGGGTCTAAACAGAATGAGGAGAAAATGAGTGGGATGGGGGAGAGCTTCCATCAGGTCTGGGTCAGGATGCAGCACCGAGGAGGTGGGGACCGTGAGAAGGGGTTGTTGCATGAAAGGCTGCAGCGCCAACACTCCCAGGCAGACAGACAGCGAGGGCACAGCAAGTGTGCCTGGGGACGCCAAGCTGGGGCCAGGCTGGAGCGGAGAGCTTCGGGAAAGCATGTGAAGCAGGGCCAGACAGGGACCCTTTATTCTAAAATGTTTCGTGGGGGAGGGGGGCGAGGGGGGCGAGTGGAGGTGGAAGAGGGTGTAAGGGGGATAAATGGTAGTGGGAAAAAATACAATAAAAAAGCAATTTTAAGAAAGGAAAGAAAATTTAAAAATTTTTCATTAGAAAATATTTAATCTGCCAAGATTTTCTAATTTTGCTTTATTTTTAAATGACAAAACATTCTTCTAGTTCTTCCAGTAAAAACAGGTACGCCTTGCCCTAACCTCTGGATTCTCAGCCCTCCCTTCCCTCGAGCTGAGTGGTCCACGTGATTATCTTCAACTGCAGGACAACCTAAGCTGGTGTTTCTCAGCCCTGGCACTCTCGACATTTGGACTGGATGATTCTTTGTTGAGGGCGGCTGTCTTGTCCACTGTAGGATGCAGCAGCATTTCTGGACTCTGCCCACTGAATGCCAATACCACCCACAACTCAGCGGCGACAATCAAAACTGGCCACAGACATTGCAAGTATCTCTTGGGGGACAAAACTGGCAACTGTTTAGAAGCATTGGGACCTTAAGGAAGTAAGAGACCATCATGAAGATATAAGAGCATAAAGAAGGCCCAAGACTAAGACCTGTCTTAGACCTGTGTTAAGAACAACACCTGGTGTGAGCGCAGGCCTGCAAACCAGACGATCGCGGTTCGATTCCCAGTCAGGGCACATGCCTGGGTTGCAGGCCGGTTCCTTGCAGGCTAACTACCAGCAGGGGATGCACAAAAAGGCAACCGTACATTGATGTTTCTCTCCCTCTCTCCTTCCCCTCTGAAGATAAATAAATAAATAAAATCTTTAAAAAAAAAAAAAAAAAAAAGAACAACACCTGGTGGCAACAAGGGCAAGGGCCTCCCGGGGAACTGCCTGACTCACCCTGTTCTGGGAGAACATCCCATCACAGAACCCCGACAAGTGCCCTGTAAGGGACACTGGGGCCAAGCAGGCTCATTCAATCAGACCCCTCTCTGGAACACAAAATTAGGAACCTCCAACAGAGGCCAGTCTGTGCTGGGCACTGGGGTGAGAAATCTGGGTGAAAATGGGCTCAGTGGCTATTGCTGCCTCAAAGACACCCGAGAGTCCCCCGAGCAGCAAAGAAAGAATAAAAACAATATAAAGAAGCAAAAAAGTAGGGACAAAGAATATAGGGGTCACAGAGAGCAGGGACTGAGGTGGCCAAGCCTGTCACAAACTCCCTACGCAGAAAAAGCCATTCTGAATAACGCAACATGAGCAGCCCGAGAGAGAGAAGCCAGGACAAGAGACCCAGGAGCCTGGGCAGAATCCGGTGGTTCCCAGTTCCTGCACCAGTCCCACAAGGGCCCGACTGGATATCCTGCCTCTGGGTCCTGCACGTAGGACCTTTCCTTCCATCACTTTCTGGAATCAGAAGGGACACTATGTTGCTTGCCCAAGAGACACATGGAGACTAGGCAAGGAGATGTGAGTCTAGGAAATAACTGAGGCTGTGGGGACGAGGAAACTGGGCTCCTGAGACCTTCCTGACCACTGGGTCTGGAGCCAGAGGGTGGAATAAGGAAGCGGCAGGTGACCCCCACATGGCAGAGCTGGGGAGGACTCACCCAGAGACACTAGGAGCCTGCAGGTCTCCAGCATCACCTCCTGGTACAGAGTCCTCTGGACTGGGTCCAGCTGCCCCCACTCCTCCTGGGTGAAGGTCACAGCCACATCATCGAAGGTCACAGACACCTGGAAAGTCAAACAGAGGAAGTCGAGTTGGCCTTGGGGCTGCTGGATGGAATCAGCGATCGTCTCTGCATCACAGTAAAGGTGCAGACACCAAGGCCCAGAGCCACAAGCACCTCCTGAAGGCCGAGCTCTGTGCTGGGCTCAGGGGAAGGTGGGCAATGCTTTGGACATAATACCACAGTGTAGGAGAAAAGCCCCGGCAGGAGCCATTGTAACTGAGATAAGATAATGGAGATGACGTGCAGATTGTGAGATGCAGACAGCAAGCACTTGAGGTAATCAGAAGAATGAGGGAATAATAATAATATCAGTAATGGTAATAACAGATGTGCCTGAGTCTCACTGATTCTGCAATTGCCTGCCCCATGCTGAGGGCTCCACTTTCTGGTTCAAGGGACCAAAACTCCTCAGTTCTGTCTCCTGTGGTTTGTATCCAAACTTTTTTTGATTT
Source organism: Sturnira hondurensis (assembly GCF_014824575.4). NCBI lineage: Eukaryota > Metazoa > Chordata > Mammalia > Chiroptera > Phyllostomidae > Sturnira > Sturnira hondurensis. The sequence continues at coordinate 358,978 of NW_028086574.1, forward strand.
ATTGATTTTAGAAGGAAAGCGGGGCGAGAGAGGGAGAGAAACATTGTCTGTTCCACTTATTTATGCATCCACCCGTTGATTCTTGTACTTTTCCTTGCCCCAGGATTGAACCTGCAACCTTGGAGTATGGGGACCATGCTCTAACCAACTGAGCCACTTGGCCGGGTCATTTACACCAACTTTTGCTGTGAATCCACTTTTGTCACCTCTAAAAATGTATCTGTGAGCACGGACAGAGAAGCAGAGCTTCACCAGACTTCACAGGAGAAACACCTGAAGGGGCAGCACCTACCTGGGTAATGTCCGGCCTGAGCCGGCGCCCCACACGCCATGGGTCTCTGGTCTCCCCGGGAGATTCCACAACAAATCATTAGCCTCTTTCCCTTCCTGAATCCTGAATGAACTTACCCTTGGGGCCAGGGAGCACAAACAGTGACCACCAGATGAAGAGCCTTGCCAATGTCTGTCCTGGCTGAAGATAGGTGACCCCCTGCACATAGGCTGCGACTGTGACAAGAGGAGCCTTGGACTGGTCAGTCACTGTCGCGGCTGAGGATGGGTGACACCCTGCACTGTCACCCTCCCAAACCAGTCTCCGCAGCTGCAGGAACCAGGGCCACCCCCCATCCAGGCCCTCCTTAAACAACCCATACACCTGGCCTTTGTCCGTGCACTTCCGCCTAGAAACCCTCACGTCTTCTCTGGCTCCTTTGTCCAGGGTCACTTGTTGGAAAACAGGTGACCCAGGGAGGACCCCTGCAGGATTCAGTGGGGGTTTGGGATTGACGATGGGAGCCCTAGACGAAGCATCACCCATTCTTAAAGCAACTCAGTGACCACCTGTTAGTGGCACAACACCGTTTAGAACTGGGGACAAATTAAATGACAACCCAGGTCTACAGGCTTGGTCAAAGCCGCCGGGTGACCCTCCTCCCAGCCCGTCAGCTCCGAAATCACCGTCAATCACCTGCACCTGGCGGGGCGGAGACGCCGCCATCGTGCGACCCTGGGGAGGCGAGCACGGGCAACCTCGGCTGATCGTCGCGCAGCTGATCCTCGGCTGATCCGGAGACCGCAGTGTCCTCCGTGGACAGGGAGCGGCCCTCGGCGACGACGGGGATGAAGGGCGAGCGCACAGACCCTGGGGAGGCCGCGGCCCAACGGGCGGCCAGCGGAGTCACGGTCCGGACACGCGCTCAGAGATGAGTCCGACCCGCCTCCCCTGCTCGAGAAGGGGAGCAGACGAAAGGCCCGAGGACAGGGACCAACCCCGATCCCGGCTAGTTAGGGACTCCTGGGACAAATGGCGTCCTTCGAGAAAAACCCGGAAGTCCCGCCCACGTACACGGGCCGCCGGAAGAGCCCCAATTCCCGCCTCGGACGCACGAAGCACAGCCTTCTGGGTAACGTAGTCCTCTACACCACTATATCCAAAGCCGCGAGGGGGGGGCGTGTTAACCAGGAAGTCATTCTTGGCGTAAAAGGCGCACTAGGTAACGAAATTGAGGGGAAATCGAGGCCCTGGAGGCAGAGAAGTTCGCCCTCTTCAGGGAAAGTGTAAAGGCACGGGGCTGGGGCCCGGAATGTCCTGGTGACTTACCCACTCGTGTTACTCCCCAGATTTTCTTTAGGACAAAAAAGTAGTTTAAAAACCCTCCTGAGGACAACGCCGGAAGTCCCGCCCCCATACATCGTTCACTCAGGTACTGAGCTCTAGTAGAACTTACTTGCATCAGAACTTCCTTCTTGTGATGTATGAACTTAGGAGTTACGCAGTTGGGCCGGAATCACCTAAAGAATGCGTTTACCATCCCCTGGGGTGGGGAGGCGGCCTGGAGGAAAACTCAACATGTCAACATAAGACAACATGGAGAGAGAGTTGGAGCCTGGGTATCTAAATTTGAGAGTTATCTAAAACGTATTTCAATTCATGACTCTAGATAAGACTATCAAGAGAATGAGCGTAGACTGTAGAGAATGGACAGAACATGAACCCTGGAACAACCTCCCCTTTTGTTAAGTGTTTGATGACAAGAAACCAACAAACTCAAGTTAGGAATTCTAACATCTCCCTCCGGAATATATTTAGCAATCTTAGAAGTCACCTTTCACGGGCCAGAGGCGGCCAGACGTTGATCTCTCCCTCTCTCTCTCTCCCTTCCTTCTGCCTAAAACTAAATAAATAAATAATCTTTAAAAAAATTTTATTTATTTATCTTAGAGGGGAAGGGAAGGAGAGAGAGAGAGAGAGAAATATCAATGTATGGTTGCCTCTGGTGTGTCCCCTGCCGGGAACTGGCCTGCAACCCAGGCCCGTGCGCTGACTGGGAATCGAACCCGTGATCCTGTGGTTCGCAGGCCCGCGCTCAATCCACTGAGCTACACCAGCCAGGGCTAAACACCAGTGTTTTGAAAATTATTGGCCATTATGCAGAGTAAATTATCTAAAATCTGCATCCTGTCCTGGGGCAGATTCACTTCTATTTTATTAGGAATTGGAAACTATAATGGAGGTTTTAAAAAATGTATTATCCCCATGTTCCTCGATTCTGATATTCTAGCATTTCCCTTTATTATTTTTCTCACATGAGAAAAAGTTTCTCTGAATTTGATAACAATTCTGCTCTAACAATGCTAGTGTTGGATAGTTGATCATTTTCTGTTGCTAGAATATTAGTTTTCTAGTCAACCTTAGAACTGCTTCTTATAATTTTGATCCATTTCTACACTTTTTTTCTTTCCTTGAACATTGCACTAGTTGGCTTTTTAGATGCCATATATATATATATCTTTACCCGAGGATATGTTTATTGATTTTAGAGAGAGGAAGGGAAAGAGTGGGAGAGAGAGAGAGAGAAATAAAGAAACATTAGTGTGAGAGAGAAACGCTGTTCTGTTGCCTCCCATACGCCCCATGACCAGAGATTGAATCCACAACCATTTGGTGTACGATGCTAATCAACTGAGCTACCCAGCCAAGACCTAAATTTTTAAAATTTTATTTTTCTACACAGAATAGTGAATTTATTCATGATAAACAACAAATGAAAGTTTCACATAAAGAACTTGCAAAGATGTGTAGGATAGACCTGCAATCTATGCATTATAAAAAATATTGGTATAAGATTTTAGAACTGGAAAAACATTACAGATTCTTGAAGCCTCTCCTTTGACATGGCATAAATTATTAAATTTCTATTAGGAAAAGAAAAGGAGTCCTATCTAGTCCTTCCTGGATTCTATCATTTCCTTCTAAGAAATGATGGAATTAGTGATGGAGGGACATGAGGATCACCACTAATGATTAATGGGAGGGGTTAGTCATATAAAACCAACCTCACCTCCAAGCTGCTGTCTCCTGGTTGAAGACTGAGACTTCTCTCTTCCCACATGGCTCAAAACAATTCAAATAGTAAGTTCACACACCTGACTATGGTTTCAGTTCCTTTGGTTTGGGGAGGAAAATGGGCTAAAAACCTATGGGCTTGTCAGAAACTGTGGAAGTTCCATTTCTCAAACTTCTAAATTACTATATTGGAGTTAAGGAAAACCGGTTTCTGTTATGCGTTACCAGTAAAGGCGGTTTTCCATGCACTTGAACACTGGGAATTTCACAAAGATGCTGTAGGGAGGAAGATGGGGGAAAGGAATGCGGGAGAAGACACACTCCAAGAAGGAAACTGGGGGAGGCATCAAAAAGTTCAGAGGCCAGAATGTCTTCTTCTCTTTTTCTTTTTTAGTTTATTGATTTTAGAGAGAGAGAGAAAGGGAGAGAGTTCCCGCAATCTCCCTCTCTCTAACCAGTTTCTGGTCTTTGCTCAACTCCTTTTCTTTTTATTGAATTAATTAGGATGACACTGGTTAACAAAATTAAACAGGTTTCAGGTGCATCCCACAATGTTTTAGGTGTGGTTGTTAATGATTGTGAGTTTGCTGTTATTTTACTGTTCATATTTTTATCTTCTTTTTTTGTATGATTGTTCTTTATTTTTTTAAAATATATTTTATTGATTATACCATTACAGTTGTTCTATTCCCCCCTTCATTCCCCTCCACCCGCACACTCCCTCCCCCACCATTCTCCCCCCCTTAGTTTATAACCACGTGTCTCAAGTTCTTTAGATTCTATATTTCCCCCACTATTCTCGCCCTCCCCCCTATCTATTTTCTACCTACCATCTATGCTATTTTCTGTGCCTTCTCCCCCCTTCTCCTCCTCCCACCCCCGTTTCTAACCCTCCATGTGTTCTTCATCTCTATGGTTCCACTCCTGATCTAGCTGTCCTCTTGGTTTGCTTTTGTTTTAGGTGTGGTTGTTAATAACTGTGAGTTTGCTGTCCTTTAACTGTTCATATTTTTCATCATCTTTTTCTTATATAAGTCCCTTTAGCATTTCATATAATAAGGGCTTGGTGATGATGAACTCCTTGAACTTGACCTTATCTGAGAAGCACTTTATCTGTCCTTCCATTCTAAATGAAAGCTTTGCTGGATAAAGCAATCTTGGCTGTAGGTCTTTGGATTTCATGACTTGGAATACTTCTTTCCAGCCCCTTCTTGCCTGTAAGGTCTCTTTTGAGAAATCCGCTGACAGTCTGATGGGTACTCCTTTGTAGGTGACTGTCCCCTTATCCCTTGCTGCTTCTAGGATTCTCTCCTTCATTTTAGTCTTGGCTAATGTAATTATGATGTGCCTTGGTGTGTTCCTTCTTGGGTCCAACTTCTTTGGCACTCTCTGAGCTTCCTGGATTTCCTGGAAGTCTATTTCCTTTGCCAGACTGGGGAAGTTCTCCTTTATTATTTGTTCAAATACGTTTTCCACTCGTGGCTGTTTCTTTCCCCCTTCTGGTACCCCTATAATCCGGATGTTGGAACGTTTAAAGATGTCCTGGAGGTTCCTAAGCCTCTCCTCATTTTTTTGAATTCTCATTTCTTCATTCCTTTCTGGTGGGATGTTTTGTTCTTCCTTCTGGTCCATTCCATTGATTTGAGTCCCAGTTTCCTTTCCATCACTATTGGTTTCCTGGACATCTCCCTTCATTTCAATTAGTTTAGCCTTCATATGTTCCTCTAATTTGTGACTGTAATCTACCAATTCTGTGAGCATCCTGATAAATAGTGTCTTAAATTGGGCTTCTGAGAGGCTGGCAATCTGTTGGTCGCTTAGAGTTATTGGCTCTGGGACTTTGAGTTCCTCTTGCGCCATCTTTTGGGCTGTTTGTGCCTGTTAAGTAGCAGGATCGGAGCCCTAGGTTTTCACCAGAGCAGGGCAACTCAGTCGCTGGGTTGTGACGTTGTATGTGGGGGCGGGGTCAAAGAGGGACAATGGCTTCCTGCTGCCGCGACCCCCACCGGCACCACAGCCACCACTGTCACCAGGCCCACGTGTTTCGTTCCACTGCACGGGAGTGTGCCACCGCTGTCAGCCCTCCACCACTGGGTTCGTCCCCTGGGGCCTGCGTGGTCCATCTCACTGTGAGCGAATGTGCGACCTTGGTCAGTCTGCCCTGCACCCCGACTGGCTTTGGGCTGCCCGCGCCTAGCGCCTAGGTCGGGGGATCTGTCCTGCTCGACCCAGCTCCACTGCTGGTTCCGCCTCTCTTACCGTCCCCGTTGAATGGTTCGTAGCTGTCGGACTTCCGTATAATTCCGTTTTCTGGTCTTTGGGTGTGTCCTAGTTCTCCAAAACTTTTGTTGTAGTCAAACTTGGTTGTGGGAGAAGGCACAGTGTTTCCACCTATGCCTCCATCTTGGCGGAAGTTTATATTTTTATCTTCTTTTTCTTAGATAAGTCCCTTTAGCATTTCATATAATAAAGGCTTGGTGATGATGAACTCCTTTAACTTGACCTTATCTGAGAAGCACTTTATCTGCCCTTCCATTCTAAATGAAAGCTTTGCTGGATAGAGCAATCTTGGATGTAGGTCCTTGCCTTTCATGACTTCTAATACTTCTTTGCAGCCCCTTGCCTGCAAGGTCTCTTTTGAGAAATCAGTTGACAGTCTTATGGGAACTCCTTTGTAGGTGACTGTCCCCTTATCTCTTGCTGCTTCTAGGATTCTCTTCTTAATTTTAACCTTGGGTGATGTAGTTATGATGTGTCTTGGTATGTTCCTCCTTGGGTCCAACTTCTTTGGGACTCTCTGAGCTTCCTGGACTTCCTGGAAGTCTATTTCCTTTGCCAGATTGGGGAAGTTCTCCTTTACTATTTGTTCAAATAACTTTTTCCACTTGTTCCTCTTCCCCTTCCCCTTCTGGTACCCCTATGATTCGGATGTTGGAACATTTAAAGATGTCCTGGAGGTTCCCAAGCCTCTCCTAGTTTTTTTTGAACTCTTGTTTCTTCATTCTGTTCTGGTTGGATGTTTCTTTCTTCCTTCTGGTCCATTCCATTGATTTGAGTCCCAGTTTCCTTCCCATGACTGTTGGTTCCCTGTACATTTTGTACAGGTGGGCCTTCATTTCACTTAGCATAGCCTTCATTTTTTCATATAATTTGCGACCAAATTCAACCAATTCTGTTGGCATCTTGATTAACATTGTTTTGGACTGTGCATCTGATAGGTTGGCTATCTCTTCATTGCTTAGTTGTATTTTTTCTGGAGCTTTGATCTGTTCTTCTGTTTGGGCCCTTTTTTGGGGGGGTCTTGATGTGCCTGTTATGTAGTGAAGGGTGGAGCCTTAGGTGTTCACCAGGGTGGGGCAACCCACATCTCTGGGTTGTGATGCTGTATGTGGGGGAGGGGTCTGAAAGGAAACAATGGCACTTGTTCCACTCTCTGCCAAATTTCATTCACTTTCCCCAGTTCCCACAAACAAACTGGGCCCTTCTGGTGCTGATTCCTGGTGGGTGGGCCTGCGCATGTTCTAGGACTCTATGGGTCTCTCCAATGAGCTCTCCTGTGACGCTGGGAGTTTCTCCCTCTGCCTCAACCCCCCCACCCCCAGGTGTTTTCAATCAGTGGTTTGAGGCTTTATTACCCTTGTGCTGGGACTCTGGGTTGCGCGATCCATCCCACTCCCCAGTTGATCTGTGTGAGAATGTGGGACTGTCCTGTCTGCAATACATCACCTCGCCGGGTTTGCCAGCTGCTGCCTTGCTCACCCCACTCCACAATCCACTGCCTCACTGGGTCCACCAGCCACTGCCTTACCCACCCTGGCCCTCCAGCTGCTACCTTGCTGTTAGTTCTCTCTGCCCCACCTACCGGTCAGGATGGATGTGTCTTCTTTAACTCCTTGGTTGTCAGACTTCTATACAGTTCAGTTTTCTGTCAGTTCTGATTGCTTTTTGTTTTTAAATTGCTGTTGTCCTTCTTTTGGTTGTGCGAGAAGGCACAGTGTGTCTACATATGCCTCCAACCATGTGCCCTGACTGGGAATCGAACCATGATCATGTGGTTCGCAGGCCCGTGCTCAATCCACTGAGCTACACCAGCCAGGGCCAACTGGTACTCTTCGAGTGGAGAAAGAATTTTCTCTCTCTCGAGGCCTCCTGATCCAGGTCTTCTTTTCAGCAAACCAAACATACATTGTGTCTCCTCTGACACAGTCCTCCTGGAATGGGCCTTCTCAGGGAGAGGCAACGGGTTCCAAATTAGCTGGAGATGGTGGGACAGGTTTGGGTTCCTTGTCTGCATCTGTGAACCGATCTGTGTAGTCTTACCCTGACCCTTGGTAGAGAAGATAGACACTGTCGAACCTGCTACATTTTCTCCCAGTTACACACTCTCACCTCGGCATTTGTGAACAGCCCTTATCCTGGGGCTGATTCCAGAGAGCAACTCGCTCAGGAAATTGGGGTTCAGGCGTCGAGTCCACGTGAGTGATAAGGAATTTGATGGCCTCATCTACTGGGGATGGGGATGTACGGGAAAGGGGGCCACAGCTCTGAGCCAGGCGCATTCCCCTTCCAGGGCCTTTCATGACCTTTCTTGCTTCCTGTTGCCTGGTAGGTTGTACCTCCTGGAACCCACTGGCTCACCCTCTCACCCTTTGCAGTTATTTTCCATCATAATGTTGTATTCCCTGTGCTCTGAACAGTGATACTCATTAAGAATTGGTTGAACCCCGGCCAGGTGGCTCAATTGGTTGGAGCATAGTCCCATACACCAAAAGGTTGTGGGTTCAGTTCCTGGTCAGGGCACATGCCTCGGTTGCAGGTTCGATTCCTGCATACTGGAAGGGGTGCATATGGGAGGCAACTAATTGATGTTTATCCCTCACGTTGATGTTTCTCTTTCACTTCCTTTCTCATTCTCTGTCCCTCTCTCCCTTCCTCTCTCTCTGTGATCAATGAATATATCATCAGGAGAGGATTTAAAAAAATAAAGGAATTGGCGAATGAGGGATGGAGGGACGGAATGTTGCTTTACACTATGAGCCAGGCACTTGGGTGAGAACTTTCTATCCAATTCTTCAGCTTTATAATTATCCCTGTGTCTGCTTTAGAGGTTTAACATTTAGTTCACACCTAAAATATGGCAAATGGCCCTGGCTGGTGTGGCTCAGTGGACTGAGCACCAGCCTGTGAACCAAAAGGTCACCAGTTTGATTCCGGGTCAGGGCACGTGCCTGGGTTGCAGGCCAGGTCCCCAGCTGCAGACACGCAAGAGGCAACTGACTGATGTTTCTCTCCCACTCTTTCTCCTTCCTTTCCCCTCTCTCTAAAAATAAATAAAATCTTTTTCAGAAATGGCAAATGGACAGAAATTCATAGAGGCAGAGTACAAACTGATGGTTGCTGGGGGTTGGGGGGTGGGGTGGAGGATGGGCACAAAAAGAGAAGAGGATTAAATTAAGTACAGATCTTCACTTACAACATAGTCACGGGGATGTACTTTACATGGGGATGAAAGTACGGCACAGGGAGTACAGTCAATAATATTGTAATAACTATGTATAATGACTGGTGGGTTCTAGACTTACTAAAGTGATCACTTTGTAAGGTATAAATGTTGAATCACTATGTTGTACACCTGAAACCAATAGAATATTGTATGTCAACGATAATTAAAATATTTTAGAAATTAAATAGAATTTAAAACTATCTAAAAAAATAAAAGAATCACATAAATGGAGATCACAGGGAGGGTTATCAGTGGGAGGGGATGGGGGAAGAATGGGGGAAATGGTACGGGGACTAAAAAGCATAAATTGTAGGTACGAAATAGACAGGTAGCGGTTAGGAATAATATGAGAAATGGAGAAGCCAAAGAACTTGAATGTATGACCCATGGACATAACTAAGGTGGGGGAATGGTGGTGGGAGGGGGGTACAGGGCAGAGGGAAATAAAGGGGAGAAAAAAATGGGACAACTGTAATAGTATAATTAATAAAATATATTTTAAAATATAAAAAATTTAAAAAGAAAAGAAAGAAAAGCCCTGACTGGTGTGGCTCAGTGGAATGAGCATCAGCCTGTGAACCAAAGGGTCACTGGTTTGACTCCTGGTCAGGGCACACGCCTGGGTCGTGGGCCAGGGCCCTGGTTGGGGGCATGTGAGAGGCAACCACACATTGATGTTTCTCTCCCTCTCTTTCTCCCTCCCTTTCCATCACTCTAAAAATAAGTAAATAAAGTTTTTTTTTGTTTTAATAAAAACATGCCCTGGCTGGTGTAGCTCAGCAGATTGAGTGTGAGCCTGCGAATCACACGATCGTGGTTCGATTCCCAGTCAGGGCACATGCCTGGGTTGCAGGCCAGTTCCCAGCAGGGGACTCACAAGAAGCAACCATACATTGATATTTCTCTCCTCTCCTTCCCTCTGAAGATAAATAAATAAAATATTTTAAAAAATAAAAATAAAAAATAAAAAATAAAAACAACAAGAAAGATTTAGCTCAGAAACGTAGCAGCCTGCCTAAGGATTCATTACTGCCAAATCGTAAAATGGAATATAATTCTGTCAGTGGTGTGGAGGGTGTGTGTGTGTGAAATGTATACATAAGTGTTTATAAAATTATGTATGAGTATATATAATATATACATCTAATATGCATGTGTATGTGTAATGTATGGGTGCAAACAAGAAGCAGCAGTGAATATGTCTTATGGGGTAAAAAATATCTTCCTAGAAAAATAGGTATTTTTGACAGGAAGATGGAAAAATTCCACGCAGAGGGAAGAACTGAAATATAGACATGGTACTTTATGGATAGACCAGCACTTGTATTTTGATTTTATTTACTTATTTTTAGAGGGAGGGGAAAGGAGGGAGAAAGAGGGAGAGAAACAATGATGGGTTGCCTCTTGCATGTCCCCTACTGTCTCAGGCACGTGCCCTGACTGGGAATTGAACCACTGACCTTTCAGTCTGCAGGCTGGCACTCAATCCGCTGAACCACGCCAGCCAGGGCTAGCCCAGCACTTGTAATGAGGGGATCATAGGGACTTTCAGGATATGAAACCCACCACTAGGTTGTGAAGGTACAAGGGGTGAGATTGAATTTTTGTAAAAAGATTTTATTTTTTAAAGAGAGAGGAGGGGAGGGAGAAAAAGAGGGAGGGAAACATCTATCCGTTGCCTACACGCCCTGACCAGGGATCAAACCCACAACCCAGGCACGTGCCTCAACCAGAATTGAACCTGTGACACTTCGTCTTGTGGGATGACAACCCCAACAAACGGAGCCATGCTAGTCATGGCCAGAATTTTGAACTTTATCTTCAGACCTGTTAGATTTTCCTAGACGTTACATAGAATATCAGTGGTTTTGGAATTAAGCCTAAAACAAACCACCTCTATCTCCCCTTGGCTTTCTGGAGAAAAGAGAAAAAAAAAAGCAGTGGTGAAGCTTGCATGACCTCAGTTACTTTAATGAACTCTCTTTGTTTTACCCATTTAGATTTGGTTTCAAAATCGAAGACCCCGGTGGCGTGTCCAGAGAAGTAAAGAACCCAATGAACCTTTAGAACAGGAATGAGACCAGGAATTGGCCATGGGTCAACAATGCCAGGAATTGGCTTTGGCCACAACCATGGGGGAACAAGACCAGGAATTGGCCATGGCCATGGGGGAACAAGACCAGGAATTGGCCATGGCCATGGGGGAACAAGACCAGGAATTGGCCATGGCCATGGGGGAACAAAACCAGGAATCGGCCACGGGGGAACAAGACGGCCATGGTTCCTGAAGACTCTTCTGCCCAAGGCCTCCCACTGCCCACTTCCAGCCCCAATTCCAGTCCAGAAAACCCCATAAGAATGTGAATTTTTTAACTTTTAATTAATTTACTTTTATAGAGAGGGGAGGGAGACAGAAAGAGGGAGATAAATGGTTGTTTCTTCCATGCTCCCAAATAGGGCCTGGTCTGCAACCCAGGCATGTGCCTTGACTGGGAATGGAACTAGTGACCTTTTGGTTTGCAGGCTGGCACTCAGTCCACTGAGCCACACCAGCCAGGGCTAGAATATGAATTTTTTGCTCACTGGTATCTCCCCAGTGCCTGATTCATAGTAAACAATAAACTTCTTTTTAAATCCTCACCTGAGGATATGTTTATTGCTTTTAGAGAGAGAGGAAGGTGCGGGGGGAGAGAGAGAGAGAGACACCAATCAGTTGCCTCCCATACACATTTTTGATTTCCTGACCAGAATCAAACCCACAACCCTTTGGCACACGAGACGACACTCCAACCAACTGCGCACCTGGCCAGGGCAGTAAACTTGGGTGGAAGGTGCAATTCAGTTAGTCGAGAAATGAATCCTCAGGTGTGTTCTGCTGGAGGTGGTAGGTCCCACGTTAGACTACAAAGGCAGGAAAGGGTTGACTTCCACGTTGTATGCATAAACTGGCTTCTTTGACTTTTCTTTCCCCTTATCTCTTCCTCCTTAGGTACAGAAACTACGCTCAACGGCACCTCTCACTAGCAACCGTCTTATTTCACTGAAGCCAGAACAGGATGGACTGAGACACACATCAGTATATTTGATGTCATCAGCTGGGGCTCCAAATCTCTCTCATTCTTCCAGGGAACATGACCTTCTAAACATATCTTCAACTTCTCTGGAGGCTGAGCCTTCTGGAGATGGTAACGGGGACTTCAGGAGGCAGGCAGACCAAGGCACCATATGGCCCTACCAACGGAACCTGGCTGCACACTTTGGCAGATGTCAAGGAACATGATGATAAACTTATTTATATCTGTTTTTAAAAACCTAAACCAATAAACCTAAGCTATTTTTTATTTACCAAAGAGTAATATTAACCTGGCTGGTGTAGCTCAGGGGATTCAGTTAATTTTAACAATACCATCTGGAGGTAGGAAATTATCTCACATTTACAACGTATATCCATTAAACACAAACACAGACACAGACTTTTTAGCCATAAAAAAAAAAAAACCTGGCCGGGTAGCTCGTCCGGTAGCTCGGTTGGTTAGAGAGTTGTCTGTCCCAATATGGCAAGATTGTGGGTTGGATCTCAGCTCAGGGCACACACAAGAATCAACTAATGAATACATAAAATAAGTGGAACAACAAATCAATGTCTCTCTCCTTCTGTTTCTTTAAATGTTTGGGGGTGATGGATGTGCTCACTATATTGATTGTGCTGGTGGTTTTATGACTGTATACATACATTCAAATGCATGAAAACAATATCAAGTCAAATTTTAAAAACATTAGTTAGGATGAAAGCAACGATTAAGGAATCAGAACAATGTCTAACTTGTGGGGACTCAATTTAACAGGGAAGAACCCTGGGTTAGGTAAATGAGTCTGTTGGAATTTCCTTACAAAGAACCTTTTATTAGATGGCGTCCACTGCCACCTAGTGGTAGCAGGAGGAACTGCCACAAAAATTCACAGATGCAGATGCAAATTGTAGAGCAAGATAAAATATATTCGAAGGAGATGTTTGTATCCAGGAATGTACAGTCATTGTTTTTCCATAAACTGCACAGACATTAAAGGTAGAAAAATGTCCCAAGAGGCTCTTAACTTCCCTTTATGTTGATGACTTCAATGCTTCCTGGCACAATGAAAGGAATTAAAAAATAATAAATTAAAAAACCCTGGCCAGAGAGTTGACTTGGTTAGAGCATGATCCTCACACCAAGGTTGAGGGTTCGATCCTCAGGGCACCTATAAGACTCAACCAATGAATGCATGAATAAGTGGAACAACAAATCGGTGTCTCTTTTTCTCTCTAAACATCAATAAAAAGGAAAAAAAGCAAAGATGAAAAAAAAGGAAAGAAGAAGAAGAAATATGGGTTATTTAGAGCAGGGTTTGTCTGGGTAATTTCCCAGACCACCTAAACCGGAAACTCTGGAGGGGCCCAGCATCATGTGTTCACCCCTACCCTACCCTCGCTCCTGCATCACGGGATTCTGATGAATCTCTATTCAAAAAAACCCCACCAACGATTTTATTTATTTTAGAAAGGGAAAGGGAGGGAGAAAAACACAGATCACCTCCCTCTTGTACACACCCAGCCCAGGGACAAGAAACATAGGCCAGGCATGTGTCCTAACTGGGAATCAAACTGGCAACCTTTTGCTTTGCAAGAAATACCCAACCCTCTGAACCACTCCACTCCTGTCTGTAGCTTGGCTTTGAGTTTCCATGATTGAGGCCTGTGGTTTTATACCATGGGCGATGCTGCCACCTAGTGGGCATTTGGGGGACGTCCTGAGACATTTTTTTGTTATCACAAATAATAGTGTGGATCGGTGCAAGGGTATCTAGTGGGTAGAGGTCAGGACCCGGACATCCTCCTGTGATAAAGAATTATCCAGTTCCAGCCTTGGACAGGTGGCTCAGTTTGTTGGGAGTGTCGTCCTGTGCACCAAAAGGTTGCAGGTTCAATCCCCAGTCAGGCCATATGCCTGGATTGTGACAGGCATGTGCAAAATTGAGGTTTCTCACATGGATGTCTCTCTGTCTCTCTCTCTCTCTCAAATCAATAAACATATTCTCTAGTTAGTACTAGAAAAGAATGATCCAGTTCTGAATGCCAATAGTGCCCAGGTTGAGAAACCCCACTCTACTATGTAATTTACCTCCACACTTCACCCCATTCAGCTGTCTTACCTGTGCCAGCTTTGCACATCCATGGGACCCTCATCCATGTCCCCAATCCCCCAAATATTTAACAACCTGCAGGGCACTAAGAAATCCTAGTGAGGGCCTGACCTCACTATGGGATCTGCCTGTGGGCATTCGCCTTAGTAACCTTTGCTTAATCATAGGGATGTCTCAGATTTATACTTTTTTATTATTAAAAATGTTTAATGACAGTGACATTCAGCATTATATTAATTTCAGGTGTATAGCATAGTGATTAGACACTTGTGTAACTTACCAAGTGATCCCCCCAATAATTTCCAAATCAGTGGAGGTCCCATGGCTTTCGGAGACCTGAGGGTCCACCTGGCCACTGGGTCTCATGTGAAAATTCTAATGACTCCTTCTTCCTGCTCACTCATTCCTGATTAAAAGTTGTGGACTTCTTTTTTGTGTTTAATATTCCAGAAGCTTTATTTGATTGGAAAGTGGCATGCCTATCTCCTCACAAATAAACACGTAAATATTCTAAACAAAATGTTGTCATACTCTATTCAATAATAACATAAAAGGATGATGTGACCAAGCTGACTTATCAGGAGTACAAAAAAAAGTCTGATATATTCATCATCCATTAATGATGGGAGATCTTTAGAAACTAGCAATAAATTCCAGCAAATATCAACAGCAACGATGAAGTATTGAAAACATTTCCCGTGGGGTTGGGGATAAGATGATGTTCACCCTAATGGTATCTGCTAAATGTCACATTGGCCCTTTGCCCTTCAACCTTGTCCACATGTCTGATTAATTTTAATGACTTACGTGGAGGTCCTCTGGATTCAGAAGCCGGTTTCTAATCTTTCTCCCTGTATCAACTTCAACCCATAGCACGTTACCTCCTTCTACTAAAAAATTCTGTCCGCCCGCCCGCCATCTGCCTGCACTGTGGTCCAGATACTGTTACATTCACTCAAATGACAAAGACAATCTCCCAGGCTCCCACCTCCAGCTTTCCCGTCTTACCTACCTCAGACTGTCACCCCCACCAGCCAGGTGAGTCAGGCCCCCAGCTCTCCTGACATGGCCCTCTTCCCTAACCCTGACCCCAGGTCCTTGGACTTGACCTTCAGCATCCACTTTCTGCAGCTCTCTCCAGAATGTCCCCAGGAGACATTGTAACTCATCTCCTCGCCACTTTTCAGTCCCCTGATTGATGTTTTTTTTTTGCCTGGTGTGGGAAATGTCCCTGCTAACGTTCTTGAGAGAGTAACTAAGATGCTACACAGATGCATTAAATAATATTTAAAGGAAAAAAAAAGAAGCCCTGGCTGGTGTAGCTCAGTGGGTTGAGCACCAGTCTGTGAACTGAAAGGTCACTGGTTCAATTCCTGGTCAGGGCACATGCCTGCATTGTGGTCCAGGTCCCTGGATGGAGAGGAAACTGAGCGATATTTCTTTCTCACACTGATGTTTCTCTCCCTCTCTTTCCCTCTCTCTAAAAATAAATAAATTAAATCTTTAAAAGAAAAGAAATCTCTTCTCTTTGAGTCATTGTATTGCATACAAGATAATGTAGTTTGGTTCAAATGCCTTTAGCCATTTTAACATCTCTTTCAAATAACAGCAATGAAAAAGTTAATACTAGGTTAGAACCATGGATGGTATTGTGGTAATAGCATCTGATTAGTAGTAAACAACATTTTTTGTGTGTATTTTCCTTACGTCTCTTTTTTAACTGTATTTTCATTGTTGGCACGATTACAGGTCTTCCCATTCCCCCCCCCCGCTTTGCCCACCTCCCCCCGGCCCTCTCGCCCCTCCCCTCTGGATGTCACCATTCTGTCGTCTGTGTTTATGGTCAGGATATGCGATCTTGGCTAATCCCTTCGCCTCTTTCACTCAGTTCCCCGACCCCTCCCCTCTGACAGCTGTCAGTCTGTTCCATGTGTCCATGCCTCTGTTTATATTTTGTTCTTCAGTTTATTTTCTATTCCATTTATGGTAATTACAGGTGTTTCCCAGAACAATAGTGAGTTAAATTCCCTTTAAAGACAATATTTATTTTAGATATAACTTAGAATACTCCTCTACAAAGCATTGAATAATACAGCCAAGACGCCCGTACAGCAACATTCGTCACGGTGGTACGTGAAAAGCTGTACTTTGGGAAACACCAATCCATTAGCCACACTCATAGCTCCAGTGGCCTTTCTAAAATGCAAGTAGGACCATATCATTCTCCCAAGTCAAAACTGCAGTGTCTCTGGGAGAAAGAGACACTACTTTCCCAAAATATAGCTTATGAGAGAACACACCTAACATTCAAGTCCTGGCTTCCTGATACCACGCTCCCCTCCAGGGAGCCAGGGCTGCTTGGAGAAATGGCCTAGTACAAGGCTGGGGAGGGGAGGTACAAGATGAGCCTGGAACATTGTGCCCGAAAAAATGGGCTCCAAAGTCTTTTTTTTTTCTTCTAATGTCAAAAAGACACAGCAGCCAGCTGGAAAGTGTTCCCATGACCAAAATTGGAACAATTCCAGGGAAAAGTAAATTCTAACAGTAAGACATTATAACCTATAAACTAAAGTTAGAATTCATAAGTCAACAACAAATTGATAAATATGGGGGGAAGGAAAACCTAATTTAGAGAAGTATGCCAACAAACAAATATAGAATGAGGGATAGAGTTAGAAACTCATAGTTGTGGGCAAGAATCCTCAAAGGCTACTATCACTAACCATAAATAACTGGTTAGTGATAGTAGGAGAAGAAACAGGCTATTTATAGATCTCAAAGGATCCCCCACAGATTATTAATTAGAAAGGGACAATGATAACATTGCAGTGGCGGACACTGCTCTAAACAAACAAAAGTGAACACTGTCAACATTAGGACAAGTGGATACCAAAAACATCCTGACAAAATGCACTGAGAAGAAACCAAAGTCACTTGTGCAGCCAAATGCACATCTTAAAGTCATTTTTTTTTCTCTCTCTCTCTTTTTAATTCCTTTATTTATTTATTTTTAGAGAGAAGGGATGGGAGGGAGAAAGAGAGGGAGAGAGACATCAGTGTGTGGTTGCCTCTTAAGGGCCCCCAACTGGAGACCTGGCCCTCAACCCAGGCACGTGCCCTGACTGGGAATCGAACTGGCGACTCTTTGGTTCACAGGATGGCGCTCAGTCTACTGAGCCACACCAGACAGGGTGCTCCTTGGTATCTCTTATGAGAGCACCCATCCCATTCGCGAGGCTCCACCCTCATGATATAATTTCCCCAAAGCCCCACCTCCAACACCATCATCACATTACTGATTGGACGTCAACACAGGCATTTGGAAGGATCACAGATATTCACTCTACAGCCACCCTGTGCCCCTCTTACCTGTGACAATAATATTCTATGTATATACATATTATGTGTATATTTTATATGTTGATATATCACATATTTTAGCATATTTTATAATTACCTAATATGCTGTGCTCTGGCCAGCGTGGCTCAGTGGGTTGGAACACCGTCTTATGCACCCAAAGGTCACGGGTTTGATTTCTGGTCAGGGCACATCCCTAGGTTTTGGGTTCAGTCCCCACTCACGGTGCGTACAAGAGGCAAACCAATCAGTGTTCTCCTCTCATCGTTGTTTCTGTTCCTGTCTCTCTCTTCCTCCCTCCGCCCTCTCTGAAATCTATAAGCATGTCCTTGGGTGAGGATAAAAAAGAATAATGATATGCTGTATTACATTACAAATATTTATATATTATACATTCCTTCCCTCCTTTTGTACACAATGGTGGCGACCATTCACATTACTGTCCACTTCACTGTACATTCGTCTCTTTTGGTCCCTAAAGAAATTCACACTTTAGAATTTTACACGGAGGCATAAAATCCCATTGAATGCATTCATCAGAATTTGCCTAGCCTGTTCCTTCTTGAAGAATACCAAGTTTATTTCCAACAGCTTATTATTACAAGCTATGGTATGACGGAAATCAGAGTTGGGCACAATTTAAGTTAGCATACGACCCGGAAGTAATGAGTGTGGTGCCGTGTCCCTGGCTGATTTTGACCGCCCCACGCTCTCTGTGTTTCAAAATATCTACCTGCACGGATGAGTGTTACTATCTCTGAATTCTTCACTCTCTGTCCATTCTGCTGAGGACCATTATATAAAATCAGTCTAAAGATAAATACTTTTAGTTTATTTTCCATACACCCCTGCACAAACTTTCCTCTCTCAACTGCCACACCTACTTGGAATTATGGTATTTTAGAGCCAGGATGNTTATATATTATACATTCCTTCCCTCCTTTTGTACACAATGGTGGCGACCATTCACATTACTGTCCACTTCACTGTACATTCGTCTCTTTTGGTCCCTAAAGAAATTCACACTTTAGAATTTTACACGGAGGCATAAAATCCCATTGAATGCATTCATCAGAATTTGCCTAGCCTGTTCCTTCTTGAAGAATACCAAGTTTATTTCCAACAGCTTATTATTACAAGCTATGGTATGACGGAAATCAGAGTTGGGCACAATTTAAGTTAGCATACGACCTGGAAGTAATGAGTGTGGTGCCGTGTCCCTGGCTGATTTTGACCGCCCCACGCTCTCTGTGTTTCAAAATATCTACCTGCACAGATGAGTGTTACTATCTCTGAATTCTTCACTCTCTGTCCATTCTGCTGAGGACCATTATATAAAATCAGTCTAAAGATAAATACTTTTAGTTTATTCTCCATACACCCCTGCACAAACTTTCCTCTCTCAACTGCCACACCTACTTGGAATTATGGTATTTAGAGCCAGGATGGCCATGCTTTTGAAAAAAAAAGTCTTGGAAGAAAACACAGGAGGCGCATACAGTTTCACAGGAAAAAAGCAAGCAACCATTTGCTGGAGCAGGTGGTCAAGGCTTGATTCCTGTGCCCTCTGCTTACTGGGAATGTCCCAGCCATCGAAAGTTCCACCGGGAAGTACCTGTCCCGAGATTTTTGAACTGCGATGAATAACAGCAGCCTGTCCAAACCGAGAGCAGTTCATTTCTGACTGCACCGCCCAAACTAATCTCCGTTTGCAAACACTCCTTCCGAGGCACCAAAAGCAGTGTAATTTGGGTCAAGAGTCCTGGCTGATTTTTCGGTTTCATTCAAATTATTATTCGTTTCTTGGGGTGCTTGGGTGCTAATGGTTACCACAAAACACATGCCCAACGTCTTTTGAAACAAGGATAATTGGAACCCCTGCTATTGTGTTTCTTGGGGAGAAAGACACTTGAAGCTCTGAGCCCGGTTTTCATTCTTTTGTAAGGAGTTTCTCGCAATTTCAGTCAAGGGTCTGCAAAGGGCTGGGCGCTCCATCAACCCGGGGAGGAGGCCGAACGATATGCGGATGAATGGGGAGAAGGGGTCACAGGAGTGTCTCTACACCCGAAGCAGCTGCTGACCCGGCACCTGGGATTTCTTACCGTCAGCAGGAGCTTGCACTGACAAGTTTCTTTCCTTTCTGTTTTCTTTCCTTTTCTTCTCTCTCGCTCTCTCTCCTTTTCTTTTTGCCTTTCTGCCAAAACCCCGTCCAAGGAGACCTTTAAACAAAGACTAAGGCGCCTTGGGTGACCAACAGTGTGGGGTGGGGAGGGAATCCGGGACATAACCATCTACCCGTCTAGGCTGTTCTGATGTGACTATTCCTCCTCCTTCTCCGGGGCGTTCTACTAACCGCGACCGATACTGTTGCCACGGAGACTAAAGCTGGAGTGGGGACAGGAAGGGGTAAGGAAGATGCAGGTGAGACTCCAGACTGCAATTTCCAGGCTCTCAAGTCGCACAGTGTGTGGTCCCAAAGAGTCAGTCTAGGCCCAGAGCAGGTGGTCAGTAAATACCTGTATTTGTTATTTGTGAAGAAGTGAAAATACAGGGTCTTTGGTCATGGATTTCACCTCCCTGAAGTCTCGGTTTACAGGAACAGGGCTGTGGAAGCCATTCATTCATTGCTCCCTGACTAACCAGGCCTCCCTGCGCAGGTGGACACTGGGGATTCCCTGGGTCAGCATCACCTGGGCAGGTGGCGGCTTGTTGAAATGCAAATTCCCGGGCTCCTCCAGACTTCCTGAAGCAAAAATACCTCGTCCAGAGTTTCCATCCACCTTCACAATCCATGACCAGGCCGGGCCTCACCCTGGTCTGGGAAATGCGCGCGCACGCTGCGGGCGCGCGGACACTGCGCCCAGCCCTGGGTTCGTTCCTCTCTGGCCACATTGGCCTGTCCTGCTCCTACTGGGCGCCCAGTCCTGGGCACGGCGAGGGACATCTGACCGTGGACTGCCAGTTCAGGGTCCGGCGCAAAGGCCCAGGGACTCAGTTTCCCCACCAGTCAAACACATCAAGGCTTTCATAGTCCACACCTCTGCTCCCCCAGCGACCACCTCTGCCCATAAACCACCAACGACAGCTGGACGATGACCCCACTTTGGCAGGGTTTTCACGTGGAAGGACCCTATGTCTCAGAGCCACCGAGGCATGGGAGGAAGGGTTCCAACCCCTCCAGCCCCAAACTCAAAACTTTGCGGTCACCTCGCCACTTTCCCAGGACAGGGGGTGGCCCGGGGCTCAGTCGGAGAGGGGAGGGCAGCCTCAGGCACCTGGCGGGAGGGGCGGCACCAGAGACGGGCATCCAGGCCCGGGAGGTCGCGGAGGACCTAGTCTCCGCCGGCCCCTCATCCCCTGCGACATCCCTGTCCCACCAGGGAAACTGAAGTGGAGAGGGGACCGCCTCCCCCAGGGTCCAGGGGTCCCTAGGACACCCGCGCTCACTTCGGTGCGGGCACTTGGCCAGCCCCCACTGATCCCGGGGGTCCAGGGCCCCCCAGGACCCCAGTGCGGACCTGGAAGGCGCTCTGGGGACCGCCTGGCGAGTGTGGGGGCGGGCAGGGCACGCGGGGACACTCACCTCCGAGCCCGGGGCCCCGAAACGTGGACGAAGGGAGGCTGCCATGGGACTCACTGGGAGCGGCGTCTTCGCGGAGGTCGGGCTGCAAGGAGTGGGAGGGGCCGCTCGGGTCACGTGTGCGCCAGGTGTGCGACCTGGGCCGCCAAACCCGTGCCGGCCGCGGGGGCGCGCCTGCCCTTTCGGGGGGCCACCGGCAGGGGCGCACCGTGAGGTCACTGAGCCCCTGGTCCTGCCCACGGGCTGCCCTGTGGCCGGGGCCCCTCCCCGGAGCACCGTCGCCAGGAGACCCCGTGCAGCCAGGGCTAGGGTGCTACCTCATTTATTTTATTTTATTTTATTTTATTTTATTTTATTTTATTTTATTTTATTTTATTTTATTTTATTATTCCATTCTATTCTTTATTATTTTATTTTACTTTATTTTACTGTATTCTATTCCATTCCATTCTATTCTATTTAAATTTTATTTTTTTAAAGATTTTATTTAGTGTTTTTAGAGAAAGGGAGGGTGAAAGAGAACGGGAGAGAAACATCAACGTGTGGTGGCCTCTCCCGCGCTCCCCACTGGGGACGTGGCCGGCAACCCAGGCATGTGCCCTGACTGGGACTCCAACCTGGGACCCTTCAGTTCGCAGGCCGGGACTCAATCCACTAAGCCACACCAGCCAGGGCTATTTTATTTTACATTGATTGTTCAATTATAGTTGACATTCAAATTGATGGTATTGTCAGGTCTACAGTTTAGTGGTTGGATATTTATATAATTTACGAAGTGTTCACCCCAATAGATCTAGTGTCCACCTGGCACCACGCATAGTTATTACAGTATCGTTGTCTATATTCACTGTCCTGTAGTACTATACATCCCCATGACTATTTTGTTAATCTCTTCCCCAACCGGGGATCAAACCCACAACCTAGGTATGCACCCTGACGGGGGATCAAGCCCCGAAACTTTTGGTGTACAGGACGACGCTGCTATCGACGGGGCCGCCCGGCCAAGGCGCCACAGCAGTTTTAGACCTGCAGTTTCCACGTGCGCGCTCCGCTCCTGGCCGTTGACTGCTTGGAACGTGGCTAGTCCAAACTGAGATGTGCTGTCACTGGGAAACCCACACCCACACCGGGTTTCGAAAACCTGGAAGTAAAAACAGAGTAAAATACCTCACTGGTCATTTTTCTTACACCGGCATCATTGGTTCAAGTGGTAGTATTTTGTATATGTTGGGTTTGGTAAAACTTCTTAAGATGAATTCCACCAGAGTGTTCTTTTACCTTTTTAAAGTCTTCCCCAATATAAAACTGCAAAAGAAAATTTGTATTTATTGATTTTAAAGAGAGGGAGGAAGGGAGATAGAGGGAGAAATACCGATTTGTTGTTCCATTTATTCATTCATTCATTGGTTGCTTCTTGTATGTGCCCTGACTGGGGATTGAACCTGCAACCTTGGTATATCTGGATAATGCTCCAATCAACTGAGCTACCTGGCTAGGGCTGTGTGTGTGTGTGTGTGTGCACGCACGTGCACACACACACATACACACTTCTTATATACATAATAAGAAGATATATATATATATTCTTAGGTATCATTCTAGGTGCTTTGTAAATATTAACTCAGGCAGTCCTCAAGATAATTCCTATTTATTTATTTAATTTGCTTGCTAATCCCATTTTAAAGCTGAGGAAACTGAGGCACCAAGAGATGAAACTGCTGGCCCGGAGTCCCAGCATTAACTAGTGGAGAAGCTGAGAGTCAAATGTAGACAATTGTGTTTAATCCATGCTTCCTACTCAGTGGAACATTGAAAGTTGTAGAAAAGTGGGTACAAAAACTACTATCGTGTTAAAAAAAACAACAAAGAGGGGTAGGGGGCCCTGGCCAGGTTCTGAGTTGTTTGGAGTGCCTTCCCCCGCACCGTAAGGTTACCGGTTCGATCCCAGTTGGGGCAGGTACGGGAGGCAACTTACGATCGCTGCTTCTCTCACATCAATGTCTCTCTCTCCCTCCTTTCTCCTCTCTCTGAAATCGATAAACATCCTCAGGTGAGGGTTTAAAACATTTTTTTAAAGGCAGGAGGAGTGCCCACTGACAGTGTGATACACTCAGCATTGAAGTAATTCGTGTGAGCGATGTCACTTCCAGGAAGGGGACAGGGTGGCTTGGGACGAAGAAGGTGGAATTTTCAGTGAACAGTATTTCCCAGAAGGTGATTACGTTCGTGGAATTAAAATGCAACCACCATTGAAAGTGTACTACCATTGAAAAAGGGAGACTTCTCAAAATTGAAAACAATACCGTGGCTTTGTCTTCCCAGAACTCATCCCTGTTTGCCCTCGTGTTAAATGTTTATTTCTGTGGGTTTGAGCCACTGCATCCAAGGTGTATGAAGCATCGTTAAAGGGGGCTCTGAGGGCTGTTTCTTCACCCCGCCCCGGCCTCCCATGGTCTACCAGGGACACAGCCTGGAGTTTAAAAGAGGTAGATAACTGATATATTAGTGTAATGATTGACGTTCACTGCTGATTTAATCAAATGAATAATCATGGAATAAAGAAATAGTTAAGGAGCCCTGGCTGGTGTAGCTCAGTGCATTGAGTACAGGCCTGCGAACCAGAGGATCGAGGTTTAATTCCCAGTCAGGGCACATGCCTGGGTTGCAGGCCGGTTCCCTGCAGGGAACTCACGAAAGGCAACCATACATTGATGTTTCTCTCCCTCTCTCCTTCCCCCTCTAAAGATACATAAAAAGAAAGAAAGAAAGAGTTAAGGAACGAGTGGAGACACTGGAGAACAGCTTGGGTTTACATCACTGGCTCTTTTGGGTTCCTAGCAAAGGCAGCAGAGACCCCCACAGACCCTCCCCGCGGCTTTCTGCAAAGACCCCCTTTTCGAGGATACATTTGAATTGTATAAGAACCCCCAACGTGAGCAGACTGCTAATGGGCACCCTGGCCGCAGTCTGCCCCGTTCCCCCGCCAGGCTACTGGGCATGTTTCTGCCTCCAGGGCGGCCGTCGGGCAACATCCGTTGCTATGGAAACCACAGCGGGCCGGGAACTGCAGAGGGCTGAAACCGGAGTAGGGAGGGGCGCAAGAGCCTGGAGTTTTCCAGGACTGTGTTGACATGGGGGTTCGGATTCCCAGCCTGGGCTCCAATGCAGCCCCCTGAGCTGTTTGTGGGGGGATTACTGGGGACAGCGGCTGTGACAGGAGGCTTCTCCCGCTACTCCTACTCGGAAGCCCTCACCACATGCAGAAAAGCGTCCGAGTTCATGGGGGGCCCTGGGGACCACGCGCTCAGCTGTGCCCAGCAGTCAGCCCCATGCCTGGCTGGTCCCGGCCAGTGTTACCCAAGAGGGGCCTTCAGCCCCCTCCTGCAGGGTCACCAACCAAGGTGAAGTTTGCTAAACAT
This sequence comes from Sturnira hondurensis, assembly GCF_014824575.4. Taxonomy (NCBI): domain Eukaryota; kingdom Metazoa; phylum Chordata; class Mammalia; order Chiroptera; family Phyllostomidae; genus Sturnira; species Sturnira hondurensis. The sequence continues at coordinate 383,365 of NW_028086574.1, forward strand.
GCAGATTCACGGGCTCTTTCTTAGAGAAAAATAATTTCGGGAATCTTCCCGTGTCCGTCCCGCCATCCTGTTCCTACCTTATTTTCTCCAGATGGCCTATTTGTATATTGCCCTTCTCTCCCGTTCAGTGTCAGGGACTCTCCATGAGCAGAGCTGTGTCTTAGTCACCTCTGGGTTCGTTGTGTCTTCGATAGTCCTTGACACGGAGTAGAGCTACCGTACCTATAACCTGGCTCGAATGATTGAATAAATAGGTGGATGGTGTATTAATGGATGGATGGATGAGTGAATGGATGGATGGGTGGATAGATTGGTTGATGGATGAGTGAATTAATATATAGATAAGTGGATGGATGGATTGGTGGACGGGTGGATAGACTGACTGATGGATGAGTGGATGCATGAATGGATCCGTGGATAGATGGATGAATGGATAGATGGATGGATGGAGAGATGGATGGATATATGGGTGGATGGATGGATGAATTTGTCCTGTTCTGTTACACCGTAATCTCATAGGAGTTTACTGCAATGGAGCATATTCTGAATTCTTCTGGCCTCTAAGGAAGGTAAATGGTATAATCCTGGTTCCCACCTGTTTCATATATTCTCCAACAGGAGGAGTCAGATTCCAGGACAAGGATGAAGCACAGTTTCCACCAGATGAAGAGCTTTTTTTTTGTTCCAGCTTTATTGAGGTATAATTACAAATTAAAACTGTAGACATTTAAAGAGTATAATGTGATTATTGTGTAAACAATGTATTCATCATCTCACAGTTACCATTCCACTTTCTTGTTTTTAAAAAAATCATTTTTTAATATTTTAAAAATATTTTTTAAATTTTAAATATTTTTATTTTATTTTATTGATTTATCTTTAGAGGGGAAGGGAAGGAGAGAGGGAGAGGAACATCAATGTGTGGTTGCCTCTCATGTGTCCCCCGCTGGGAACTGACCTGTAACCCAGGCATGTGCCCTGACTGGGAATCAAAACTACAACCCTTTAGTTTGCAAGCCTGGGCTCAGTCCACCAAGCCACACCAGCCGGGGCTAAAAAAATTATTGATTGATTTGAGAGAGAGAGAAAGAGAGATTTGCTTTTCTACTTACCCATACATTCATTAATTGACTCCTGTAAGTGCCCTGACTGGGGATCAAACCTGCAACCTTGGTTTATCGGGCTGATACTCCAACCAGCTGAGCTACCCAGTCAAGACCTTCCTTTAATTCTTTCGTGTGTGGTGAGAACACTAACCATCTAAGCTCCTAACAAATTTCAAGTATGCAACACAGTGTTGTTAATGATCACCCATAGCTGTGCATTAGTTAGTGGGAGATCCTGGGTTCTCACAGGTCGGCCCATGTGTGGGGGCACACTTTCACCTGCCTTCTGCCAGTGGTGTGCCTGGATCTGAATCGGGTTAATTAGCTGTGCACCCCTGGACCAGTCACTCAGCCTCTCTGTGCCTCAGTTTCCTCATCTGCAAAATGAGGATCATAATGATGATGCCCATCCCATGGGACATTGTGGAGATCGAAAGGGAAAATGCGTGTAATCTCTTCACACAGAACTTGCACGTAATGGAGGCTCAAGCTGAGTCCTATGGAGTTACATTTCAAATGTTTTCTTTATTTCATAAGTATATTTGAAGACTGTCTTCTTGAACCCCACACATTCAAAATATCCTGTAACCAACATGCCATCGATATAAAACACTGTTAACGAGACGTTGCACATTCCTTCCTTCAGACAACGTCTCCGAAATCCAGTGCGCATTTTATACTTCGCAGCACAAGGTCAGTTCGCACTTTTCCCGGGCTCAACGGCGGGCCGGGTGTGGCTGGGCCTGCCACGTTGGAGTCACATGCTGAAAAAAAATGGCCAGCAGAGGGCGTCGTGACAACAGCAGGCAGTACCTCTAAACCCGATCCAACTGGAAAGAAATGTATCCGATCGCCAGAGCCTGAGAAAGAAGGCGGCTCACGACCCATGGACTCCGTCCCTTCTCCGTTTTGTGTCTTGCCTTGTGTCTCATCTTGCTAAGGAGATGGAAGCCGTCGACAGCAAGGACTTCCGAGCCTGACGACTCAGATCCAAATCCCGCTCCTCTGTGCCCAGGCTGTCCACCCAACTGACCCCAGCAGGGTCCAATTCCTCCTCCGGCCTCCAGTGCAGCCCCAGAGCCTCTTGGGCAGCCAGGGCCATCCTGCTGGGACGGACACCAGTCTAACCATGACCCTCCCCTGGCTAACGTCCATCAAGAGCCCCAGAAATATTATTGCTATTATTCCCTGTGGACGTATGCCTAGGTTGTATCCAACCTTTGATAAGTAAAAATGATGGCGTCATAAATAACCATGAAGACAGTGGGGTGCAATGAGGTTACTGGGAGAGAGAAGCTTCCCAGAGCAATGTTGATGTGCTCACGCTCTGGGCATTTCAGATATTTTTAAAAATTCTTTAATTTTTCTTAATGAGAGTTGACATTCAATATTATGTTAGTTTCAGGTGTTCAGCCTAGTGGTTAGATATTTATACAACTTAAGAGGTGGCCACCCAGATATTTCCAGTACCACCTGGCACCATCCCTAGTTATTACGATATTGCTGATCGTATTTTCTCTACTGCACTTTATATCCCCATGGGTATTACGTGTATTTAAAAGCGACCTGCCCTGGCTGGTGTAGTTCAGTGGATTGAGCGCAGGCCTGTGAACTAGAGGATCTCGGTTCGATTCCCAGTCAGGGCACATGCCTGGGTTGCAGGCCAGTTCCCAGCGGGGGACACACAAGAGGCAACCATACATTGGTGTTTCTCTCCCTTTCTCCTTCCCTTCCCCTCTCTCTAAAAGTGAGTAAATAAAATCTTTTTTTTTAAAAAAAGCATCCTGATACTTTGGCATCCTGAGCAGGGTGCTGCCACGTGCTCCCCAAGATGACCAAGTCTTCCACGCCGACTCGTTGCAGCGAGCAATGCCCCTCATTGCTACCACCTGCACAGGGCTGTGCGGTGAAGAGCTAACCTTTCCCACAGAAAGGTTTGTCCCTTTGTCCTTAGATCCTGGGTATAACCTCTGAACCAGGGGTGTCAGACTCATTTTCACCGGGGGACCACATCAGCCTCGTGGTTGCCTTCAAAGGGCCGAAATCATTTTAGGACTGTATAAATGTAACTACTCCTTAACAGTTAAGGAGTTGAAATTACATCCGGCCCTTTGAAGGCAACTACAAGGCTGATGTGGTCCGCCCCCCCTCCCCTGCCCCCGGCCGAAAATGAGTTTGACACCCCTGCTCTAAGCCCTTGGAATGTTCTTGCTAATAAGAGTTTCTTTGCTTATCCCCAGGAAGGAGAAAAGGCTGCCCCTTGAGCTTTGACTGCTCTCCACTTAAGACACAGCCTGGTTTCCGTGCTGCAGAAGTGTGTGTGTGTGTGTGTGTGTGTGTGTGTGTGTGTGTGCGCGCGCGCGCGCGCGGGGGGGGGGCGGTGGAGGTAGGAAGAGATTCATCTTAGATAAGACCAAGGAATTTTCTTCTTATGTCACTGCTCTGTGTCCTTGGTGTTTGATGTGGTAAGTGCTCAGTGCACCCCAGGTCTTCCTGCCTGCCAGGACAGCCCTGGCTGCTCCCGGGGAGCACAGCCCCCTCACCCCACACATCATTTGGCTGCAGAGCTCTCTGGAACTGAGCAAGAAGCAGAACACGTGCAGTCACTCAGCGAAGGGCCTCTCTGCTCAGAAACCCTCAAGCCGCCTCTCCTGCCCAAAATGTCGTCTGCATGTCCTGTTCTGCCTCTCTGGCCCCCTCACCATCGCGGGGTCTCTGAGAGCTCACAAAAACAAGAGTGTTCTCCATCTTTTCTGACAAGTTCTCTGAGGTGCTCGCGCTTCCCAGGGGTGGACAGACCTGAGCCATCTGTCACAGCGTCTGCTTTCCTACTGCTAATCCCCCCAACAACTGCGTGGGCTTCAGGCACCTCGAGCTGACCGTCCTGGGCTGGGGACATGCCGACCGACCACCTGTCTTGATCCCAGCAGCTGCAGCCGTGCTGGGGCTGGGGGGCCGCCAGGCACCCTGTTGTCTAATCTGAAAGGCGCTCCCTGCAAAGGCAGGGAAATCGTTCGCAAGATCACAGACGCCTGTTCATTACGTGTCCGGCAGAAAATCATAGCACCCACCACGGCACAGTTGCAGCACACACCCAGGCTTCCCCAAATTGGGACACACGGCTCAGCTGTTTTTTTCTAAACAGAGAACGTGGGGCATCAGGGAAGCCTCTAGCTGCCCTTCCTGTGGGACAAAGACGGTGTCGTAACAAAACCCAAAGTCCAAAGACTCCGGTCAGGCAAGCACAGCTCGTGGGGCCTTTAGGAACAGGCCGTGTCCTTCTGCGTGTGCTTCCAGTGCCTCCCCAGTCACTCACCAAAGTCACGGTTCCCAGGAACACCCTGTTCCTGTCCAGAGTGTTCCGTGCCGAGCTGGAGACCCGTGTGAGGCCCTCGTGGCAGCCTCATGCTCCCTGACCTTTTCTGGCCTCGGGCAGGGATGAGATGGTCCCACCTCCCAGGGTTACGTGAGGAACAGGAGGTGCTGAGAGCTGTGTGGGTCTCCAGGTGTGAGAGTGACTGGTGTGTGTCTGTGTGTCTCCGTGTGTAACTGTGTGTGACTGTGTATAGGTGTGCATGTGTCTATTTGTGTGTGTGGGTGTGACTGTGTGTATGTGTGTTTTCTGTGAAAGTGACTGTGTGTGAGTATATATGTTTGTGTATATATGTGTGAGCGTGTGCCTGTGTCAGTGTGTACATGAGTGTGTGTCTGTGTGAGTTGAGTGTGTGTTGTGTGTCTGTGTGGTCCCAGGGCTGGGAGGCAGGAATGGATGAATGGACCACAAAGAGGACCTTTAGGGCAGTGAAACTGCTCTGTGTGGTACGAGGGACACCCGTTGTTACACACCTGTGCGAAGCCACGGAACGCGCGCTGAGAGCGAACCCGAATGTGACCCGTGGGCTTTGGCCGATGACGATGTGTCAGTGTAGGTTCATCTATTTGGACAAATGTCCCATCCGGTGGAGGATGTGGATAATGGGGGAGGCTGTGCATGTGAGGGGCCAGGGGGTTTGTGGGAAATCTCTGTCCCCTGCTCCCAATTTCCCTGGGAACCTAGAAGGGGTTCTAAAAAAATTGAAGTCTTTATTTTTTTGTAATTTTTTAAAAGAGATTTTATTTATTTATTTTTAGAGAGAGGAGAAGGGAGGGAGAAAGAAAGGGAGAAAAACACCAGTGTACAGCTGACTCCCACACACCCCCCCCAACCAGGGACCTGGCCCGCAACCCAGTCATGTGCCCTGGTTGGGAATCGAACCAGGGACCCTTTTGTTCTCAGGCCAGCTCTCAATCCACTGAGCCACACCAGCCAGGGCAGCTATGGAGAAACCTTAAATATATATTACATTTGTCCCCACCTACAGAATCCACGACCCCAAGAGGGAACCCACGGCCACCCCGACTTCTGCTGTCTCAAATACCAACGTGCTTTAGTGGTTTAGCTGAGTCTCCAGCTGGGTGTTAAGCGCATCGTGGGGCTCACTTGAGGGGGCTGCAGAAGGGCCTGCTGAGCGGCCTGCTGCCTGGGGGGCTTCGGGGGTCCTAGAGTCGAGGTCAGGATCCACATCTGCTCAGGCAGCTGGCGATGGCCGAGAGAAGGGCCTCCGGTTTGCCCCTTGACCATTTCCAGCCTCTTCTCCGCACGATCCCTGGTCTCAGCCGCCTCTGCCTGATGGGTCTCCCCGCCTGCGTTCCCTTCCTTCCCCTTCTCCCGTCCCTCCTGGTTTCTATAGCAACAGCCAGAGGCTGAGCCTCACTGCAGCGGTGGGGGGGGGCTCCTGAGCTGGGGTCCTGGGGCCACAGACGCACGCCACTGCGTGTTTTGTGCCTTTTGAGATGCGTCATTTGGACCCCCTTTGCAGAGAGATGAGGTGGGGGTGGGAAGGAGGAGGCAGCCGCCACAGCGCCCCCCCCCCCCAATTCAGAGAGAGAGTATGAATCCATTCTCAGCAGCGACAACACAGCAGTTTCTGTCCTCGTGTTCACCTCCTTAGTGCCCTTGAAGTTGTACCTGAATCGCACAGAGTCGGATGGACACATACACCTGTGGGCACTCGTTGAGACACTTTGTCTTGCGTGTCCTCTACCTTCCCTGGGAAATGAAACCGCCCAGTTTCTGGCCTCTACCAGGTCGTTTGCTCATTCCTTTACCCCCAAATTATGGGTGTCGTCGGAAAATATTTATTGAGGTTCCACTATGAGTCAGCCCTGACAAATTCTCCACCCACGGCTCTTGTACTGATGTGAAGATATCAGTCAATAAATAGAACTTAAATAGCAGATGGTGACGAGTCTGTAAAGCGGAAGGAGGGTGAGGAGATGGAGAAAGAATGCAGGGGAGGGTCCTTTGATATCGGCTGATCCAGGAGGCCTTCTCGGAGGTGGTATCTGAGCAGACATGAAGGAAGAAAGGGCACACACCTTCCTATTATCAGGGAAATGGCCATGCTGGACGGACAGAAGAGCAACTGGGTGCATCTGGGAGAGGAGCACGGTGGTCCTGCTTGGAGGGCAGGAAGGAGGCCAGGACGCCTGATGGGGCGTGAGCAGGGAGGAAAGTGGATGGAGGTGAATTCAGAGAGGGAGCTGGGGACAGATCATGCAGCGTCTTTTAGCTGAAGTTTAGTGAATAAGCACATAATCAAATCCGTCACTAAGAGGCTCACAATTTTTTTTCTTAGAAATATATTTCCTTTCTTGGATGGATGGAAGGTTGGAAGAAGGGATGATGAATGGATGGACAGAGGCATGCCGGCCGGGTGGGTAGATGGGTGGATGGACGGAAGGCTGGAAGACGGAGGATGGACGGATGGGTGGATGGGTAGATGCTACAAGTAAAATAGACACTTCTTTTTGTTCTCCAAGGGGAAATTCTGAATTCTAGAAGTCCCCCTTAGTTTTTGTCCAGTGAAGATGTTGTCTATCCATGGAGAGAATGAGGACGATTGAAGGACGGTCTCCTCCGTGCATGCAAACACCTGTGCCGCGGGGTCATGTTTTCCTATCTCCACCCCCAGCCCAGACCTCCCTCCTGGGCTCCCGAAACACGTACCCCCCTATCGGCGGGATGTTGCCTTGGATGACATTCTGTATGAAGAGTGAAAGTCCAGAACTGCTGAAACTTTCCGCACATCCAGCACTGCAGCGACAGGTTGGGGTTCTCCAAGCCGTGTCTGTGCCAGGCCGCTTCTCTCCAGGACAGCCTTCAAGTCCTGCTGGATTTCCCAGTCTCTGCAGAAGGCTCCTTCTCCTAAGCCGGCACCGTCTCTTGACGAGCCTGCTGGTGTCCAAAATGGGGCAATGTGGGGAAAAGGTCTAGAATGCTTTATTTCTATTTCAAAGTTCACCTTTTGAAATGATCTATTTGCCGTGGCCGGTGAGGCTCAGTGGATTGAGCGCAGGCCTGTGAACCCAAGGGTCGCTGGTTCGATTCCCAGTCAGGGCACATGCCTGGGTTGCGGGCCAGGTCCCCAGTGGGGAGCACACAAGAGGCAACCACACACTGATGTTTCTCTCTCTCTCTCTAGCTCCCTCCCTTCCCCTCTCTAAAAATAAATAAATAAAATCTTTTTAAAAAGACTGAAATTTTGACACATGCTACAACATGGACAAACCTTGAGGACACTATGCTAAGAGACATAAGCTAGTCGCAGAGAAAAAAAATATTATGATCCCATCTCTAGGAGGTCTCTAAAGCAACCAATTTCATAGAGACAGAAGGGAGAATGGTGGGTGCCCGGGGCTAGAGGGAGGGGTGGGGAGTCACTGTGTGTTTAATGGGGACAGGGTGTCAGTTTTTACAAGATGANAGTGGGGAGCACACAAGAGGCAACCACACACTGATGTTTCTCTCTCTCTCTCTAGCTCCCTCCCTTCCCCTCTCTAAAAATAAATAAATAAAATCTTTTTAAAAAGACTGAAATTTTGACACATGCTACAACATGGACAAACCTTGAGGACACTATGCTAAGAGACATAAGCTAGTCGCAGAGAAAAAAAATATTATGATCCCATCTCTAGGAGGTCTCTAAAGCAACCAATTTCATAGAGACAGAAGGGAGAATGATGGGTGCCCGGGGCTAGAGGGAGGGGTGGGGAGTCACTGTGAGTTTAATGGGGACAGGATGTCAGTTTTTACAAGATGAAAAAGTTCCGGAAGCACAACAACATGAATCTATTTACTACCACACAACAATCCACTTAAAAATGGTTAAGAGGGTAAATGTTATCTTTTGTGTATTTGACCACAATAAAAAAAATTGGAAAAAAATGAGGGTCTTGGGAAGTGGGAGCTGGAATTATCCAGGGTTGGTATTTTGCCTAAAGAGTATGGGGGGGGGGTGGGGGGAGATAAAGAGATGAATAGATGGTAGATGATAGATAAGATAAATAGGTGATATAAACAGAGATGATACATAGACAGATGATACTTAAATAGATGATATGTAGATATTGATGGCTAAATACAGATAAATAAATGATAGATGAGAGACCATGATAGTGAAATTGAGTAGATGCAGAAAATGATAAATATAGATAGATAAGAGATAGACTTCACAGCCAAGTAGACAGATGATGAGACAGAGAGAGAGAGAGCTGAGGTCAGTAGAGAAGTCAACGAGGTCCCAGGATTGAACCCACAGTCTTACTGCAGAGCTTGGAAAATTCCTCTCTCTGCGGCTCTCTGCACCATTTTTAGCCCCTCGCCTCCAGGTTTCCATGGCAACAGCCAGAGTTCCCGCATCCTCTAGAAGAAGGCGGGAGGTTCTGTGAGGGGGACAAAGCAGGGAGAAGGATGGAGAGACTCTGCATCAGAGGTTCCTGTGCGTGTTTTATGTGCACTGAAATGCGTCATCGGCAGCCCCTTGGAGGGGAAGGCGGGTGTCAGGAGCCTCTGCGGGCGCGGGTAGAAATCCTGAGTGTCTTGTAAGTACCAGTGTGGCATGCTCTCAAAATACCGATGGATCACAAATATTGATTGAGCCTACTCTGTGTACCAGATGGTGCTCTGGACACGGAGAATAAAATGATAAGCAAAGACAGGCCCGTGTCTACCCCCCTGGAGCCAAGAGACGGCCTTCCATACCCTTGCTGAGGCGTTCATCCATTTGTCCTTCAAACAGCATTTACTGAGAATGTGCTTTGTGACAGACCCTGAATGTGGTGTGGTGACCCATCAGGGAGCCAACAGACAAAGCTCTGGTCCACCACAGCTCCTATTCTCGGGGGAAGAGGAGGTCACGTGTTGAACGTAAAGGAAGATTTCAGCTGGTAGGAGATACGGAGAAACTAAATCAGGATTGAAAAGTACAGAGAGCAAGCATATTTAGATTGGGTGGTCAAGGAGGGCTTCTTGGAGGTGGTGATATGTAAACCCAAATGGAAGGAAGGATCAAGTCATGGGCTACAAAGGAGAAGAACAATCCAGAAGAGGAATTGACACTTTGAAAAGCCCTGAGGCTGGATGGTTGTCTGGCTTTGGGACCAGCGAGGTGACCCGTGTGGCCATGGGGGAGACAGAGTTAGAAAATGGGCGGTGATTTGGTCAGAAAGGGAGATAGGAGCCTGACTGTTCCAGACGGTTGACAATCTAGTGCAGGAGCCAGCCAATTATTTTTTCGTAAAATACAGTGTTACGGAATCACTGCCTTTGTGCTTTAAAGGCAGACCTGAGACGTGACCTGGACAATTCCAGGAATCGGTGTCCAGTGCCTCATAGCGCCCCGTCGTGTGGCCTCGCCAAGTACAGACCCAGGAGGTGTTCCTAAGCTCAAGAGCACAGAGACCAGGAGTAATTAGGAAAGGATACATTTGAGTATTAATTTTGTTCTTACACATACTGGATTTTAAGCACATGTCATTTAATGTTTACCAAAGGATGTGCTCAATTTGCAGAATTCCTGAACACGTACCAAACAGCTCTTGCGCCCCAGCACACCGGCGCCGACAGCACTGTGGTCACGTCTGAATTCTGCCCAGGAGCCCGGAATGGGGAGAATCGGGCCCCACTCCTTGGGTGGGTCACACTGATCTCAGGTCTTAGAGAATATCTGGTCACAAGGGACCACAGTCCGCACAGAGCAGAACGCACATGACCTGAGACCCTGCTTCCTGCTCTGGGCCAGGCAGCAGCCGGGAGGGCTGCCTGGAGGAAGAGGGGGGCCCTGGAAAATTAATATAGCCCTTTTATCTATTGGAATCTTGTGGGAAAGATCTCTATTTATTCATTTTTAACTGTTTACATTTCTTAAAGACATTATTTATTTATTTATTTTTAGAGAGAGAGAGAGGAAGGGAGGAAGAAAGAGAGGGAGGGAAACATCGATGTGTGAGAGAGACATCAGCCAGGGAGGGACCTGGCCTGCAGCCCAGGCATGTGCTCTGACTGGGAATTGAACCAGCGACCTTCTGGTTTGCAGGGTGGCCCTGAATCCACTGAGCCACACCGGCCAGGGCATCACTGTTTAAATTTTTTCAGTGACACTTCAGAACTGACCTCCAGGCCTGAACCTCCCTCCCTGCAGAGGGAGCAGGGGGCAGCGGGGGGGGGGGGCACGGGAAGACCGTCTCCAGGTTGGGACCCCTCTTTGGAAAACACAAGCGTATGCTCGTGTACACTGGATGTAGTAAGAACTTTCTGACACGACACCCTCATGAGTGTGTCTGTCTGATTCGAAGCGCTACCACACACAGGAATGCATTTTCTCGTCCTGACAACCTGTAGGATGAGATGCTCGGCATGGCTGTGGGCTGTGGAGGTGGAGACAGGCTCGGAGAGGTGAGGTCGGGTGCAGCAGGTGGCAGATGAGGGACGGTTCCAGGAGGTGTGACCGCCTGTCACCTGTGTTCTCATTTTCTTTCCTTTGACGTATAAAAAGCTGTCCACACTTACTGAGTATGACTTGGCGAGTTGGGGAATAAGCAAAACCACCATCCCCACAGACTTACTTCTGCATCACCTCCCGTGGTTTCCTCCCACACTTTATTATTATTATTACATTTTTTTTCTTGCCCTGGCTGGTGTAGCTCAGTGGATTGAGCGCGGGCCTGCGAACCACAGGATCACAGTTCGATTCCCAGTCAGGGCACGTGCCTGGGTTGCAGGCCAGTTCCCGGCAGGGGACACACGAGAGGCAACCATACATTGATTTTTCTCTCCCTCTCTCCTTCCCTTCCCCTCTAAAGAGAAATAAATAAAATCTTAAAAAAATTTTTTTTCTCCTCACTCAAGGACTTTTTTTCATTGCTTTTATAAAGAAGGAAGAGAGAGAGAAAGAAACATGGATCAGTTGCCTCTTGCACACATCCAGACCAGCGACTGAGCCTGCAATCCAGGCCGGCGTGTGCCCTGACAAGGACCGAACACACAACCTTTCAGCTACAGGACGAAGATCTAAACCAACTGAGTCACACAGACCAAGGCAGATCTCACGTTCTTAATCCACTGATTCCTGCTTACAATTCCCAGAACCTTCCCATCCAGAGCCCCAGAACACTCCCATGGCCGGGGTGAGAAAGAAACACACCCATCCCCCTGGGTCTCAAACAGCTGCCTGGCTCCAGTCAACGCTGAGTCTGCCGAGTGCTGAGACTTCCAAGTCCTATAAATTCCAGCCAATAAATTCCAGCGAGCTGGAAGCTGTGAGGACACCCTTGTCCCATATCTGAGTTTATTGTCTCAGTCCAGATGCACTGGACCAGAATCCCCTCCAGAGACACCCACAGCTTTTTTTCAACAAGCACTTACTAAGTACCTCCTGTGTGCGGGGTGTAGGGCTTGAACCCCAGATCCTGCAAAGTTCCACCTTCTGCGGCTCCCTCTGTCCTTAGTTCCCTCAGTTCTCTTCCTCATCCTGCTGTGATCTCCACGGCGACCCCCTCTGTGGGCCAGCCAGGTGGGGCTTCTGTGAGAGCACGGGGTGTGGGAATGGAAGGGGAGTGTGGGACGGTGGTGCGGACGGACCCACAACCAGAGCCTCCTGTGCCTCCACCGGGGACCACACACCTCTTCCCAGCTCTCCCTGGAGCTCGGTCTGCAGAAGGGCGTGTGGGTGCCTGCCAACGGTTAGAACTCACACTCCGCCCTTGTTAGGGGCTCAGCTGGTTCCCCCCAAAATTCATAAGGTGGCCTGGTGGGGCAGCTTAGTTGATTAGTGCCCTCCGGATACATCAAGTTTGCGGGTTCTATCTCGTGGGCAGGGCACATACAAGAATCAACTAAAAAATGCATAAATAGCCCTGGTTGGGGTAGCTGAGTGGACTGAGTGTGGGCCTGTGAAGTAAAGGGTCGCCGGTTCGAGTCCCAGTTAGGGCACATGCCTGGGTTGTGGGCCAGGTCCCCAGTGGGGGACACATGAGAGGCAACCACACACTGATGTTTCTCTCCCTCTCTCCTTCCTGTCCCCTCTCTCTAAAAATAAATAAATAAAATAGCCATACATTGATATTTCTCTTCCTCTCTCCTTCCCCCTCTAAAAATAAATAAATAAAATCTTTAGAAAAATTTTTTTAATGCATAAATAAGTGGAACAACCAATCCATGTCTCTCTCTCTTTCCCTCTCTTTTCCTCTCTCTCACTCCCCTTCCTCTCTCTAATATCTTATTTGTTTAAAATATTTTATTGTATTAGTTTTAGGTGTACAGGCGTAGTAGTTAGACAATCATGTATTGTACAAAGTGACCCCCCGATATTTCCAGGACTCACCCGACACCATACATAGCCATTACAATATTAACATTATTGACTATACTTTCTTTTTTAATACTTTTGATGTCTATTGTTCAAGTATCGTTGTCTGCCTTTCCCCCCACCACCCCAGCCTTTCCCACCTCCCTCCCGTTTCCACCCCCACCTTGGTTTTGTCCATGTGTCCTTTATAGTTATTCCTTATTGACTATATTTCCTATACTTTCAAGGTCTTTATTTTTATTTTTTAAAACTTTTTTTAAAAAGATTTTATTCATCTGTTTTTAGAGAGAGGGGAAGAGAGGGAGAAAGGAGACAGACGCTGATGTGTGATTGCCTCTCCCGTGTGTCTGTGAGCCTGCTTCCATTTTGTTGGTTTCTCTTGTTCTTTACATTGCAGATGCAGTACACCTGAAACTAATACAAAATAATTGAAAAATGGTTTAAAGTAAAAAAAATGAAATTCCTTGTTTCTTTATTGGCTTCTCTGCTGATTGACTTCTCATTGACCGGAATATAAACCCCACGAAAGTGAGGAATTTTTCCTGCCTTGTTTACCACTGTGCTCCCAGGGCCTACCCAGCATGGTCAGTACCAGTTGAATGAATGAAGGAGTGCATGAATGAAGTGAGAGCTTCCCAGAGCTCTGAGTCGGGGCCGCGGGCAGGGGCGGTCTCTCTGAAGGGGAAACTCAGGGAGACCCGCAGAACCCCGCTCTCAGCCCGCCCCCAGCGCGCACTCACCTGGGGGCGGGGGTGGGGGTGGGCACAGGCTCCATCTCCCCCGGTCAGGATGCACTGCGCCAACTCTGGGTGTCCCCGGGGTTCCCACCCCCTTCCTCGGGCTCCACTGAAGCCGGAAACATTTCTCCCCACGGCTGAGGAGGGTGCGAGGCTGTTTCTGGGGGAGGGGGGCACGTCTAGCCCGAATCTCTCCAGACGCAGGACGGCCTGCCTGCAGACTGTAGTGGGCCCCAAAAGGGAGACTTTGGGGAGAGAGAGAGATGAGCTGGGCTTGGGCAGGGGCCTCTGACCTGAACAAGAAGCGGACACCGATGTTTGTAAATCGAGGGTGTAGCATTTTCAGTCAGAAAAAAAAAAAAACACGACCTTGTTTTTATCAAAGATTTTTGTGGTGGTTGAACCTTACATTGCTTATAAAGACCCGTCTTAGGGACATACCGACCTCTGCACTCGTTCACGGGGTCTGTCCCCGCCAACCCTAACGAACAGCTAAACACAAGCAAACAAATCTGCCTAAGTGTTTCCAGCTGTGAGGTGTCGCTTTTTACAATTTCGTTTCCAGATGTGCCGTTAGAGTTCATAGACTTTGAAGCTTGAAAATGTAAACGTTGAAGTACAGTGTCGCCTTTAGGTAAAAACAAAACTAAAGGCGTCTTTGCCTCCAGCAGCTAACGTTTATGAAACAAACACACGCTTTTCGTTATTCTGGGGCTAAACTCGCTTGTCCAGGTAGCGTGGGACTTGAAAAACGTCGGCTGGCCTTGCTTAGGCTATCTCCTATTTTGGGTAAAACATAACATGAAACTGCATTTTGGGAATGCTATGACTCGTATTTCGTGTTTATCCAAATGTGACAATCGTTTCTTGTATGATGAACGTATGTAATACAGCATGTATGTAATACAGTAAGGTTTGCACCACAGTTAAAAATTATAAAAGCAAAAATATAATGCAAGTTTTCACATCTTCCCCCTAAATTATTTAAAGTTGATTCATAACAGATATTCTTTGGTTTATTTTGTTTTGTTTTAACGAACTCATACAAAATGTATGAATTGGTGGGCAATGTAAAGAAATTTCTTTATACTTAAAGAAGTCACTGCAATTTAAAAAAATCAGCTTTCTGTTCTCTAATAGTGTTTATGAATTAATTTACTGCAGAATTATCTAATTATTATAATTGGGTTACCAATTAGGGCAAACTTTTAAAAAATGTTACATATTTAAAAACAATTTTATTTTATTTTATTTTTTCCATCACCCCTTATCCCCCTAAAAATGTTATATATTTTTAAATGTCATTACTCGTAAAAACTTTTGCTTGATTTTCTTACACATTCTCTTGCAGTAAAGCTTTCATTCTGAAATTGTTGTATTCCGATCTGATCCTCTGAAGACATTTAAAACAAGTTTCTGTGCCTGCAGCAGAAGCTAACTCACTCATTTTGGTTTTTTTTTGTTTTGTTTGTGGCCATAGATTTTCTGATGCAAATTATTTTAGGATCCCTGATAAAAGAAAGTCATTGTGTAGTAAATTATGGCAACAACATTAAAATCTGAAAAGCTTTAGAATAAATCAAAGGACATCCCCCAGTAATTTGGGGCACTGGTCTTTTGACAAAATACTTGCGTGAATGTTAATACTGTAAAATTCTGCATTATATAGGTGCTCATCTTAGCAATAAAAATAAATTATGCAAACAAAACGCGTTGGTTGTTTATCTGAAAGTGAAACTTAACTGGCATTCTGAATTTTTATTTGCTAAATCTGTGAACCTTCAATAACAATAATAATAATAATAATAAACTCAAATATTTATATATGCTTGAGGAGTACCAGGTCACCTAATGATTTGCCTGGAATATGTTCACGTTATAATTTAAGCTTAAAAAAAAGAAGAGAGAGACAAGAAGCCAAACAATATAAAAACATTCTGACCCCAGTTTTCAGAAGCAAATTTCACTCTTTCATTCCATTGTTCTTCAACAATTATCTGTCAACTTTCTACTAACCATCAGGTGTTGCAGGGAGCTTTGGGAACAGCTTTAGGCAAAACACAACACCCCAAATCACAGAGTGACATCCCAGACAAGAAAAGTGTGCAAAGAAAGAATAATGGATAATGGATCTCATTTATTCTAAGACACATTATTCAGATTTTATTTGTCCTAACTTAGTAAACAGCTTTTTTTCTTTTATAACAGTGCAACAGTGCCTGGAATAATTTGCCCCTTGAAATCCATAGTCTCAACAAAACAAAACAAAACAAAACCCCAAAGCCAAAACAAAACACTACCACAACAGCCACAAATGAATGAGATATTTTCTACAAACAGTTGATTAATTCAAATTTGATATCTTACTGTTAGGGGGAGAAAAGGGAGAAAAGACATGGCATTTCAGCTTAAACTTTTTTTTCCCCAGTAAAAGGAAGCAGAAATAAAGACACAAAGAGACTTGCTCTGAGCAGGGTGACCAGAGGTCTGTTAAGGAAATAATTGAACGGGAAGAGAAAGGTAGAGAAACGCTGGTGAAAAATAGAGTCCCAGGAGTAATTTGCAAAACGGATGGCTAACATTTAAAAAGTCTGCGCGTTGCAAACGGATGGGTCTCTGGGACCCTGACCACATTATGCTGTATCCATGGCAACCATTCCCTTCCCCGCTTCCATGGCAACGTAAAGAATGCCACTTGGCTTTGGCTGGAAGGCGGGAGACTGCGTGAAAGAGCCAGGAGCCGAGGTTCCACCGGCACAAAATACCAAACCGGGAGGTTTCAGCGACAGAAATTTGTTTCTCACGGTCCTGGAGGCTGGCAGGCTTCAGACCAGAGACCCACACGGAGGGGTCCTGGTGGGAACTCCTTGTGTTACTACCTTCTCCCTGTGACCTCTTGTGGCAGAGACACGAGATCATCTCTGCGTGTCTCTCTTTTTCTTTTAATTTTTAAAAATCGATTTTAGCCCTCGCTGGTGTAGCTCAGTGGATCGAGCGCGGGTTGAGAACTAAAGGGTCAGGGTTCGATCCCCAGTCCAGACACATGCCCGGGTTGCAGGCCAGGTCCCCAGTTGGGGCTACGTAAGAGGCAACCACACACTGATGTTTCTCTCCCTCTCTTTCTCCCTCCCTTTCCCACTCTCTAAAAATGAATAAACAAAATCTTTTTAAAAATTGATTTTAGAGAAAGGGAGAGAGAGAGAGAAACAGACTTCTTGCTCCCCCCCATCCTAGAGGAATTGGTTAATTCCCTATGTGCACCGACTGGGGATTGAACCGACACCTTGGTGCATCAGGACGATGCTCTAACCAACTGAGCGGCCTGTCCACAGTGTGTGTCTCTTCTTATTAGGACACTGATCCCATCATGAGGGCCCCACCTTCCTGACCTAATCACCTCCCAAGCCCTCACCACCAAATAGGATGGTAGCCCAACGCACCCCCCCCAACATTGGGGGTTGGGCTTCAACATTCGGGTTTGAGGGACATGAACGCCGCCGTGCCCATAGTAAGCCCCTAGCCTGCAGTCCGTGCTGGAGAACCGTTAACGCGGGAGTGTAACGGCTTTGAATTTCACGAAGAGGAAAATTGAAACAGGAGAAGACCTGAGAAAGCAGCCCTCACTGATTTGATGCTCAACTCATTGTCATCTGCTCAGCAAAGGGGCTGACCTCCTCACAGAAAAAAACGGGCAGTGGGGCTGGGACATGGGGTTCAGTCATTCATTCTTTCAATAAACCTTTAATGCATATTAGTAAAGGCCTACTGGGTGCAAGAGCAGGAAAACCCCAGCTTCCAGGGCTCTCTGAGCCCCTCCCTCAGCCTCTTCTTTTCCTCCACTGCCTGCGGTTTCCATGGCAATGGTGTGAGCCTTTCTGTTGCTATGGGAAGATCCTCCACGTGGGTTGCCTAATGTCCCTGAGAGATGGTGGTGGGTGTGGGATGGGTGGGGAGGGTGAAATTCAGAAAGGGCTCAGGTTTGCAACCGTCCCACCAATGGTCCACGCACACCTTTGAATGCCTTTACTTCTTATTATTTTTTAAATTTATGTATTAATTTTACAGAGAGGAAGGGGGGGGGAGACAGACACAACTTATAAATAAGTTGTTCCACTTCTTTATACATTCGGTGGTTGCTTCTTATATGTGCCCTGGACAGGGATCAAATCCTCAACTTTGGCAAATCCAGATGACGTTCTGGCCAACTGAGCCACCAGAAGCACAGAAATACTCACGTGAGGGTCTCTGCAGTCAGAAAGCACGCATCTCCTGCAGCCATCAGTGATAACAGCTTTATCTGCCTTCAGAATCCATCGGGTTGTTCCATAAACGTGGATCCAGCTTCTCTGGGTACCAGACCCTCACCGTGGGGCAGAAAATAAATGTCAGGCCACTCAGCACAGCCTCTGTTCCCCTGTGCTTTGTCCCAGCAGGAGACAGTCCCTCCTTCAGAAAGTTCGGTCCTTTGTTTAACAAGGTGTTGGTTATCTTCTTGTTTTTTTAAAGATTTACATGCATTTTTAAATTAATTAATTAATTAATTTTTAGTGAGAGGGGAAGGGGAAGAGAAAGAGTGGGAGAGAAACATCAATGTGTGGTTGCCTCTCATGTGTCCCTTATTGGGGACGTGGCCTGCAACCCAGGCATATGCCCTGACTGGGAATCGAACCGAGGACCCTTTGCTTCCCAGGCCTGTGCTCAATCCACTGAGCTACACCAGCCAGGGCCACATGCATTTTTTTAAAGAGAGGGGAAAGGAGGGAGAAAGAGAGGGAGAGGAAATCAATGTGTGGTTGCCTCTCCCTCGCCCTGCACTGAGGACCTGGCCTGCAACCCAGGCATGTGCCCCGACTGGGAATTGAACCAGTGACCCTTTGCTTTGAAGTCCGGCTGTCAACCCACTGAGCCACACCAGCCAGGGTTAAGACTTCCTTTTTTATTCTAAAGGCCAAATAATATCCTGTTGGAAGGATGGTCCACATTTTGTGTATTCATGCTTTTTGTCGTTGGACACTTGGGTTACTTCCACCTTTCAGCTACTGCGAGGAATGAATACTGCTGTTATGACCATGGGTGTACAAATACCTCTTCCAGTCCCTGCTTTCATTTCTTCTGGGTATATCCCCAGAGATGGAATTGTTGGATCATAAGGTAATTCTATGTTTCATCTTTTGTGGAACCACCACACCATCTCTCGTAGCAGCTGCACCATTTTACACTTCTATCAGCAATGCTCAGGGGAAGAACCCGCATGTTTACTCGCAAATAACAAAGGAGAAACTCGAGCATTCCAGGCTGGGATTTTAAACATATACTTAGTCTGATACAAGATCCCAGAGTATTCCATTTTGCGAGATTCTGGCTGCTGATTTTCAGCAACCTCCCCTTCTACATCCTAGCCAAGTTTCCATGGCAACAGATTGGGTTTGCCTGGGTTGCTAAGAAACCAGAGAACCCTGAAGAGGGCCAGGCTGGGTATCCAGCCTCAGTGAGAGGTGGAGAGGCATGGGGGCTCTCAGTGTGCAGTCCCCGCAACAGTGGCTCGAGCTCATCCTCTGTTCTTGTCCTTTCACGGCGTCTTAGTTCAGAAGCAACAAGTTGGCTCAGAGCCTCCCAGAGTCTAAGGAGTCCCACATTTTGCCCTGACTGGTGTAGACGGAGACTTCTGCCCAATGGACTGAGCGCTGGTCTTTGAACCAAAAGGTCTCTGGTTCAGTTCCCAGTCAGGGCACATGCCTGGGTTGCAGGCCAGGGCTCCAGTGGGGGCCACGTGAGAGGCAACCACACTTGGTTGCTTCTCTCTCTTCATCAAGTAACCAATGTCTCATCAGTGATCAACAGACCTTTTATTTTTTATTAAAACTCATTTTTTAAAACATTTTTTATTGTTGTTCAAGTACAGTTTTCTGCCTCCCCCCCGAATTAAAACTCATCCTTGCAACGCCCTACAAATCGACTGTGGTCTTGACTACACAGGAGTATAATCTGTCAAAACACATTACTTGTATGGTGACAATAGCTACATTTTCTTGTATGTCAATTATACACCAATAAGTTGAAGTCTATTAAAAAAAACACCCCTGTATTTTGCCATATATAACGCATGCTTTTTTGCCCAAATTTTTGAGGGAAAAACAAGGATGTACATTATACATGGGTAGTACTAATTCTGTGTCTATATAAATGTTTTTACTTATTTTATTTATGCTCATGTGTTAAAAGTGTAACTCTAGAAAGCAATAATGCTATCCACATGCAAAATAATACTCTGAAACAGGGTAGTCAGTTTTATATATAAATAAAAAAAATTGGTCCTGGCTGGTGTACGCCCAATCAGTGGATTGAGTGTGGGCCTGCGAACCAGAGGATCACAGTTCGATTCCCAGTCAGGGCACATGCCTGGGTTGCAGGCCAGTTCCCAGCAGGGGCCCACGAGAGGCAACCATATATTGATATTCTCTCCCTCTCTCCTTCCCTTCACCTCTAAAGATAAATAAATAAAATCATTTTAAAAATTGACTTGTCCTGGCTGTTGTAGCTCAGTGGATTGAGCCCGGGCCTACAAACCAAAGGGTCACCAGCTTGAATTCCAGTCAGGGCACATGCCCGGGTTGCGGGCCAGGTACCCAGTGGGGGAGTGCACAGGAGGCAACCACACACTCATGTTTTTCTCCCTCTCCTTCTCCTTCCCTTCCCCTCTCTCTAAAAATAAATACATGAAATCTTTAAAAAACTGCTATTACGCCCTGGCTGGCATAGCTCAGTGGACTGAGCGCAGGCCTGCAAACCACAGGATCGCAGTTCGATTCCCAGTCGGGGCACATGCCTGGGTTGCAGGCCAGTTCCCAGCAGGGGACACACCAGAGGCAACCCTACATTGATACTTCTCTCCTTCCTTTCCTCCCTAAAGATAAATAAATAAAATCTTTAAAAAAAAACTGCTATTTAAAAAAATAAAAATAAAAAATTGACCTGAAAAGTTAAAATGAAAGATTGTTTTCCTGAAAGTTTGGGCTAAAAGCGCAAATTGGGCACACATTATACACACAAGAGGGTACTATACACAGCAATATACGGAATCTTTGGCCAGGGTCAAAAACTTACTATATGAGTCCCTCAGAATTCCTAAAAACCCCACAAATGTCAAACAGAGATGTTGCTGATGTCAGCCACATCTGTTCTGTCCCTTCACCCTCCGACTGGTGATGTGGGCCTGTGTGCCCCATGGCCGGAAGCAGACGGATGTGGCCATGGAGGATGGGTTTTCCTGTGAGACAAACCGTAAAATTATAACATCAGGGCTTTGGGGCAAAAGAGGACACGGTAAAAGGGGGGGGGTGCCAGTTGAGATCTGGTGGTCAGAACAAAGACCTGCATGACGGAGGGAGCAAGACATGGGATACTGTAGGAAGGCCAGATAACCGTTTCAATAGGCCAGTGGGTGAGTGGAGAGTGGGTAGGTGTTGGGGGTGTTCTCACGTGTACCCACAGAATATTAATTTATGTGGGTCACTGAGTAGCTGCAAGAGGGGCTAATGCCATCGAAGGGTTTTGATTATTCTTGTTCTCAGAAGGAGGGAGGACTGTCCCGCAGTTGCCACTGGGGAGGCGCCAGAGAGAACGGCGGGCGGGACAAGGCACAGGGGAGTGGCTAAGGCAGAGCTTTCCCTGGAGTTCCCACGGGAAGTGGAGGCAGGGCAGGGGCGCCGCCTGGGGTCAGCTCTGTCGAATAACTACAGAGGCTCTGGGGTAGAGGGGCGGCCTCTAAGGCGCTGCCCCCGGCTCTGAGCGATTTAGGGCAGGAAATACGGACCTGGTGTGTGTGTGTCAGGTACAACACGTGGTTGCCATGCTCGGCTCCAGAGGAGGTGGTTTGCCTATGAAAGGAGTGTTTTAGGTAAGTTGTTTTTATCTTTAGGAATTAGCTGGGGGTGGGGGGCACTATCTCCAAGGGTCTGTAAGCTCCAGCACCTCCCTACTGAGAGTTGTCAAAACATCATCAGATACAGACAATAAAAAACATAAATAATGGTGCTGGGCGGATGGACAAACAGTTGGGTGGTTAAGTGGAGGGTGGATGAATTCATCCGACTATATCCATTTCCACCGCGAAAATGAGAGGAAAAGTTTTCCAAGTACAAGTAGACATGAGGTCTGTGACACACCTCTCCCATCCACAGTGCGCCTCCTCGAAGCACAGTCATTCATTCATTCATTCATTCATTCATTCACAAACATTTATTAGGTTCTTGCTGTATGACAGACCACAGTGATTAGAGCGCACATAATCTTTAGCCAAGTCATGGGACATTCTAGTCTCTGAGGCTCTCTCCCTCCCTCCTCAGTCTTTTTGGCTCCCCAATGCCAGCCGCAGTTTTCATGGCAACAGCCTCAGAAGCTCGTATTCAAAGAGAACAAGCCAGATTATCAACTTCCAGACAAGGTCCTCAGCGTTGGGAGAATTATCGTAAACTCCAGAGGCTGCTAGCTGGACAGCAGTGGTTCAAGCACATTTTCGTGCACGTTAAAGTGTACAGGGGGCCCTGGCTGGTGTGGCTCATGTGGTTTGAGAGCCAGCCTGCAGACCAAAGGTTGCCGGTTCAATTCCCAGCCAGGGCACATGCCTAAGTGCCTGTTGTGGGGCGTGAGAGAGGCACCCTCACACTGAGGTTTCTCTCCCTCTCTTTCTCTCTCCCCTTCCCTCTTTCTAAAAATAAGTAAATAAAATCTTTAAAAAAATGTAAAGGGAAAAACTGAAAAGAAAAAACACCCCACAACGAACAAAGAAGAGCAAAGAAAAAACAAAATGAAATGTAAACGGTGGCTGTATGACGACATAGGAAGGAAGGAACGAGTGGGCGGGCCCTGAAGACTGGTTTGTTAGGATCCGCAAATCTAACTCAAGTGTCAGCGATATGCACGTCACCTGTCATCATTATTCACTCATTGAGTCAGTCAGCAAACACCGACTGGGTCCCATTTCGGGCCCTAGGGAAAGGAAGGGAATAAAAGCAGGCACCTTCCCGACTCCTGTAGGCATTAGGCAATCAGAAGAAATATTTGTTCTTTGCGACAAAAAAATCATTTTTTCCTTCAACCCATATTTGGGGGAGTGGACACAATTGGGTCCATAGCAGGTACCTTGAAAGGATTAGGAAAACTCAAAGCCTGAATGTCGGAGTGGTCCCCAGCTTAGTGCCCACGGGTCCACAGCAGAAGCAAAAGCAAATTCTAGTGTATAAAACAGGCAGCTTCGTCCTGGGCCTCAAAGACTGTCCACAGGTGATTTCTCTTTTCTTTTTTTATTTTTTAAAAGACTTTATTTATTTATCTTTAGAGGGGAAGGGAAAGAGAGAGGGAGAGAAATATCAGTGTATGGTTACCTCTCATGTGTCCCCTGCTGGGAACTGGCCTGCAACCCAGGCACGTGCCCTGACTAGGAATCGAACCACGATCGTCTGGTTCGCAGGTCGGTGCTCAATCCACTGAGCTACACCAGCCAGGGCTCTTTTCTTTTTTTAAAAGCTGCTTTGAGAGCAAGAGAGAGAATTTATCGTTGCACTTATTGATGCATTCATTGGCTGATTCTCCTACGTGCCCTGACCAGGGATCAAACCCACAACCTTGGCAAATCGTGGGTTTGCTCTACAATATGCCCTATTGTACATGGATGCTCTAACCAGCTGACGACCCAGCCAGGGCCCCCAGGTGATTCTTCAAAGGCAATGATCAGTGCGCAGAGAAGAAAGCAGCCACACCTGGAGGGCCAGGAAGCAGAAGACGGCAGGAACCACAGATAATGAAAGCCTCGACCCAGTGAACCGGTGAACAATTCCTTTAAAAAGAGGTTGTTTGGGGCCCACAGTGAGGGTCGCTGTTAACATCAGCTTAATTGAAACAAGTTGCCAAAAACTGGACTGGAATCTCAGTGGTACAGGACCTGTTTCTAGACGTCGACGTGCTAAGGAGGACAGAGGCTATAATTTTATTGCTTTTGAAGACTTTCCCCCAAAGAACATTTGTGGGAGAGACTCTGCCCTCAGTGAAACCAGATCTCCCCAACTCCACACGGCCTCCCACCGGATCTGGCCCCTGGGCTGAAGGCTGTGTGTACGCGGCTTCCTGGGCCTTTCTGTGGAGGGAAAAGGGCAACCGCTCCCCTGGAGGACAAAGACCCTCATTTTAAGTCATTCATTTATTGCAAAGCAAACATACCACCCTGGGCACAAAGATCCATATTTTAAATCATTTATTGCAAAGTAAACACACTGTGTTGGGGACAAAGACCCTTAGTGGTAGTCACTCATTTATTGCAAAGCAAACACACTGTGTTGGGTTCAGAGCCTGGAAAATTCCAGCCGCAGGGTCTGTCTCTCTCAGTTCCTTTCCAACCCCCGCTCCTCCCCAACCCTCCACTCCGCTCCTGCTCCCACTAGCTTCAGGTTCCATGGCAACAGACTAAGCCTGCTTCTGATGCAAAAAAAGAAAAAATAAAAGTCCCATTAAAGGCTCTTGAAAGAAAATAGAGCTACTGATGTCCAACCAACCAGGATGGGGGATGGAGGAGACTCCTAAAGCTGCGGACATATCAATAGTAGCTCGTGCACATTAAAAATTTTTTTAATCGTAGTAAAAAATATATATCATACAATTGACCATTTTAACTCTTTTTATGTGCACAGTTCAGTAAAAGTACATTCACATTGTTGTACAACCATCATCACCTTCCATCTCCAGAATTTTGTCATCTCCCTCATCTGAAACTCTGTCCCTACTGGGGACCTGGCCTGCAACCCAGGCATGTGTCCTGACTGGGAATTGAACCGGCGATCCTTTGGTTTGCAGTCTGGCGCTCAATCCACTGAGCTACACACCAGCCAGGGCAGGTATAGAAATGTCAATGTGTGAAAGAAATATTGATCAGGTGCCTCTTAGACGTGCTCTGACTGGGGACCAAACCCACAACCCAGGCCCGTGTCCTGACTGGGAAATGAACTATTGTCTTATGTTCAAATATTTTACGTATGTGATAGAAAAAAAGACCCAGAATTTATTATAATTTCACTTTCCTGACTTTCATGGAGGCAAACTCATTAAAATATTTTCAAAAATCTATTTGCAGCCCTGAATATATCCAGCCCTGATTGATGTGCCTCAGTTGGATGAGCACGGTCTGGCGAACCAGAATGTGCGTTCTATTCCCGGTCAGGGCACACACCTGGGTTTCAGGCCTTGTCCTCTATCGGGGTGCCTGCGAGAGGCAACTGGTCAATGTTTCTCTCCCTCTCTCTCTCTCCCTCCCTTCTCCTCTCTCTAAAGATAAATGAAGAAAGAAAATAATTTATAATTCCTATTTCTCAAAAGAAGTTAACCTTTAAAAATGGACAAGAGTGTGGATAGAAGAGTATTCGTTTTTCCTTTTGACGCAGGCTCCAATACGGCTCAGCACAGGACTGTAGACTCTTTGTCATTCTTCAAAAATAATCTTTTTCAGATTTTATTTATTTTCAGAGAAGGTGAATGGAGGGAGAAAGACAGGGAGAGGAACACTGATGGGTTGCCTCTTGCTGGCGCTCCAACTGGACAGAACCTGCAACCCAGGCACATTCCCTCACTGGGAATCGAACTGGTGACCTTTTGTTTTGCAAAAGGATGCCCAACCAACAGAGCCACACTGGTCAGGGCCAACATTTTAATATTATGTTCATCTTGGGCTTTCTTTGCATTATTGCTTATTTCCAGTATTACCTTAAAATATTATTTATCTTGATGACTGAGTGTTTTTGTGCTGGTATTTGTTGAGTTTGCCGTGTGTCCGTCATTCCTTCGCACATTTCATCCTCCCATCAGCTCTGAGACTCAGGTCCTTGTTTTTCCAAATGAGGAAGGTGCGGCTCAGGCGTCAAGGGATTCCATCCCAGGGAGTCGAACTCTATGATTAGGAGATGAGCAGGCCACTCCTTCTCCCGTGCACCTCGGGGACTTCATCTGTCAAGCGGAAAGGTGACCTCGCCCACCTTGCAGATATGTCATGGGCAGTCAACAGAAAGCACTTAGCAGCGTGCCTGGGATAGAATAAGCCCAGTAAACCCGAGTTATTCAATAATGATAGTAATTACAATGGCGGGGACAAAGGCGCACCCACCATCGCGGGCCCCATCCAAACACAGGACTGCTGAGTCTGCAAATATGAGGACTCTTCATCTCCCAGCTAGCTCCAGGACACAAAGTATGTCCGTGGTTGCCTCTGTCCTTGACTGCGAAGTCACCTCCGTTTCATGTGCATGGCCCAGCTGGGGCCTTGGGGCCCCACAGCCCAGAGAAGCCTCTGAGTAAATGTTTGTCTTTCCGGGAGTTTACTTTGGTGGGCTTATCTCTTGCTTCCCCTCCTGTGGCCTTGGGGCTGTAAGAAAACAGCCTGGGTCCATGCCCTGGTGATCTTAGGTCCTGGAGACCATTTGTCATGGACTGAACGTTCAGTTCCTATGGGTGACACTGAAAACAGGAACCATTTTAATAGCTAACTTATTAGCCCTGAGGTTCTTTTCAACTGAGAGGCCCTTCGTCCCCCTATCACCCCCCTGCCCTTCCCTGTCCATCCCAGCACCTCTTCAGCCACCTGGGTCTTCTCGTCTTCTTCTTCTTTTTTTTAATCTTAAAGAATTTGATTTTCGTAGAGGGGTAGGCTGGGTGGAAAAGGACAGAAGGGGAACAATTGGGACAATGGTAAAAGTATAACAATACAAAGATTTTAAAATATTTTTAAAAACTGACTTTACAGAGAGAGGAAGGAGAGAGAGAGAGAAACACTGGTTTGTTATCCTGCTCACTGGTGCACTCACTGGTTGGTTCTTGCATGTGCCCTGACTTGGGATCGAACCTGCAACCTTGGCGTATTGGGATGATGCTCCAACCAGTTGTGCTACCCAGCAAGGGCTCCCTGTGCTTCTTTGAATGCGCTCGATGTGTTTCTGTTCCACAGCCTTTGCACAGGCTGTGCCCTCTCCCTGGAATGTTCTTTTCTCATAACTTCATTCCTCTTTCTCCTCAGTGGTCACAACCTGAAAAAGGTATTCTCTGACCGTGCCATCCCCCCACCCCAGTCTCTTTCTGTCCTGCGCCCCCTTTATTCTTTATCTCTTACACAAAGCATATTTTGTTTATGATCTGTCCCCTCCCCTAGAACCTAAGTGCCATGAGAATTTTCAGGGCAGGTTCGGACATATCGTTGCATCCTAGGGTTTCTCATTCTGGGCACTTTGGAGTAATTCCTTCTTGTGTGTGTGTGTGGGGGGGGGTCTCCTGCATGTTACAGGAGATTTAGCAGCATCCTAAGCCACTACACACTAGATGTGACAACAAAAATTTTTTCAAACTCCTCCTTGGGGAACAAGATTGCCCCCCTGTTGAAAACCACCACTATATCCTCATATTCTAGCACAGGTCCTGTCATGAACAACAGTTTATGAATGAATGAATGAATGAATGAATGAATGAACTATTACAGTAAATAACCCTTGCCTCCCTGTGCTTGTGGGAGACATGCCCTGTCTAACAGAGCAGAGCTGATTGAGTGACTTTCTACAAACACCCAAGGGAGCAATTTAATGGCAGGAAAGAACAGATCCGCAGGGCCTGAGGCCTCCCCCTGCCCATTAATTTTGTTTTCTCACCTGGTGCATAGGACAATGTTGGCTCAGCCTGTTGCCATGGAAACTGCAGTTGGCAGGAGAAGGGAAGAGTCTGCAGAAATGAGAGAGATAGAGAGAAAGAAAGGGAGGGGGGAAAGAGAGAGGGAGAGAGAGGCTCAGGGCTCTAGGGGTAAATGTATGTGAGTTTAAAAATACCCTACAGCATACACGCCACCCAATACAAGTTTGTGGAAAGAAGAGAATCTGGCTACCCAGGCCAGATTGCTCGGGTGGTTAGAGTGTCGTCCTGACAAACCAAGAGTGCAGGTTCAATCCCCGGGCAGGGCACATGCAGGAGTCAACCAACAAATGCTTGAATGAGTGGAACAACCAGTCAATGTTTCTCTCTCTTTTTCTTCCTCTCTCCCTCCTTCCTCTCTCCTCTATCAAAATCAATTTTAAAAAAAAAGAACAAAATTTGTTCGCCACACACACCCTACCCACAATGCATAAGGAGTCCAATTTTTCTACCTTCTCCCCAGTACTTGTTAATTTCTGTTTTGGGGTCTTTTTCTTTTTCTTTTCTTTTGACAGTAACCATCATACCAGATGTGAGGTGGCATCTCTTCGTCTCTCTGTGGTCAGACTTATGTATCTTTTCTTTTAGGCTCGTGTGCTTTCGTGACCCGTTAACTAGACCTTCTCTGTCGATAATGGTGAGAACGTCCACACACAGAATCTCCCTGACCTCAGCAAAAAAGCTGATGTGAGCCCTGTGCCAAGAGAAACTGTCCTGTCCCCAGGGTCCCTGCCCCAGTGCTCACAGTGGACTCTGAGCCAGAATGCAACAGAAAAGACGAAAAGACCATTCATGGGGAGACAATTTTCTCCCAAATCTCTGGTCCTTTGGCCAAACTCTAAGAATGGCAACATTCAGCCCAAGTGCCTGATAAATCAACCCGCCTTGAAATTTCTCCTGATTAATGAGCTAAATCCCAGACTGGTGTCCAAGCTCCACATATATTGCTTCTAACTTTGGAAGGGAATGGCTTTCTGGGAAACAGAAAACAGTAAAACAGTAAAATGGAGCCCACATACTAGACACATTCATTCCCAAACCATGGACATACTGGAGACCTGTTGTTTGTCTTGTAGGTAACACCCTTGAAGCTAGTAGCAAAAAGTTTCTCTTGACTTTTCTGGGGTTAACATCTTGACTCTAACATTCTGACAATGGAGTGACTTTTATTGGGGCCGTGTGGGCAAGAAGCACAAAGAGACCACTTCTGAATTCTGTACTACCTTGAATTAAAGTTAAAAATCAATGAGAGTGGTGTAATGAGACATAGATTATAATACAGGAGAAAAGTCTTTATGATCTCATAAATCCACTCTCTGTGTATGTATTTATAAATTCACCCACACAAACATATTGAAAAAGAATTCTTTCTTTCTTTCTCTCTCTCTCTTTCTTTCTCTTCTTCCTTCCTCCCTTCCTTTCTTCCTTTCTTCTCCACTTTCTTTCATTCTCTCTATGTGTAAGGGCCCCCCTTTCTTTTCTCCTGGTATAATTTTTTAAATTTATTTATTTTTAGACAGAGAGGAAGGAAGGGAGAAATAGAGGGAGAGAAACATCGATGTGTGGTTGCCTCTCATGCACCCCTAACTGGGGACCTGGTCCACAACCCAGGCAGGTGCCCTGACTGGGAATTGAACCAGCGACCCTTTGGTTTGCAGGCTGGTGCTCAATCCACTGAGCCACACCAGCCAGGGCTGATGTATATCTTTTTAAAAAATGTACTTTTCAATTGCAGTTGACATTCAATATTTTATCAGTTTCAGGTGTACAACACAGTGGCTAATCAGTTATATAGTTTAGAAAGTGTTCACCCTGTTAAGTCCGGTACCCACCTGCCACCATCCATAGTTGTCAGAATATTATTGTCAGTATTCCCTATGCTCTATTTTACACCCCTATGATTATTCTGTAACTGCCAATCTGTACTTCTCAATCCCTTCTCCTTTTACACTCAGGACCCCCCTCCCATTTGGCAACTCTCAGTCTGTTCTCTGTGTTTATGAGTCTCTCTTTTGTTTGTTCATTTGATTTTAAAACCCAGTGCTTTCCATCTCTGACCTTCCTCCACGGCTGGTCTCCCCAGGTCCCTTCTGTTAGCTCATGCAGCTCACGGGCTGCTGGACGCCCCTTCAATGTCCCAACAAGCCTCCACCTCCAGGCGTTCGCTTGTTCAACAGTTTGATGCACCCACATCTGGAATCTGTCACCTGGGATGTGACGAGCCCCTCACCCCTATTTGTCCAATGATTACATGCATGTGTCGAATGCCCTGATGTTTCAGACATTAGGGTCTGAAGGCAGAAAATGCTGGAGTTTGTTTCTCACCATTTCATCCGTCTTCAGTGTGGCTTGATCAATACATTGAGCAAATTAATGGGTATTGAAAAGTTTAGGCCGATATTCACAGTTCTTGTGGAGGTTTGAGAGCTCCTAGAAGGCCTGCAGAGGCAGTCCCATGTTTGTGTGCGGATACACCGGGAGGAACAACTGGGACCACACAACCCAGGGTTCCAGCATGGGGAAATACAGCCTCAAAACCTCAGACTGAAAAAACCTGTGAGGGTTGAGGCAGCAGGAGAAACTCCCAGCCTCACAGGAGAGTTCCTTCGAGAGACCCACAGGGTCCTAGAACATACATAAATTCACCCACTTGGAAATCAGCACCACAAGGGCCCAGTTTGCTTGTGGGTAGCAGTGGGAATGACTGAAAGCTGGCAGAGAGCTGAATAAGCATCATTGTTCCCTCTCTGATCCCTACACGCAGCACCATAGTGTAACAATGGGGATTGCCCCACCCTGGTGAAAACCTAAGGCTCTGCCCTTACTGTGTAACCGGTGTGCCAGACAAAAAAAATGGCCCAAATGAAAGAACAGATCAAAGTTCCAGAAAAATGCAACTAAGCAATGAAGAGATAGCCAACCTATCAGATGCACAATTCAAAACACTGGTAATCAGGATGCTCACAGAACTGGTTGAATATGGTCTCAAAATAGAGGAAAAAATGAAGGTTATGAAAAGTCAAATAAAGGAAACTATACAGAGAACCAACAGTGAAAGGAAGGAAACTGGGACTCAGATCAATGGTTTGGACCAGAATGAAGAAATAAACAGTCAAACAGAACAGAATGAAGAAACAAGAATTCAAAAAAATGGGAAGAGGCTTAGGAACCTCCAGGACATTTTTAAATATCCCAACATCCAAATTATAGGGGTGCCAGAAGGAGAAAAGGAAGACCAAGAAATTGAAAATTTATTTGGAAAAACATTGAAGGAGAACTTCCACAATCTGGCAAAGGAAATAGACTTCCAGGAAGCCCAGGAAGCTCAGAGTCCCAAAGAAGTGAACCCAAAGAGAAACACACCAAGGCTCATCATAATTACATGACCCAAGATTAAAGGTAAGGAGAGAATCTTAAAAGCAGCAAGTGAAAAGTAGAGAGTTATCTACAAAGGAGTTCCCATAAGACTATCAGCTGATTTCTCAAAAGAAACCCTGCAGGAAAGAAGGGGGTGTAAAGAAGTATTCCAGGAAAAGCAAGGACCTACATTCAAGATTACCCTATCCAGCAAAACTCATTTAGAACGGCCGTTCAAGTGCTTCCCAGATAAGGTTAAGGTAAAGGAGTTCATCATCACTAAGCCCTTATTATACGAAATGTTAAAGGGACTTATCTAAGAAAAAGAAGATAAAAACTACGACCAATAAAATGACAACAAACTCACAACTACTACCAATCAAACCTAAAAAAAAATTACAAAAACAAACTAAGCAAACAACTAGAACAGGAACAGAATCACAGAAATGGAGATCCCATGGAGGGGTATCAGTTGGGGAAAGGAAAGGGGAGAGAGGGGAAAAGGTAGGGGAGGACAGCGGGTGGGATTCAGTGTGCAGGGTAGAGGGGGATAAAAGGGGCGGAAATGGGACAACTGTAATAGCATAATCAGTCAAATATATGGAAAAAAGAAGAAGGCCTGCAGAGACCCAAAGAGCCAGTTTTGTTTTCTGCAGGGACCCCCATGATGTAGTGACACAGGAAATACAGGCCTGACCCAGGGACCAGGGGCTGCAGGTAGCACTGCTCCCCAGCCCTCTCCTCCCTGTCCCCCCTACCCCTGCCCACCCCCACCCCCCCCAGGTTTGGGCCCTGTGGAGGGGGGCACTCACTCAGCTCACGCCTCAGGAGCCATCACCTGACGTGGGAGGCAGAGGCGGGCTCAGGCTGTTGTTATGGAAACCATGGCCTGATGTGGAAGGAGAGGGGAGGGGGCCAGAGAGCAAAGGTCTGAGGAGACTGGAAATTTCCAGTTTTTAAATTAGACTGTGCTGGGGTCAAAGCACCCGGTTAGCACAAAGCAGGTACTTCCGGAGAGTCTGTAGAGAGAAGGGGTGTCTGTGCCCCTGTCCCCAAGTCTATCTGGACCCAGAGAATGTCCCCCTCACTGGTGTGTGTGCCAGGGAGACCCACACACCTGGGGCCCATCTTAGGAGATGAATTTTGTTTAGAACCAAAATCGTGCCAGCTGAAGACAGTGGACAGAACGGAGGGGAATAACTTCAGAGAACCGAGGCTCTAACCCAGTGGGTTGGCGCGCTGACTCCACATACAAAGGCTGCAGGTTTAATCCCAGGTCAGGGCACCGACAAGAATGAACCAATGGATGCACAAAGAAGTGGAACAACAAATCACTCTCTTTCTCTCTGCTTTAAACTGCTCAGCATATTCCACTGTAGGAACAGGCCTTAATTAACTTGCTCCTTCTCTTGTTGGTAGGGATTTGAGTTGTCTCTTCTCCTCCTCCTCCTTCTTTTTTTGTCATTATGAGCAATATCAGTGTCCCTAGTGCCCAGAGCACTGCCCAGGGTATAGTTTCTGCTCAGGAACTATTTGTCAAGTGAATGACTGTCCCAATGAGCATTCTCGAACTTGTTGCCTTGCCACATGTATGAAGGTTTCTTCTAGGACACACATCTCCAGCGGGCTTTTCTGAGTGGCAGGGCGATTGATACCAGCTTCCCCTGACACTGACAGGTTGCTTTTCAAAACAACCCTAGACGCACATTCCATCTGGGCACCCGGAAATGGACGCGCTCTGTGGGAACGGACACACTCTCTGTTTTTCATCTCAGCCGTGTCCTCCGCTCCTGAAGGAGTGTCTGTTTCTTAGCAGGAATTCAACAGATGTTTCTAGAAGATGAATACGTGGGTAAGTAAATGGGTTGTATTTGTGTAAATCTGGCTAATGATGGATATATGGGTTTCTAATCCAGTTCCTGTTTATTTAATGTGAAATGGTGAGATTAGTCTTCAAAACACAGTTTCTTTATCAAGCAAAGAATTTGTGTGTTTGTTTTGTCAAATCCTGTGGCACCATGGCCCCCCACATTCCCGGGGGCGCACATTCTATACATTTTTCCGTTGCCCACTCCTCAGAAAGACTGCTTTGATCCCCGTGTACTTTTGCAAACCTCTGAGGAGGGCAGAGTCCCAGAAGTGGATTTGCTGGGTCAAAGGGCAGCCACGTACTAAACTTTAATGTCTATTGCGAAAAGAACTTGCTGGAAAGATTATAGCCACTTCTAGCCTCACTGATTCCCCTGGAAAGGCATCCATTTTCTACACAACTGCTTGTCTAGTTTCATCCTTGTCTATCTTATAATGGGAAAAATGACTTGCCAGTTTTGTTTTTATATCTTTTTTTACTCTTTAACTTTTTGTATCTTCATCTGAGGACATGATTTTAGAGAGGGGAAGGGAGGGAGACAGAGAGGGAGAGAAACGTCAATGTGAGAAAGAAACATTAATCTGTTGCCTTTCCCATGCACAAACCAGCAACCTAAATAATGCGCCTTGACCAGAATTGAACCCAAACCTTTCCGTTTACGGGACAATGCTCCAATCAACTGAGCCACCCAGCCAGGGCTCCCTTTCTCTGTGTTTCAAAAAATTTTATTTTTTTTTATTTTTAGAAGGGAAGGGAAGGAGAGAAAGAGAGAAATATCAATGTATGGTTGCTTCTGGTACATCCCCTGCTGGGAACTGGCCTGCAACCCAGGCATGTGCCCTGATGGGGAATCGAACCGCAATCTTTTGGTTCACAGGCCCGTGCTCAATCCACTGAGGTACTCCAGCCAGGGCTCCCTGTCTTTGTTTTTTAGTACCAAAAAGTTGGGACATTTTTTTATACTTTTTTGAACATTTCCCTTTTGTCTTTCTGCGCATGTACGTATTTTGAAGTCCACACCATCCCCCATCACCCTGTTCTTAATTCTTTTCTTATAAACCCAATGGGCATATAAAAGATATTCTGGGACTTTCACCGGGTTACAAGCAGTTTAATCCATTTGGTCACTTTACTCTAGTTTACTTTCCTTTTCCCTTTTCTACCTACTTTTTTTAGCACTTATGTAGTCAGATTAATTCATCCTTTTCTTTTCATGGTGGTAAGCTCTAGAGTTGTGTTTACAGAGCCCCTCTTCATCCCAGTGATAAAAATACCCACCCAAACCCTGACTGGTGTGTTTCAGTGCGTTGGGCATTATTTGGCAAAATGAAAGGTCACCGGTTTGATTCCCAGTAGGGCACATGCCTGGGTTATGGGTTCGGTCCCCACTCAGGGAGTGGACAAGAAGCAAGCGATCAAGGTTTCTCTTTCACATCAGTGTTTCTCTCTCTCTCTTCCTCCCTCCCTTCTCTTCTCTCTAAAAATAAATAAAAAGATAACCCGCCCAAGCATTTGGGTGGCGAGCAGTGAATCAACCACCATAGCTCTCTCTGCCTAATGCTACCCTGCTTCCTCCTACTCAGTTACCGTATTTTTTGGACTATAAGGCATACCTCCCCCCCCCCAATTTGGGAGGAAAATGAGGGTGCATCTTATAGTCTGAATGTAGCGTACCTAGCTTGCTGGTGAGGGGTGGTGGGGTAGGGTCACAGGTTACTAAATATTTTACCACATTTTTTCTTCAAGATTTTTTTCTATTTTCTTCCTCTAAAACCTGGTTGCGTCTTATGGTCAGGTGCGTCTTATAGTCCTAAAAATACAGTAGATTCCAGGGCTTTTAACCTTCAACCAACTGCCCCTCCATCCAAGAAAGGAAATTCAGGGCTATAACATCATGTTAAATGAATAAAGACACCAAAATCCCAATTTTGAGCTGAATGAAATTCATTCATTAGTTCATTTATTCACATTCTAAAAATGTTTGAAGATCCTACTATGTGCCATGCATTCTGTTAGCCAGGGAGGATACGAGGACTTTAACTTTCCTCCCTTCCTCTCTTCCTTCTTTCCTTTTTCCCTCCCTTCCTTCCATCTTTCTGATGTATCCCCTATGCCCACCCAGCAGGACCCCAATCATGCATTGTTCCTTCCATAAACTTTTGCTGAATGAATCTAAAAACACCTTGTTTAAAGGAATAAATATCTCGCTCATCTCAACGCAGAGAGTAAAGAATGGGCCTTTTCCATTTTTTTCCTTGTGTCACCAGCTCCCGGTAGTCAATCTGTATTTGTTGAATAAATGAATAAATAAATAAATGAACAAGTAGAAGAAACCACAATGCTGATGTTGCTGATGCTTAGAAGATGTGTGTGTGTGTGTGTGTTTATTACTGGGCAGGGAGGCCCTTGCACCCAATTTTGTGACCTTTCGCCAAGTTCCCACTTAAGGATGTGTTTTGAGGTTGCACGAAGGCTGGAAGACCGAGCTTCCCCTGCCCCTGCTGCCCTTTTCCTTCAAGAGCAATTACCTGTTCCATAGAAGGAGGCAGGCTCAGGCTGTTGCCATGGAAATGGCAGCTTGAGCAAGGAAGGTGGGAGCTGGGGATGGCTCCAACAAGTCCGGAATTTTCCCGGCCCTGATATCAGTGTGTGAGTGTGGCGCTGGAATGCCAGGTGAGCATACCTTAGATGCATAACACAAGCTCGTTGAAAAGAATGAATGATCATGCCCCACCTGTTCCCCGTCCCGGTCTACAGATGTCAGGGAAAATTGTTCTTCTCTCTGTGGGGATGAAATGTGTGTGTCCACACTGTTTGCAGGCAGTGCTCTTTGTTAAGTAGATGGTGATAGGAACTCCAGAAACTAACACTCCGAGGTAAACTCGTAAGGGAAGAAGCTGTAGGAGCAGCGGACAGACGGAGCTCACCTGACAGGGGAGGTGAGGCCGGCAGGGAAGGGTGTTCCTCAGAGGTCTGTCTGTATAGACGCACACAACACTTCTTTCTCTCTTTTAAATTAAAAAAAAAATTAAGATTTTATTTATTTATCTTTAGAGGGGAAGGGAAGGAGAGAGGAAGAGAAATATCAATGTATGGTTGCCTCTCGTGCATCCCTGCTGGGAACTGGCCTGCAACCCAGGCATGTGCCCTGACTGGGAATTGAACCGTGATCCTTTGGTTCCCAGGCCCGTGCTCAGTCCACTGTGCTACACCAGCCAGGGCTCTTTTAAATTCTTTTTTAAAATGTATTGATTTGAGAGAGAGAGAAAAAGAAACATCAGTTTGTTGTTCCACTTACGTATGCATTGATTGATTGATTCTTTTTTAAAAATCCTCACCCAAGAATATGTTTATTGATTTTAGATTGAGAGGGGGAGAGAGAGAGAGAGAGAGAGAAAGAGAAATATTGGCGTGAAAGAGAAACATTGGTCGGTTGCCTCCTGTACTCTCCCCAACCAGGCATGGAACCACAATCTAGGTATGAGGCCTGACTAGGGATAGAACCCACAGCCCGTTGGGGTATGGGAAGATGCTCCAACCAACTGAGCCACCTGGCCAGGGACGTTGTTCGATTCTTGTGTGTGCCCTGACCAGAGATGGAACCTGAAACCTTGGCATATTGGGGAAATGTTCTAACCAACTGAGCTGCCCGGCCAGGGCTCAGGGCTCTTCTTTCTTTCTTAAACTTCATTCTCCAGTGACAGTTGACACACAATGTTGTATTAGTTTCAGGTGTTACAACCTAGTGATTCAGCAATCATATACCTTAGGAGGTGACCATTGCTCCCCGTAAGTCTAGTTCCCAGCTGGCACCATCCGTAATAACTTATTCTTTCATCTGCCGCATCACATTTCTCTGTATGAATGTATCACAATCTATCCATTCTCCTGCCAATAGACATTTTTTCTCTTATCACCTTCAATTTTTTAATGTTATTAAATTTATTGGGTGACGTTGGTTAAAAAGATTATATGGGTTTCAAGTGTACAATTCCATGCTACATCGTCTATCTATTGGGTTGTGTGTTTAGCATCCAAAATCAGGTCTCCTCTGTCACCATATATTTGATCAATAGACATTTAAGTTGGTTCCTGCTCCTTTATTTTACTATGAAGAAGGTGAATAGCACCCATCCCTAACACATAGGCGGCACTGAACAAAAAATCCCAGTGAATAATCGCAACAAAATTTTTGTACTTGAGTCCTTGTGGAAATCGAGGGTTGTCCTCGCTACCTGAGACATCTATCCAGGAGAGAAAGTTGACATTTTGGGCCAGTTACTCTTTTTTGGGGGGGGAAAGGGACTGTTCCAGGCAGTGTGTTTTTTGTTTTTGCAATTTCCCCCCCAATTACAGTTGACATTCACCATATTAGTTTCAGGTGTTCAGCATAGTGATTAGACATTTGTATCTGTAGGATGTTGAGCAGTGTCCCTGATCTCCACCTACCAGATACCACAGCACTCACTCCCCCTAACTTGTGACAAAAATCTCGCTAAGCACATTGCTATATATCCCGTGGGAGAGGCGAGAAATTATCTGCCTTCGAGAGCCACAGATGACAGAGAATGCTGTCTCACTTCAGCTTTTCTAGACACAAACAAGTGACTCTTCTGTCTCTTTTGTAACTTGCTTTCCATCTGTTTTCCGGTAGGACTCTACCTGAAACCTGATGATGGGCTGTTTTCCAGTTCTGATGAAAAGCCACTTCTCAGATGGGACATTGCTCCAAAGTTAACGTTAAAATGTGGATCATCCTCATGCTCACTTTCTTACCGGCCTGCAAAGGAACCTTTTCCCACCCTGACCCGTATCCACTCCACATATTCAGTGTTTCATCTTTTTCTGTTCAAATGGTAGAAAAGGACATCTCATTTTCTTTTTATATCGAGTTTGTCAGCCTACAGGTGGAATAGATTTTCTTATTTCTTTAACATTTGTGTTTTCTCTTTTATTAACTAGCTTCTTTCCAACCTTGGGTCAGTCTTTCTTTCCTTCTACAACTCTGTGTTTTGGACATGTTGACATTTTTTTGTGAGTTAATTATGTAATTTTTTACTATGGTGCATTTGTTCATCTCTTTTCAGGGGTGGTATGTTTTTCCCTGTTACCTGTATGTTCAATATACATGGAGTCAGATGTATCCATCCATTTTCTCTCCTCCCTGTGCTGTTTGTTGCCATGTGTTTTTGTGAGATGTTTCACAGTCAGGACTATTACCATTGTAACAGGGTGCAGCCAAGAGGGATTTGTAATGGGGTCCAGAACTTGGTGTCCAGGAAGTATTAGAAAAATATATATAGGATGTCCTCACCTCCACAAGTCTGAGCTGGGGGATGGGATGCATGGAGCAGGGCCATTGAGAGTTGTTTTGGATAGCACTAGTTTTGCAGCTAACGTCTAGAACAGTCATTTAGCATATCTATAACCTTTAACTGGTTTTACAGATATGTTAAATAGCTGTGACAGTGCTTTGAGCCAGGGAGATGGGAGTGACTTCAACCTGTGATGTAACTGAGAGGCCACTCCTCCTGGTTACAGAGCCTACGTAAAAGCTTGGAGATGACGGGCTCCACACCACAGGGCCACACCCGCCCGGACTTACTACGTTGGCCCAGTGAAGCTGGAAAAATACAGGAATGCTGGCAGCTGTGGCCAATTGTGGGGGGAGTCGGAGATGGTGGGGCAGAGAAAGATTGGTGCTGTGATTTAAATCCAGGCGTGGCAGCCATGTGGTGTCTTTTTGGGACTATGTGGCTTTGGCATCTTTTTTGGAACCACACAGCTTGGGCAGAGAAGAACCACAGACTTCTATTTCTTTTTCCGAGATACGGTGCCCTGGACTGTGCAGAGGGGGAAGGAAGGACTGTGTGTTGGTGGGTGTTCTAAAGGACTTGGGGATCTCAATGAAGACATTAGGTCATTACACTTAAGTTTGTATAACTCTTTAAGTAAATAATCCCTTTTCTTTTTCACCAATCTCTGGCATTGAGAGACATCTTTCCCTGGTGGTGGGCAAGGCAAACCTAGTACAGGGTGAGGGACCCTGGAGCACAAGGGTGGGTCCATTCAGTAATAGAATATCATTCCCTCTCCCCCCACCTCCTGGGTATGTTCTGTAACAGAATAGTCACTTTTTTTTTTTTTTTTTTTTTGCTTTGTGGTGAGCAGAGAGTGCAGGGTTCTGGTGGCTACAGCTGGGTTGGGGCTCAACATGAACAGAAAAGAGAGTCCAGAGGTGTGAGGTATGCAGTGAAGGTGAATAAATAGAAACTCAGCCACAAACAAGCAAGGTTTATGTCTGAGCCTCCTGACTCGGAATAAAATTCAGGAATATAAGCAAGTCATAAGGACCTTGCATCCCCATTGACCCAGTAATTCCTCTTCCACCAGTTCTTTCTAGGGAATTAATGAGGCCCAGAGACGGAGCTGAAAGGAGGCTGGGCGCTCTGTTTATTCTCTAAAGAGTAAAATGTTAGAAAAATATTTTCCATTCACAGAGGCCGACCAAAGCAATTTCCTCTTCCTAGGGGGTTTCTACCCAGCTAAGTGGAACCCATTATACTTTCAAGTGCTCCCCTTTCTCGGAGAGGGGGGCTGCCAACCTGGTTCACTAACACGGAAATGATGGATGCTTCAGGATCTGCCAGCGTTCCACCGCAGAAACAGAACCTATAGTGTGTGGACAGGACCGTGTCCCTCTAAAAGTCATAAGGTGAGGTCCGAACCTCCAGGACTTCAGAATGTGAGTATATTTGGAGACAGAGCCTGGAAAGAGATAGTTAAAGTAAAATGAGTTCATGCAGGTGGGCCCACATCCTATGGGACTGGTGTCCTTATAAGAGAAAATTTGGACACGGACACACACAGAGGGATGACCATGTGAGGACACGGGGCGGAGACAGCCATCTGCAAGCCGAGGAAAGCAGCCTCGGGAGAAACCAACTCTGCCAACACCTTGATCTCCGACATCTAGAACTGTGAGAAAATACATTTCTGTTGTGTAAGCCACCCAGCCTGTGGCTTACAATTTATTACGGCAGCTCAGACAAACTAATTCAAGTAGGATATATATCTATAAATCTGTGTCTATCTATCTGATGTATATATATGTTTTGGTTCTTTTTTTTTAAGGAACTCATTGTTTTAAATCCTCGCCTGATGATATGTTTATTGATTTTAGAGAGAGAGGAAGAGACAGAGAGACATTGGTGTGAGAGAAGAACATCGATCGGTTGCCTCCCCTATTTTCCTTGATCATGGATTGAACTCAACAACGTTTTGGTGTACAGGACAAGACCCCAACCAACTGAGCCACACTGGTCAGGGCATTGCGTGTTTTAAAAAATACATTATTGTAGAAAGAGTTGTTTCTCTCCTTTTATTTTATTTATTGATTTTAGGGAGAGAGAGAGAGGGAGGAACATTGATTTGTTTTTCCACTTATGCATTCATTCGTCGCTTCCTGTATGTGCCCTGACCAGAGATCAAACCTGCGGCGGTGGTGTATTAGGCTGATGCTCTATCTAACTAAGCTACTCAGCTAGGGCTGCATCGTGTATCTTGATCTGCTTTTGAATTGAATTAATTACAGAAATTCAGTTCCACGGTGTACTCAGGAATAAGCTGGAATCATAGCTGAGTATCAGAGAACCAGAACCCAATGAAAGGGAAGGAATTCCCTGCCCCCAAACACTCACTGCCCCGAAATGATTCCCGACAGGACAGGGACGTGAGACCTGAAGACGACAACCAGCATGAAGTCCCCGTGTGGTTTGGAAATCAAGGTCTCCAGATGTCAGCCGGGCCTGTGGTGTTTGGGGGAAGACTGTTCCTCCATAAGCCCAGACGCGGACTCTCCAGTACTTGGATCCCCGCCGGGCATTCCCTAGCGAGGTACTGACCTGAGGGCTATCTGGCAGTGGACATTCTCACTCTTTCCTCTCGGAGATGTGGGTGTCTAAGAAATGTCATTCCCTTAGGACCGGTTTTTCTATTAGGTTTGGCCCAAAGTCCCCCCGAGCACTGGGAGCTGGAGCCTCCCCATCCACCTACAGGGTCCATCCCGGTGGGTTGAGAAGACGGAGTCTGGGTTGGGGAGGGGACCAACACTGTCCTTTTCTCTCTCACTGCAAGACAGTATGGGTAATTATTTGTATAATCTTGGGGTGGCCGAGGCCCTGCAAACAATAAGGGTGAAGTTAAAACACACAAACAAAAATGCTCATTCCTGTGATTCCATAATAGGTGGGCCTTTTGCGCATGGAGTGAGGGGATGTAAACCGGACAGAAGTGAAAATTGGGGGAAATGGTTGCATTGTGTGTGGTGGTCAGAGGCATTCTGTGCTAATTCACAATTTGTGACTATAAGTCCATGAGAAAAGGTGGGGTGTCCATGTGGAAAAATGTGCACACATTGGAACACAGCTGAGAAAGCCAAATGCAAAGGAGAAAAGATGGTCCATCTTACCGTAACCAGAAAGGGTACAGCGAAATCCAAAGGAGAGGTCATTGTATCTTGATCCAACTGGCAGACACAAAAAGAAAAAAGGACGAGATTTTGGGTTTGTAAATGCCTGGGAAAAATCTCGAAATGGGGATAGAAAGGTTGGATGCCAATAGCCGCATTATTCATAACAGTCCAGAAACCACCCAAATGGCCATCAACTTACCAGCAGACAATTAAATGTGGTCTATCTGTACAATGGAATATTATTCAGGCACGAAGAGGAACGAAGTACTGATATATGTTACAACACGTATTTAGTATTGTAACTTAGTATTGCTCTGAATGTATTACAGAATTTTATTCCATAGGCATAGACATACACTAGTCTACTTTTCATCTCTATAGATTTTCCTATTCTGAATTACACAATATCTGACTTTTGGGGGGCAATATTACATGTGATTCTTTTTTAAAAATATTTTTCAATGACAGTTGACATTCAATATTATTTTGTTAGTTTCAAGGGTACGCCATATTGGGTAGGTAGTTATATAATTAGTGATCTTTGTGATAAGCTTAGTCCTCACCTGGCACCATTCATACTTATTACAATATTATTGAAATTATGGGTTAGCACCATGCATCCCAATATCAAATATTCACACACAGTCACTCTGCACACAGGGCTCCCGACAGACCCTCGCCATGGGACTCAGAAAACCAGTGGGAAAAGGAGCGGGTGAGCGATGGCAGTCAGGCACACAGTCTGCAAAACAGACAGCCAGGGTTGCATATTTTTCGCGGTTCAGAAATAGGGGTCTTCGGAACACTGGCCGGGTTGTGCTCTTTCCGAGAAAGCCAGTCCCTTCCCGAGCTGGATGGCGACATGTATATGTTGCTTGGACTCAAGTCCAGCCTTTCACGTATTAAAATCAGGGAAACATTCCATGGCGGGTGGTTGAACTGAGGTTTTATTTGGCCACGGGGCCAGATGTTGACATGCGGACTACTTTTCAAGGACTAAATGTCTCCAGTCAGAAAGGTCTCTGCCATCTGAACCTCTTTTCTGTTTATTTAGGTTGGGCCCAAATTCTTCCTGTAGCCACCAAGGCTGCTGTCTTGGAGGAGCCTACAGAGATGCTGTGGAATTACAGTGTGAGCCCTGTGCGTGATTTGAAGTATTCTAATAGTTGTGACTGCACATGACCTTTATTTTCTTTTTTTGCTTTTAAAAGAGATAGGTTGTGCCCTGGCTGGTGCGGCTCAGTGGATGGGGTGCCGGCCTGCAAATTGAGGGGTCCCTGGTTCGATTCCTGGTTGGGGCACATGCCTGGGTTGTGGGCCAGGGCTCTGATGGGGAGCGCTCAAGAGGCCACCACCCGTTGATGTTTCTCTCCCTCTCTTTTTCCCTCTCTTCTCCTCTCTAAAAATAAAGAAATAAGATATTTTTTTAAAAAGAGAGAGAGATAGGTTGCACTTCCCTGGGGTAACCCAGTTGGTTGGAGAGTCATCCTGATGGGCCAAGGTTGTGGGTTTGGTCCCTGGTCGGGGCATATAGAGGAATCAACCAATGAATGCATAAGTAAGTGAAACAACAAATCAACGCCCCCCCCTCTAAAATCAGTAAATAAAATAACATTTATAAAGGGAGGGGACCCCTGGCCAGTGTGGCTCAGTTTGTTGGAGCATCGTCCCATATACCAAAAGGTTCAGGTTTGATCTCTGGTCGGGGCACAGGCCTAGTTTGCAGGGTCAGCCCCCATGTGGGGCATGTACAGAAGGAAACTGTTGATGTTTCTCTCTCTCTCTCTCTCTCTGCCTCCCCCGCCAACTCCCTCTCTAAGATTAATAAACATATGCTCGGGTGAGGATTTAAAAAATGTTTAAAAGGCTCAGGTCCCCACCATGGTCTGCAAGCACTTGGTTCCCCAGAGTTTCAACAGAAGCGGTGTTGGGGGAGGGGCGGCAGAGAGAGAGAGAGAGAGAGGGGGGTGCCCCAGAAGGGCCTCCCCTCAGATTCATTTGCGTGGTGTTCTGACTCTTTCACATATGGCTTTTAGGAAAAAGCAAATAATCTCTGTGACTAGATGAGCCTTCGTGTGTGTATTCAAAGGCATAGAAGGGCAATTCTTCTTCTTGACACAGCCATGATTTAATGCACTGAGTGATTTGGTTTAACCCAGCGTATCCGAAACCAGATGGCTGTGCGTACACACAGAGCAGCAGTTTGGAGCCCGGCACCCCGTCCATCAGAAAATGAGGAAGCCAGAGTTTCACTGCCCTCCCCCCCTTAAAAAGAAACAAACTAAAGCTAAGAAATAATACAGAAGAATACATTCTAGAAAGGGTTTAATGTTCCTGGTTTGGAAACTTCTGTCTTCAGAACAGGGGGCCATGTTGAGTTGTTTCCCCGAAAAGCCAACTGCTTCGTGCGAGGGAAGCAGGCTCCTTATTGTTTGGTTTCCAGCTGAGCATGAGCTCAGGAACCACGGTGAGCCTTTGAACTGAAATATAATCTGATGATTGGCCCAGGAAGCAACATGCCAACTATTTCTTTTCCAGGACCATGCGTTTCCAATTAGACATGTGTCTTCCAACTGAATGCAGATCTGGCCAGAACCTCTCCCACAACCCTGAGATCCAGGGTTATTAGGGTAGAGTTTCCGGGTGCGGGGAACGGGGAAC
Source organism: Sturnira hondurensis (assembly GCF_014824575.4). NCBI lineage: Eukaryota > Metazoa > Chordata > Mammalia > Chiroptera > Phyllostomidae > Sturnira > Sturnira hondurensis. The sequence continues at coordinate 426,966 of NW_028086574.1, forward strand.
GGTGTCCACAGCAAGAAGAGAGCTGTTCTCTGAGCCCCACACATCGTGATACAGAAGAAGATTTCTGTAGCCATGGGTGGGAGACGCCTTATTCGAGACAGCCCAAACATCGACGGACATAAAACGGAAGATTATTAAATCTCATGACAAACGCTACACATGGAAGGACAGATAACCCCTGTCACACATAAGGTTTAACAACCAACTGGGTGAGATCATCGCATCTTAAAAAATGGAAGGAATTCTGGCACTGGTACTGTCAGGGAACTAACAGGTAAAGATGGAAAAGTTGAACACCACTGGAGGCAGGGAGGGGAGGGACCTGAGCTGACAGCTGGTGAAGAAGGTGCTCTGGCATCCTTGAGATACAACCCAAGGGTCCGTTAGCGATGAGATAAACACAACATGGTCTATCATAGAGTGGAATATCACTCAGCCTTCAAAAAGGAAGGAGATTCTGACACCAGCGGCATGCCTGGATCTTGAAGATGTTATATTAAGGAAGAGGGGGATAGGACATTTTTTTCTTGAATATTTTATTTACTTGTTTTTAGAGAGAGGGGAAGGGAGCAAGAAGAAAAGTGCCCCATGGAGGGGTGTGGTTGCCTCTCATGTGCCCACAACAGGGGACTTGGCCTGCAACTCAGGCATGTGCCCCGACTGGGAATTGAACCAGTAACCCCCTAATTCACAGGCCAGCACTCTAACCACTGAGCCACACCAGCCAGGGCAGGGAGTTGTTAAGGGGACAGAGTGTCAGTTTTACAAGAAGAAAAGATAGGGATGGATGGTGGTGATGGTCATCAAACAACGTGAATGTACTTCATGCCACTGAACTGCACACTTAAAAATGGCTCAGACGGTAGATTACATGCTACGTGTCTTCTCGCCTCACTTTTTTTAAAAAAACAAAACAGATCTAAACACCAAAAGCAACGTGAAAATGTCATTGCTCTGACAATGACAAACAAAGCAGTGACACCCGGAACTGGCAAGAGAGAGGGGAAAGGACAATTTCAGATGGGGCCAGTGGGACACGGGTGGGCAGAATCCTACTGGAAGCATCTTAGCAATGGTCTCCAAGCACCAAGTACACATGAGTGGACCTTGTTTTCGGGACTCTGGTCCATGTGAAACTCAGGGAGGCCTGCCTAGCTCCCCTGGGCCACAGTGGGACATTGTGAGTGAGAGCGAGCCGTTGGACGCTGTGGTGCGGAAGGCACAGAGGCTGTGCATTATTTTGTGATCAGGAGAGGTAGCTCCTTTGATTAATTTATTTTTAAAAATATGTTATTCATTTTCTAGAGAGAAGGGAAGGGAGGGGGGAGGGAGAAACATCAGTTGGTGGCCACCTGTATGCGCTCTGACCAGATGTTGAACCTGGAACGTAGGTATGTAGCCTGACAAGGAATCCAACCCACAACCTTTCAGTGTCTGGGATGATGTCCCAACCAACGGAGCCACTGGGCCAGGGCTCCTGGAACCACTTGAAGAAAACACTAGTAATAAAGTAGGGGAAACGAATCAACACAAACATTTTTAATGAGGTATTCAAATATACATCTCTACATTTGCACAAACTCCTGGAAATGCAGTGTGTATTTTGCCGTAACCCATCTCCATTCAGACCAACCATGTGGCAGGTGCTCAGTGGCCACGTGTGGCATGTGGCATGTGGCTGCTGTGTTGGACAGCCCAGGTCTACACTGTGCAGGGGTGTTTTTGAGCCCACATGTGTTCACCTTTAGAGCCCAGAAAATTCCAGACCCTGCAGCTCTTTCTCCATTTCCACAGCCTGACTCCCCTGCCCACCCAGGCTGCGGTTTCCATGGCGACGGCCAAAGCTGGCCCCTGCAGGGACAGTGCGACAGCTCTTAGGGCTGAACACAGCAAAGCTCGGAAAACAACTGGGCTTGGGGCTGGGCGGGACGGGCAGGTTCTAGTGGACAGTCCCCCCGTCAACGCCTCATACATGGCATTTGTGTGTGGAAAATTGCATCCCCTGATAGAGGCTTTGTAAATGAAAACAAAACTGGCTACTCTCACAGCTTCTGGGAAATCACAAATCTCCCGCAGGTTCCACCGGTACCAGCATTTCCTACAGCCATGTACTGATTCGTGTCATAAAATACAGATCAAGTCCCTCCAACTTGCCAGACTCAGTGCTGGGAACCGGAATTGCGATTGTAAACCAGCAGGCAGAGCCTTCGGCCTGAGAGAATGAAGGAGAGAGATGGTTTCATTTGAAAAGTTTCCTTTCAACCCTGCCTAGTGTGGCTCAGTGGATTGAGTGCTGGCCTGTGAACCAAAGGGTCACGGGTTTGGTTCCCAGTCAGGGCACATGCCTGGGTTGTGGGCCAGGTCCCTAGTAGGGGGAACATGAAAGGCAACCACACATTGCTGTTTGCCTCTCTTTCTCCTTCCCGTCCCTTCTCTAAAAGTAAATAAATAAAATCTTAAGAAAAGAAAAAACAAATGCACTAGACCAGACCAGACAGGAAGGAATGTTTACTCTTCAAAAAACAAAAGTGTAATGGGGGTTATCACGTGCGCTTAGGGGGAAAATGTCAAAGTGAAAAAACAAATGTGCTTTATTTAAACAAAAGTGTATGTAAAGAATTGGTTAAAATAGTGGGGGAAATGTTTACAAATGAAATGCTCTAAACCAGATGCTACATCTAACTCCCGGTTTAAGATTCTACACTGAATGTGTCAGGGATTACCCACATGTCATCTACTTGGGTTTCTTATCATGGAAAAGCCCATGAGAGGCTTTTTTGAGGAACTGTTGAATGCCACCTTTTGGAGATGTCCTTCAAGAAAATAAAACAGGCCCTAGCCAGGTAGCTCAGTTGGTAGGAGCATCATCCCCATCCCTATACATCAAGGTTTTGGGGTTCAATCCCTCCCCGGTCGGGGCACACAGAAGAATCAGCCAGTGAATGCGTAAATAAGTGGAATGACAAATTCATGTTTCTCTCTCCGCTCCTTTACTCTCTCCCCAAAATCAGTTTAAAAAAAGAAAAAAGGAAAAGGGAAAACAAATTCTGAGTGTCGCCCACTGGGAACAACAGCCTTAGTCAGTGCATGACAGTTGCAGCAGTTTTGTAAAAACAAAACTCAGCAACTTTACAAACATTGATGAGCCCGCAGGGTTGTACCACGGGCCACTCCTTCCCTTATTCTCTGTAGAGAAAGAGCTGCGTCTCCAGCGTCGGAGTAGTCGATTGTCTCCGTGTGCTGTAACAGTTATGGATTTTTATCTTCAGGTTCATCTTGTTTCTCTCGCTCTCTCTCTCTTTAATTTTAAATTGTGATGAAAGGATTAAGCAGTACAGATTGGTAGTTATGGAATAGTCACAGAGACTAGATTACAGCACAGACAATATAGTCAATAATATTGCCATTAACTATATGTAGGGGGTCAGGTGAATACTTGAAGCATTAGGGGGATTCCTTTGTAAAATATGAGGGGGGACCCCAAAAACTGGAATTATCTTCTAGAGGGTGGGTGCCTTGTAGTACAGGCCATCCCCTAAGTGAGCGCTCTAGAAACTCATTGTGTGTTAGCTGGCATTGTTGTGAGAGGCTGTGTTTGACAAGTTTGCCCATTTTATGATGGGTAGTTTACAAGCACACCTGCCCAGACTGCATTTAGCAGTTTTTGAGCAAAAACGCAGGACCCCCATGCCCCACCCTCCCTATTTACCTGAAAAAGTCCTCAAAGGGAAACGTTTTGCTGATGTGGAAGAGGTGAAACAAAAAATGACAGAAGCACTAAAAGTTATCAAAATCAATGAGTTCAAAAACTGTTTTGAACAGTGGGAAAAAAGTCTCAATAGCTGTATTGTGTCAAATGGAGAGTACTTTGAAGGTGACTGAAATTTAAACATGCCTTGTCAGGATTACATCTTAAGAACCCTGAAACACCAATCCAAAAGAACCTATGCACCCAATGTTCATAGCAGCACAATTTACAATAGCCAAGTGCTGGAAGCAACCTAGGTGCCCATCAGTAAATGAATGGATCAAAAAACTATGGTACATAGAAGACAGAAAACTGTACTTGAACAACAATTAAATAAATTTTAAAATAAATTTTTAAAATAATTAAAAAATAAATTACATATAAAAAACGATGGTACATTTACAGAATGGAATTCTATGCAGCAGAAAGAAAGAAGGAGCTCCTACCCTTTGCGACAGCATGAATGGAACTGGAGAGCATTATGCTAAGCAAAATAAACCAGGCAGTGAGAGACAAATACTATATGATTTCACCTTTAACAGGAAGCTAAACAACACAATTAACAAACAAGCAAAATGTAACCAAAGACACTGAAATAGAGAACAGGCTGACAGTGACCAGAAGGGAGAGGGGAGGGAATTTGAGGGGAAAAGGGGAAGGGTTTGCAGGAACAAGTATAAAGGACACATGGACAAAAATTAGGGGGGGATATAAATGGGAGGGAGGTGAGAAGGGATGGGTGGGAGGGCTGGGATGGGAGTAAAAGAAAACTGCACTTGAACAACAATTAAAATAAAATTAAAAATAGTAAACATGCAAGAATAAATACACAATTTTTAATAAATATATTCTGGGTTTTTTTGGTCTCTCTTTGTACATAATTGTCTGACCACTGTGCTGTTCATATGAAACTAATACAGAATAATATTAAATGTCAATAGTAATTGAAAAATTAAAAATATATAAATTAAAATACAAGAAAAACATTTTATTTTTTATTTTTTTAATATTTTTATTTATTTATCTTTAGAGGGGAAGGGAAGGAGAGAAGGAGAGAAATATCAATGTATGGTTGCCTCCCGCGAGTCCCCTGCTGGGAACTGGCCTGCAACCCAGGCATGTGCCCTGACTGGGAATTGAACCTCGATCCTGTGGTTCGCAGGCTCGCGCTCAATCCACTGAGCTACACCAGCCAGGGCCTATTTTTTATTATTTTTAATAGCTTATTTTATTTTATTTTTTGAAGACTGTATTTATTTATTTATTTATTTATTTATTTTAAAGAGAGGGAAAGGGAGGGAGAGAGAGGGAGAGAAACATTAATGTGTGGTTGCCCCTTGCTCCCTAATGGGGACCCAGACATATGCCCTGACTGGGAATCAAACCAGTGACCCTTTGGTTTGCAGGCTGGCACTCAATCTACTGATCCACACCAGCTAAGACAAAAGAAAAACATCTTAAATTGTGGTAAAATACCTATATCATAAAATTTACCATCATAACCATTCTTTTTTATTGAGATTTTATTTATTAATTTTTAGAGACAGGGAAAGGGAAGGAGCAGAGAGGGAGAGAAACATTGATGTGTGAGAGATACATCGATGGGCTGGCTCTCAAATGCCCCCGCCTGCCCACTACCAGGGGACCCGGCCTGCAACTCAGGCATGTGCCCTGAGAGTTAAACCAGCAATCTTTCAGTTCTCAGGTCAGCACTCAACCCACTGAGCCCCACCAGCCAAGGCCATCATAACCATTTTTTTAGTGTCCCATTCAGTAGTGTTAAGTTCGTTCACAGGGTTGTGTAACCAACCTTCAGAAGTTTGTCATCTTGCAAAACAGAAACTCTGACCCATTAAACAACTACCTCCACCCCCACCAACCACCATTCTGCCTTCTGTCTCTATGAAGCTGACAACTCCGGGTACCTCCTAACCATACTTGTCCTTTTGTTCACCATCCCAGAGGAAAGGCTACATACATTATTGTCCTCATTATCTCCTAAGAAAAAACAAATCGTGTTGCAAAATTATTTTCGTAAGAGGAGGTAATAGATGAGTATGTAGCCAAAACAAAACCACACAGGAGAAAAAATATTTTAGAAGTGTGTCAAGGGGTTCATTAATAAAACATCTTTGACTTTGTGATACTTTATGGCCTTTGAGCAATTAAGTGGTATTTTGAGTGGATTATTGTGATTTCTGTACACACCATTGTGAAGAAAATTTTACTTTTGTACCACGTGTTAGTACTTGTTATTTTGTACTTTTATTATCCAAGTGGGCCCCAGAGTATAACGCTTTACTAACCCTGAGGCTAGTCCTGCTCAAATATTAGCTCACAAGAAAGGATGCCGCACCGCTCCCCTTGCCCGTGGTTTTCAAAAGCTGGACTTGGGAACCAAAATGAGGCACCATTTTTCCCCTACCAGGCAGGCAAAGATGAAGGGACTGACACTACCCAAGGGGGACTGGAAGATGACAAACTATTGCCTTCCCAAGCTGGCAGTAGGTAGTGCAGACATTTTGGCAATGATTATAAAAGTTTAAAATGCGTATAACGTACCTTGGCTGTTGTGGCTCAGTGGATTGAGTGCCGGCCTGCAAACTGAAAGGTCCCTGTTTCGATTCCCAGTCAGGACACAGGCCTGGGTTGGGGGCCAGGTCCCCAGTAGGAGGCGCTTGAGAGGCAACCACATATTGATTTTTCTCTCCCTCTCTCCCTTCTCTCTGCACTCTCTAAAAAGAAATAAAATCTTTTAAAAAGGTGCCTAATATTTGATGCAGTAATTCACTTCTGGGAACCTACCCCTCCCACCTGGACCCCCGCCGAAGCCGCTTGCCACACACGGGTTAGGACAGTGTGTCTGCGTGAATGCAGGAAACTAAAGTTAAGGGCACGGAACATCCCCAGGGATGAGAACTGGGGCAGTGAGCCTTCGTGGGACGGCCTTCAAACTGTTTGAAATAAAAACAATTCTTCAAAAACAAATGGTTTTTAAAAAGAATATTTAAGGGGGGGTGTCAAATGCATGGTGACCAAAAGGGATTAGACTTTGGGTGGTGAGTACACAATGGAGTATACAGATGTAACATAAAGTGGTACATGTGAAATTCATTTTTTTATTATTTATTTTTTAGAGAGTGGGAAAAGGAGGGAGATAAAGAGGGAGGGAAACATTGATGTGAGAAAGAAACATCCCTCAGTGTCCTCTTGAACGCCCCCAGCTGGGGACCTGGCCCATAACATAGGCATGTGCCCTGACCTGGAATTGAACCCGTACCTCTTGCTTCGCAGGCCGACGCTCAACCCATTGAGCCACACCAGCCAGGCCTGAAATCTAGATAATGTTATTAACCAATGTTATGTCAATACATTTAATTAAAATATTTAATATCTCAAGGGCATGTTATATAATAAAGAACAAGAACTCATACATGAGTTCTTATTGTATGTGCTGCGATGTCAACCTGGGGCAGAAATAATTTCGATCCTTTGTGTTCACACACTCGTTACTTACCTAGAAGCTGTGCCGAGTTATCTCCTGTCTAGCAGACACTCTGAAAGCCCTGGGGACACGATGGAGACCGAGATAGAAAAAGTCTGTTCTCCTGGAGCTTCCTTTTAATGGAGGGGAAAGAGAATCAATCAACTACTCATCGGGTGTATGATTTGGTAACACGTTAGACAGATGAAAAAGATAAATCTCTACCAGCCACTAATTCTGCTGGACAAATAGCCCCGGGGAAGCTCTCCCACGTGTGAGCAAGGAGACAAATACCAGAACGGACATGGCAACTTTCATTTATCCGATGAATAAATACTTGTATGCCAACATCTCTAGTGTTCTTGGTAAGAGCAAAAACCTGGGGTGGGGAGGGGGTGCTGGCGTGGAATCTAAATGTTCGCCAACAAGAGAACAGGTATATAAAATAGAGGTATCTGTCAGAGGGGAGGGGAAGGGGAACTGGATGAAAGAAGGCAAAGGGATTAGCTAAGGAACGTATATGCACAACCCACAGACACAGGCAACAGTGTGGTGAAGGCCAGGGATGGGGGCGGTATGGAGGTGGACCGAGGAGGAGAAAAGGGGACACCTGTCACAGTGCCAACAACAACGACAACAAAAACAGAGGTATCTACGTAACAGAATGCCATGTAGCTATTTAAGTGAATGACTCAAAGCCATGCGCTTCAATACGAACACATCTCAAGAACCAGATTTATCACCTAATAAAAGGAAGTCACACACACACACACACACACACACACACACAATGAAGCTAAGCATAGAACACCTCCAAACTGCCCAGCACACCTCGGGGTGATGTTTCTCTCAGTGCCCTTGTTTGAAAGGGTTTTCTTTCTTTGCCTGTTTCCTGCTTATTGCTTTGAGCTGAGCCAGCTTTAACTCAGTGCACACTGCAGCCAGGTGAGCACGCATCCTCTAGGTTTCTGGCCTCAGGGAAGAGTTCGTTCCCTAGTGTAATTACACTCGTCCTTCCCTCTTCCAAGAGGCCTAGAAATGTGATAATGAGGTACTGAGATTTTTGCTGCCTTGCCTGTATCTCCTACAGCCTGGAAAATTCCAATTTCTGCCGCTGAACGCCAAGACCAAGGCTGCCTCCCCACCCCCCACGCCAGGCAGCAGTTTCCATGGCAACGGATAAGCCCCTCGTGCAGAACGAAGAAAATTGCCTGTTGGGGGATGGGGAGGAAGGACTTCAGGAGGACGCAGGCCCACCCTACCCCCAGCTGTAGTTCCTGATTTCTGAGCAGTTTCTTGTGCACTGGAAATCCTGCCCACACGAGGAAAGCCTGACTTGGGGGATTTCGTGAATTGAAGACGAAGGAGGAGGGTGAAGGAGTAAATGGGGAAGGGGGATAGTGAAACACAGAGGAACCACTACCTATACTTGGTGGCTCTGAGGGGAGTGTCCAGAGCCAGCAGCATTATCGGCACCCCGTGGGAACTTGTTAGACACCCACTTTCTCAGGCCCCATCTGGGACTTCAAGGAACCAACCCTGTGTTGTCTGATGTTGGCTCCAGCTTGAGGACCACTGGTCTGAACCACAGACTAACCTTTGGGAGGGTTGGTAATGTTCTCCCCATTAATTCCCATGGAAATAAGAGATAGAAAAGACCCTTCATGTGGGGTCCTCAGATCGCTGGCTATTTTCTCCACATCCAGTCCCGAGATAGACTCTCTCTTCGAGTTCTGACCTCTGCCTGCGGATCCTCCAGTTCCTGTCTCCACCCCAAACCTTTTTCTAGGTGCCTCACATGCTCAAGTGCCAAGGGCGGGAGGAGGGTCGGGAGTGGCTGCTTAGTGGGTTGGGGGTTTTCCTTTTGGGGTGACAAAAATATCTTGAAGAGAGGTAGAGGGGTGATTTGTACAATATCGTGAATGTACTACATGCCACCAAATTGTTTCCTTCAAAATAAAACTAGTCAATCAGAATCTTAGGTCATTATTCTCTGTAAACCAGGGTTGTCCAGAGTCATGCATCTAAGTTGACATTTTCTAGGAGCCATGTATTTAAAAGGAAAAAAACAATTAAAATGAATTCTAGTAATATATGTTATGTCACTCACCTGTCCCTCATCTGTCTTGGGAAAACCATGAACATCAAAACCAATTTCCCGTCTCTGCAGCTGAACGGCCCTTTGATCCCCGAGTCTTGCTGATTCTGCCTCGGACATAGGTTTTGCATTCGCCTGCCCTATTTATTCCTGGCAAAACAACCCTAATTATTCTACCTTCTCAAAGGAAAATATGGCCAAGTCACCCCTTGCCAACCCTTTCGGTTGATTCTTGTTGCTTCTACGTTCCACCCACCCGAAGACAGCCCACAAGCCATAGTGACCCCAGATTTTCTTTGTAGATGCATTTGGGGGTGCCAGCTATGTTCGGAGATGCTCTGTGGAATTTTCCTCGAAGCTGGGTGGACGCAAAGTTCTGAAGCATTAGACTCTATACTTAGGGTGGGCAAACATTTTTTGCAAAGAGCCACCTGGTAAATAGTTTAGCCTTTGTGGGCCATGCGGTCTCTGACTCGACCACTCAACGTGGAAGCACTGTAGACCGTATCTGATGAATGGACGTGTCCATGTGCCTTCATTTACAAACAGCTGTCTCCCTGACTGCCCATCTCATCCACATCTCCGTCGCCTCTCTCCTGCACCCGTCTCTCCATTGGTCTTCTCTAACACCATCTCTGCCCTTCCATTTGTTTTCCTCACAAGAATAGATTTTTCTTTCTTTTTTTTTAATAGATTTTATTTATTTATCTTTAGAGGGGAAGGGAAGGAGATAGGGATAGAAACATCAATGTATGGTTGCCTCTCGTGTGTCCCCTGCTGGGAACTGGCCTGCAACCCAGGCATGTGCCCTGACTGGGAATCCAACTGCGATCATCTGGTTCGCAGGCCCGTGCTCAATCCACTGAGCTACACCAGCCAGGGCAAGAATAGACTTTTCAAAGGGATGCTTGGTCACATCTTGCTCTTTGGGCCCCTCAGCAGATTCCATCACTCTGTGGATACACACCCAATTCTTTTTTCTTTATGATTTTATTTATTTATTTTTAGAGAGGACAAGGGAGGGAGAGAGGGAGAAAAACATCAGTGTGGTTGACTCTCAAGCGCCCCCTACTGGGGACCTGGCCTGCAACCTAGGCAGGCATGTGCCCCAACTGGGAATCAAAACTGCAACCCTTTGGTTCGCAGTCTGGCGCTCAGTCCACTGAGCCACATCAGCCAGGGCCCAGTTCTTTTTGAGAATCTGTAAGTAGATAGAATTTCATAATTTCCACGTAGAAGGGGCTTGGGTGGGGGACAGTCTGGTTGGAGGTCGGAAGGCTAGGGGACCTGTCTGCAGAGAAGTGTTTGTACAATGACAGCCACTGTTACACGAGGCAGCTCTTGGGAAAAATCACACACTTCCTTTGAATGCATGTACCCAGGGATGCATAAAGTTAGGCACAGACAAACGAAGATTGAAAATGTACACACTGCTTGAGTTATTATTTCAATGTTTATGTAATTTAGTTCACCACACACGCTTGGAAGTAGATGGCCAGATGGTCCATACACACGGGAAACTGTGGGCTGTGGGCCATGCATGGCAGGCATTGGGAACAAACACCCCTCTCAAAATGAGAACACGGGATTGTCCCCCCCAGAAAACCCACTTATGGAACATGACCCTCGGGTGGAATCTACACACAGACGGCTGGTATTAAATATTCTTTTATGGCTTAGAAATGGACATCACCAGAATACTGGCCATGTTGTGCTGTTTCTGGGAAAACCGTTTGCTTCCTGAGTGGGGATGTCAGTGCACATGGAGCCTGGACTCGCGCCGGGCACTCATAGGTCATTAATCGGGGCAGAATGCCACGGCGGGGGGCGGCCCTGCATTTTATTTGGCAAACGGCATGACGCGGACATTCTGACTGCCAGTTTTCGGAGATGCTTTGCTTTTTAAATAGCCACCCTCAGTGGGACCCTCTTTTGTGTTCAGGTTTTGGTCCCGATCTTGCTGGTAGCAACTGCTTGCCAAGGGACTCTGAGTGAAGTCTGGGCTGAGGATCGAAGGACGTGTTTGGAGCAGATAGAGTTCCTATGCTTGCTTCAGCATAAGAGGTGAATATTTTGATAATCATGGGGTGGGGAATGCCCCGTGAGACTTAACAAAGAAGCCAGTGGATATAAAAGAAAACAGTAACAGTCTGTCCCTACAAACATTGGAAAAACGAGGGTCAGGGGAAACCCCATCACAAATAAGACTTGATGGGCATCTGAGTTGAAAGTCCACAAAATGTAGATGCAAAGCATATATATTTGGGTACTGAGCACCATGAGAGCCAAGAAAATAGAAAATAACCTTGAAATAGGAATGCAGGCAAAAGATATGCAGAGAGAGGAAGAAAAGAGAAGGAGGAGATGAACAAGGAGAAGAAAAGGAAGAAGAAGAAACTCAAAGTTTGAAAAACAAGAAAACATCTACCATTTCCCTTGGAATCCAAAAACTGGACATCAAAGCCAAAATGAAGAGAACCATCAGATGACTTGTGAGGAAGTTGGTTTTTATATTCAGAGCGATGGAAAAACCATTGGAAAGTTTTTTTTTTAATGAGAGAGAAAACATCCCAGAAGTTTTTTTCAAGATTTAAAAAAAAATTTACTTATTTATCTTTAGAGGGGAAGGGAAGGAGAGAGGGAAAGAAATACCAATGTATGGTTGCCTCTCGTGCATCCCCTGCTGGGAACTGGCCTGCAACCCAGGTATGGGCCCTGACTGGGAATCGAACCACGATTCTGTGGTTTGTAGGCCCGAGCTCAATCCACTGAGCTACACCAGCCAGGGCCCATTGGAAAGTTTTAATTCAGAGGGATAATGTGTAATATGATGAAATATACAGATAAAAACCTTCCCTCTCATTGTAGTATGGAGAATGGATCGCAGAGGAGAGCCAAGACCACAAGCAAGGAAACCAGTTACACATGTGCTTGTCCAGGTGAGAGATGATGATTTCTTGGGTGAGGGTGGAACCATGACAATAGAGAGAATTTGACGGATACCATTTTATAAGTAGAACTGACCACACTTGAATTAATTGATGGGGAGAGGCAAGAAAAGCCGTCAAACAAGGATCATTAATAAGGTCCTGGTTAGGTAGCTCAGTTGGTTGGACCATCGTTCCATACACCAAAATGTTTTGGGTTCCACCCCCTTGCAGGACAAAGTACCTAGGCTGCAGGTTTGATCCCTGGTTGGGGTGCATATGGAAAGCAACCAACTGATGTTTTCACATCAATGTTTCTCTCTCTCTCCCTCTCACACTGATGTTTCTCTCCCTTCCTCACTTTCTAAAACCAATAAACATATCCTTAGGTAAGGATTAAAAACTGAAGAAAGAAAGAAAGAGAGAGACAGAGAGAGAGAGAGAGAGAGAGAGAGAGAGAGAAAGAGAGAAAGAGAAGAAAGAAAGAAATTGGAGAATAATACTGGGGGGCGGTCACTGAAGAAGGGTGTAATGAGTTCTTCAGCAATGAAGGACGTTTTTCCGATGTTGCTGAGAAGCTGAGGAGGATGAGGACAGAGAAGTTGCAGCTGGATTTGGCAACATGTGGGCTGGCAGGGTAGACTAGGGAGCAACATGAAGAGAGGGGAGGCGGTGGAGTGCTCAACCCTGTACTGCACCTACAGGCTGGTCAGGGTTCAGCTGGCAGCTTTAGGGCCCCTACACCAGTGAGGCAGGGGGACTGGAGCTGAGGCAGGGCCCTAGGAAGGGTGGAGGTGGTGATAGAGCCCAACCACGGTGCCTGGTCAGGTCCCTCGGGTCCCCTCTCTGCTCCCTGGCCGTGCTCCCCCAGGGACCCAGGCTGTCCTGAAGAAGGAGCAGCAGCGGGGCAAGGAGACGCCTCAGAGACCCCACCACTCCCCTCCACAACCTTACACTCTGTGGAAACCATTGCTCCTCAGGGCTGGCCACGCCTCTCCCCTCAGCTCATCATGTATGTGTCCGCTTCCCTTGTCCTTCCAGACACCAGCCTCTCTTCTCCTGGACGTGACGTCAGCCCCAGGGATTTCCCTACCTGGCTTCTGCGCACCCCACCCTGCAGGCAGCACCCCTGGCTTCTGGAGAGGAAGCTGTCTGGTGGGTTCCACTACTGTAGGGCGGAGATACCCTCTCCCACAAGGCCTTCGAGGCCCACTCTCTGAGGCACAGACACACATACAACACAGACATACATGCTGCCACACACACACCAGAGACAGACAGACAGACAGACACACACACACACACACACATCCCTGCCTTCTCAGCACTCCAGCCACACCCAGAGGTCAGCCACACTTACAGAGACCACCCTTGACCTCTCTTCCACACCAACTGCCCCTCCCTGTCCCATCCCTTATCCACAGTATCCTCTCTCTCGAGACAGTTGTCACCAATCTTCACTCAGACTCCTTGTGGACACCTTATGTGTCTACAGTGGCCTTCCTTCCAGCAGGTCTGTCTCACAGGCTTGGGCACCCCCTCTCACCTGTTCGTTTTACCACGCAAGTGCTTCTGGGTGGTGGGCCAGGAGGTGACTGGGAAAAGCGAGGCACAGAAGGGCTATTCGAGAAGGTCTGTTATGCCGATCTGAGTGGTTGCCTTCTCCATTGATAAGAGATGTTAAGAAGACATCTCAACGAATGGGAATTTTCTGTGTATACATGTAAATTTTCTGTACCAAAGGAAAATCTGTGCCCTGATTGAGAGCTTTTCCTGCACCTGCAGGGTCTTTATGGCCTTTGGCTCAAGATGCTCCATGTGCCAAAGAGGCATGTTTTGGGGGGGCCTATTCTCATACCCTGCTGTAGCCGCTGTGGATATTGTATTGATTACATCCCCTACCTAGCACATGGTAGCCTATAATCAATACTTTTTACTTATTTTTATTTTTTTATTAATTTATTTTTAAAGAGAGGGAGAGAAACATCAATGTGTGGTTGCCTCTAGAGCATCCCCGACCAGGGACCTGGCCTGCAACCCAGGCGTGTGCCCCAAATGGGGATCAAACTGGCATCCCTTGGTTCACAGTCCGGCACTCAACCCACTGAGCCACACCAACCAGGGCTATTTTTATTTTTAAAATATATTTTATTGATTATGCTATTACAGTTGTCCCGTTTCCCCCCTTTATTCCCCTCCACCCTGCACACCTCCTCCCACCCGCATTTCCTCCCCTTTAGTTCATGTCCGTGGGTTGTACATATAAGTTCTACATTTCCTATATTATTCTTACCCTCCCCCTTTCTATTTTCTACCTACCATTTATGCCATTTATTCTCTGTAAGTTTTCCCCTTCTCCTCACCTCCCACTGCCCCACTGATAACCCTCCATGTGGTCTCCACTTCTGTGATTCTGTTCCCGTTCTACTTGTTTGCTTAGTTTTTGCTTTTTATGTTCAGTTTTTGATAATTGTGAATTTGTTGTCATTTTACTGTTCACTGTTTTGATCTTCTTCTATTTCTTAGATAAGTCCCTTTAACATTTCATATAATAAGGGCTTGGTGATGATGAACTCCTTTAACTTGATCTTATCTGAGAAGCACTTTATCTGTCCTTCCATTCTAAATGAAAGCTTTGCTGGAGAGAGCAATCTTGGATGTAGGTCCTTGCCTTTTATGACTTCAAATACTTCTTTCCAGACCCTTCTTGGCTGGAAGGTTTCTTTTGAGAAATCAGCTGATAGTCTTATGGGAACTCCTTTGTAGGTAACTCTCTACTTTTCTCTTGCTGCTTTTAAGAGTCTCTCCTTCTCTTTCATCTTGGTAATGCAATTATGATGTGCCTTGATGTATTCCTCCTTGGGTCCAACTTCTTTGGAACTCTCTGAGCTTCCTGGACTCCCTGAAAGTCTATTTCCTTTGCCAGATTGTGGAAGTTCTCCTTCATTATTTTTTCAAATAAGTTTTCAATTTCTTGCTCTT
The DNA here is from genome assembly GCF_014824575.4 of Sturnira hondurensis. Taxonomy (NCBI): domain Eukaryota; kingdom Metazoa; phylum Chordata; class Mammalia; order Chiroptera; family Phyllostomidae; genus Sturnira; species Sturnira hondurensis. The sequence continues at coordinate 442,205 of NW_028086574.1, forward strand.
CCTCTTCTCCTTCCAGCACCCCTATGATTCAGATATTGAAACGTTTAAAGAAGTCCTGGAGGTTCCTAAGTCTCCCCTCATTTTTTTGATTTATTATTTCTTCATTCTGTTCTGGCTGAATGTTTCTTTCTTCCTTCTGGTCCAAACCCTTGATCTGAGTCCTGGTTTCCTTCCCATCACCATTGGTTCCCTATAGATTTTTCTTTACCTTCATAATGCAACCTTCATTGTTGCCTGGGTCTTTTTTATGCTGTTGAAGTACCCAGTGAGTCCCTGGAGCATCCCAGTAACCAGTGTTTTGAATTGTGCATTTGATAGGTTGGCTATCTCTTCATCACTTAGTTGTATTTTTTCTGGAGCTTTGATAATAGTTTTTATTTTTTAATTTTTAAATAAATTTTTATTGATTTTTAGAGAGAAAGAGAGAGCAGAAAAAAGAGCTACGTGGCCAGGGACAATAATCAATACATTTTTAAAAAAGTTTTTGTTGCCCTGGCTGGCGTAGCTCAGTGGATTGAGCGCGGGCCTGCGAACCTGACGATCGCGGTTCGATTCCCAGCCAGGGCAGATGCCTGGGTTGCAGGCTGGTTCCTTGCAGGCTAACTACCAGCAGGGGACGCACAAAAGGCAACCATGCATTGATGTTTCTCTCCCTCTCTCCTTCCCCTCTAAAGATATATAAATAAATGAAATCTTAAAAAAAAAAAGATTTAAACACTAAATTGGATTTTAAAAAAAAGTTTTTGTTTACTTTTATTTTTAGAGAGGGAAAGGAAGAGAGAATTAGAGGGAGAGAAACATCAATGTGTGGTTGCCTCTTGCGTGCCCCCTACTGGGTATCTGGCCTGAAACCAAGGCATGTGCCCTGACTAGGAATTGAACCAGCAACCCTTTGGTTTGCAGGCTGGCACTCAATCCACTGAGTCACATCAGCCAGGGCTCAATACATTTTTTAAAAACATATATATGTGTTTTTTAGAGAAGGGAGAAAAGAGGGAGAAAGAGGATAAAAACACGGATATGAGAGAGAAACATTGATTCTGTTTGTTTCTGTGAGAGACTGAACCTACAACCCAGGCATGTGCTTTGACTGGGAATCAAACCGCCTTTTGATTTTGCGGGACGATGCCCAAGCCACTGAGCCACACCAGTCAGTGCTCAATACTTTTTAAATGAAAAAAATTAATCAAGTATTAAAAAATGGAAACATGCTCCCCGGGCCAGTTAGCTTGGCTGGCCAGAGCTTTGTCTCAATATGCCAAGGTTTTGGGTTGGATCCCCAGTCAGGGCACATACAAGCAGCAACCAATGAATGCAGAAATCAGTGGAACAACAATTAGATGTTTTTCTCTCTCATTCTCTGTCTCTCTGTCTCTCACCCTTCCTCTTGCTCTAAAACCAATCAATAAATAAAAAATTAAAAAGAGAAGTGCACTGTTTAGTTTAAAAAGAAAATGGAAACAACTTATGAGGTATTATTAAGCAAAACAAAAATCAAAACGAACTGAAACAACATGCAATTCTAGTTTTGTTTATGCAAACCAGGGTTTGAATCCACAATCTTCTGTATTTTAGCTGTTCAACTAGGTGTTAAAAAAATCCAATGGAATAAATTTTAAAGAGCTTATTGGCTTTATTCAAAAAAGCATCCAATCTAACAGATAGAAAGGAGCTCTGAGGAGCTATACTAAGTGGAAGACTTTCATAGGCAGAAGGAAACAGAACAAGAAAGTTCTATGAGACAAAAAAAGTGGGTTGGTTACTGCAAGGTCATCCACCTTTAGTGGATGGCAGGGGTCTTTCACGTAGACGACCTCAGTGGTGCTGAGCAGCTAATTCCAGATGAACTGGTTTGAGTTTCCATTCCTGGGGGAGGCGGAAACTAATTAAGTGAGGTATGACTGCTCAGCAGAAGTGACTCCATTTGGGGCCTGTTGTCTTTTTTTCTTTAACATAAGTCATGTCATGCCCCAGGGCCTCACCTTCCTCATCTATAAGAGGAGATTGTAAAGCCTACCTCTGATGTTTTCCTCAGAAGGATAAATAAAAGAACACCTGTTAGCAGTTAGCAGGGTGCCTGGTATTCAATAACAGCTTTCACTGAGGCTTTGTAAAGACATGAGGAATGAGATTCCTCATGTAAAGACATGAGGAATCTCTAAAACAAGGAGGAATATTTATCATTTTATTCCTATTTTTCTTTTGGCAACCATCAGCCTGTTCTCTGCGTCTATGAGTCTGTTTCTATTTTGTTTATTAATTTATTTCATGCTTTAGATTCCACATGTGAGCAGAATCATATGGTCTTTGTCTATCTGAAGGGCTTATTTCACTGACCATAATACCTTCTAGGTCCATCCATGTTGTTGCAGATTGTTAAATTCATTCCATTTCATGGCCAAAATAGTCCACTGAATACGTCCAAGTAGTCCAATGAATATGTATATTCATTCTTCCACTGATGGGCACTTTGGCTGCTTCCGTATCTTGGCTATTGTGAATAATGTTGCAGTGAACAGAGGGGTACATGTATCCTTTCGAATTAGTTTTGGGTTTCTTTGGATAAAGACCCAGGAGTGGAAGTTCTGTGTGATAAGGAAGTTTCATTTTTAATTTTTTGAGGAGAGTTGGCACTTTTTCCACAGTGGCTGCCCCAGTCCGCATTCCTACCCAGAGTGCACAAGGGTTCCCTTTCCTCCACACCCTCGCCAGCACGTGCTGTTCATGGGTTTTTTGATGATAGCTGTTCTGACAGGTGTGAGGTGATATTTCATTGTGGTTTTAATTTGTGTCTCTGAAGATTAATGATGTTGAGCCTCTTTTCATATGCCTGTTGGCCAAGGAAACATTTTAATACATGGGAAACTTTTATGCTTGCCTGATACTGTCTATTTGCAAAAAAAAAATCTTATTATTTTTGATTGATACAAAATTCAGTGTAAGTGATGAAAACAAAGAATTAGAATAAAAGGGACCCAAAAAATGAGGCTGGCGTGCGATTCTACAGAAAGGGGAAGCGAAGGGTTGCTCTGTTACACAGAGCACATATTTATTCCAATTTAAAACAAAACCCCAAAATGTTCAGAGTAAATGTATTTACACATAGAGCCAGCTGGCTTTGAATAAAAAAGACTGAGCTAATTTCTTCTGCTGTGCTCTATAGCTTCATCTGGAATTTGTTAGTATGAATTCCAGCACAAATGTGGGAAGCCTCGAATGTTCTTCCTCCATTACCCACACGAAAAATAGTTCCCAAACTACTTAATGGTTGTGAAAGCTAAAAACTCATGGAAATATATACTATTAGAAGTTTTGATCTGGGAAACAGAACTGTAGTTACCAGGTGGTTTGGGGTTTATCAGATTTGAGGAACAAATAACCCAATTTTACCAACTCTGGGGTATCGGCTGTTTTTTCTGCATCTGTCCATCTGAAAAATGGGGGGAGGATGAAAACTTTCCCTATCCAAGAATAAAATCAAATTCAATTTAGACAATCCTTAACTTTTTGTGGCCGTAACCGGAAGAAGCAAAAGGTGATATATTTCCTTTTGTGGAATCCATGAAGTCATATAAATTAATTTGGGAAACACTGAAGATAACCCAGGAGTAAATAAACACAAATATAGGCTTCTGTTAAAAAAAAAAGAAAGAAAGAAAAAGGAAGAGCCCTGACCATGCAGCTCAGTTGGTTGGGCGTCATCCTGCAAAGCTAAAGGTCACCAGTTCGATTCTCGGTCAGGGCACATGCTGGGGTTCCCGGCCTGGTCCCCAATTCCCTGTCAGGATGTATGCAAAAGGCAGCCCATGGATGCTTCTCTCTCACATTGATATTTCTCCCCCCTCTTTTTCCTCCTTCCCCTCTAAGAATCGATAAATAAAACCTAAAAAACAAAACAAGAAAGATAAAAGAGGGTTATCAGAACATGAAAGTCACCAAGGATAAAACTGAAGGTAAATCGAGTTTCCACTGACAGGGTGTGCAAAAGGGTAGCGTAGTTAAGTCTGCTGTCCGGGACTCCTGGATGCCAGGCACACGGGGCTGTGTGTTCTAGAACACCCACATCCCTGCCCTGTGTATAGTGTTGGAATGGCAGCTAGATTGTGGTCTGGGCAAGATTCTAACAGAGTGACGTGCTGAGCTAGTAGCTGGCAACGGGATTTCTTTCTTACCTTTTTTTTTTTAAATCTAAATACCCCATTTTCATGCCCATCAACTTTTACCCAAACAACTTTAATTCATGGCTGGGCTCTGACTTTTATAAGCCATAGGAATTTCCTTATCTCACAGTGAAATATGTCCCAGATAGAGAAGAGTGTACAGGAAGACGTGCCTGAACATTTTAAGGATCTGTTTTAAACCAACCCCAGACACAGGCATTGCGGTGTTTAGACAGTACCAGCTCAAACCCAGTTCACTGGAAATCCGTTCTCCCAACGACCATTTCTCCGGCAGGGTGAATTCTCTAAATGGCCCAATTCACTGCGTTCATCCATTTAACAACAAAAAAATGGGTTTCTTTTAACTCATTCTGACAGTCGAAGTGATTTCCTTTGGAAGGCAGCTTCTGGAGACATTGGGTATGTCTGAATGATTCCATCAGAGGCTTTAGTTTCATGTTAGGGAAGTTTAGTTTTAGTTCAGATTTACGTTGGCTGCAACTGTTTCGTTGTGTTCTGAGCATTTTTGTATCTTAAAATGAGAATTTCCGAGTGTTTCAGCAGAGAGTGTGCTGTGAGTCTGCAATATCAAGGATACTGTAAACAGTAGAACAGGTTTCTGTTTTTCTTACTCATTTTTAAGACTTTCTCTCACCTTTTAAAATACCCTTAACATAAGAGATGTCACCCAGCACGATCACATAAATGTCTTTGACATGCTTTAATTAATCGTCTGAGGTGCGTTCTGTGCATAAAGTGAGAGTCACCCCCAAATCTGACGTGTGACTGAGCGGGGTCTGCATAGGGGGCTGCAAAACCGAGCTAAACCGGCCAAAGTGAAACAAAAGCTGGGGAAACACCAAAATGATATCTTTTCGACGGAAAGGAAACCAAAACATCAAAGAAGGGACATCAGTGACCCTTGAGGTCAGAAAACGCTATTCTGTGTAGCATGACTTGGTGTCATGTTGATATGTGTTTAATAGAAATGTGGATACCACGAATCCACCGTTCTACTCGGCACGTTGTCCATCTGGCAAATGCACTTTCCAGCGTCTCTCCCTGAAGGTCTCATCCCATCTCTGGCCACCGGCCCAGAGGTGTTGTTCAGACATCGTCTTTCTCCTGCATCAGCTGTTGCGTTCCCCCTGTACTGGGTCGTTTCCCCCAACATGCAGACAGGCTGTGACATCTCCCACATTAAAAAGCTTTCTAGGTCCCGAGTTCCTCTTTAGTTGCCGCCGGCCCCTTTCTCTCTGACCCTGTACGGGCCAAATGCAAGTCAGGTGTGTCACCACACCGAGTAAAAGCATCCAGGGGCCTCTCATCGCACTCAGAGTGTGATCCAGACTCTCGGGGCTCACACTAAAATCCGGACTCCTCACGTGTCCACAAGGTCCCCTGTGGTCTGGAAGGCTCTCCGATCTGCTCTGAGCTCCTCGGGCTGTCCGCTTGGCTCACTCCCTTCCTCCCACTCGAAACTCCCTTCCATTTCTCCAACACACTCTATGCTGTCCGAGAGTAGAGCCTTTGCTCTCACTGTTCCCTGTGCTCTTCTCCCAAATATCGCAGCAAGTCTCAGCTCAGTCGTTACTGCCTGACTGCGTGAACAGTCCTCTCTAATCCCTACCCCCCAACCCACTATACCTCTCTCAGCCTCTCACACATTACATTACATTGTCATATTGTTTACATATTATATTGTATATTACATTATTGCATTACATATTAAATATTACATTATCATGTGCTATATTATTGCATGCTATTATATTATGAATAACATATTATATTATATAATATTGTCATATTATATATTGTATTATTATATACTTATACTAGACCATGTTATGTATAATATGGTTCATTATATAGTCAATTATTTTATACTAATTATGATGTTATTACATATAACATTGTATTGCATTGAATCATATTGTTATACACTGTATTATTATATATTACATCATCACATATAATATTACATTTTGTTACATATTATATTATATACCATGATTCCATATTATATTATATCATAGTGTACATTATATATTATTATACTGTATTACATTACTTGATATTATACTATATTAATGTCCACCTTTTCTTATTCTCTCACTACACATTTTTATGACTACCTAACATACCACCTATACTACTATTGTGTTGTATATTTATTTGTGTACTTGTTGTGTGTTTCCTCCACTTGGCTGGACACTTGTAAGGATGAGAACTTGGGCTCTTACTCAGTATTTTATTTTTAGTTTTTTCCCCCATACCCTTACATACTGTTTTAATCTCAACACCAGAACTGTACCTGGTCTGTAGTAAACACCCACAAATATTTGTTAAGTATGTGATCTTGACTCATCTATGTGAAATAGTTCAAATTCCTTTTCTAAGAAAGAGCTTGCGGAAAAAAACAACAGTGCGTTGGAAGCTTTAAAATGTTCATCATTTGGAAAACTGGCTTTCAGTAAGCAATTAATGGTTTCCCCAAAAGGGTTAAATGAAAACTTCTGATCCGAGCACCACGTTGATAACAGATGTCAGATCCCTGTGGGCTGTGATCCAACCCATCTGCAGGAGATCTCTAAGTAAGTGTGCGATTGAAGAGGAAACTGATGTTCAGTAGGTCAGGACCAACACTCAGAAGATGTAATCTGGAAATTTAGGAAGCAGTATCCTGGGATATAGTGGCATATAATACAAATGGACTGATAGCATGAATGAAGGAAGTGGATGGAAACCCGCTCATGGTGCCTTATGAAACAACACAGGCTGAAGAGACTTCCTGACCCGACTGTACTGGGTACGGATTAGCAAGCGGTGTGCAGAACTAAAAATAGGGAAGTTGGGCCCTGGCACACGGCTCAGTTGGTTGGGGTGTCCTTTCGTGCACCAAAAGGCTGTGGGTTCGATTCCTGGTCAGGGCACAGGCCTAGGTTGCGGGTTCAATCCCTGGTCTGGGCATGTGTGGGAGGCAAATGACCGATGTTTCTCTCTCACATCGATGTTTCCCCCTCTCTCTCCTTCTCCCTCTGCCCTTTCTCTGTCTCTAAATGTCTATAAACATATCCTTGGGTAAGAATTTGAAAAACATAGGGAAGTTGGGTAGAGAATTAGGAGCGGTTTTAAGTAAATAATTAGAAAAACCACATGAAGACACGAGATTGCTACAGAAACAGAAATAGAGACATAATAGACCATCTGCATGAATGACAAAGGGAATTCCTTTTCTTTATATGAAAAGAGTCTTAATGCTTTTAAGACTCTATAATGAAAATAAAAGAGAAACTTTCAAAAAATCAACTTTTCAAGTTTTAGAAATTTTCTGTGAATGGTATCCCAAAACTGAGCTAATTTATTCCACATCAGTAAGAATTCACTAGCACCCAGACAAGAGTTCACAGGGTGAACAAGAAGAGACTTCAACAGGCCCTGTGTTTTCTGCCCTGAAGTGTCAAACGGTGGAGAGAAACCATAAACAAATACCATCCTAAATGGCCCTCCCATAGGAATTTGCCCAAAGGGATTTTCCGATGTCTTAAAAAAGAAACAGAAATGGAATTACTTGAAGTTTTAGGTAATAAATTTGAAGTGTTCAGTTTTGACAGAGTTTTAACAGTACATCATCAATAATTCTATTCAAAAGTTTTAAAAAGTACATTATCACATTTTACCTATCTCCTGCACATGAATTTTCTTGTCAATGCTAAAAAACAAAAAAAGGTGACCCTCCATCAGTTCAAGGACAGAAACCCAAACCAACCACCATTTTGTAAGTTCTTATTCATTGTGACTGATGACGAACCCAACAGGGGGAAAAAAAAGCCTGCTTTTTACTTTGATGGAACAAATGAAAATATATAAGCGAACTCACAACAATCGAACCTGGCTCGTGAAAAAAAATAATAAAAGCAAATACTGGTTTATGTCATTTTAAGAAAAGGAAAGGAAATGAAAACAAGCTTGTCAGAACTCGAAAACGAGAGAGAGAAACTGACTAAAACCGGTTCCAGAGAAGTATGTGCAAGACAGATGGTGCATTTAAATCTGTTGACTGTCAGGAAGTGGATGTCTCCCAAATACTGACCACATGGTGCTGTGGCTCCAGGGACTGTTCCCTTGCTTAATTGCACTGCAATGTATATATTTCTTGGAATCAGACCTGGCTTTTGAGCTGAGAGGAAATTCCCAGGGTAGGTTGATGAGCCGAATTAGCCCCTAGAAACCGGGCCATGTGTTAAAGCTCAAACCCCTCTGCCTTGATGTGCCCCAACATTCCAACCCCCCGTGCTTAGCTGAAATCCATTTTTCTCTACTCCGGAGTCATGGGATAAGGGAGGTCGATACTTCTTGTTATCTTCAAAGCTGTGCGCTTGTCATGGACGAGATAGGGAAATGATGCTTGCAAAGGCAGCGAGAGATCAAAGGGATGTTTGATGTAAACCACCTGGTCCCTTGTGTCTGGCAGCGCATTAGGGACCAAGCAAACTGGGTTTGCTTTCCAGCCCCTCAGATCACCAGCCATGAGGCTGCCCACACACCACCCCGCTCTGAGCTAGGGACTCTTCTAAAGTCGGGGGTACCACAGCGGGCAGACAGGCATAGCTGTTGTCCTGGCATTTACATTCAAATGGAGGGATGGACCACACACAGCTAATCACTCAGGACAATTTAAGTACCAATGGTCCACAGAAAAGAAAACACGAATGTCTCTCATAGTATGAAAACATGGTCTACCCGCCATGGTAAAAGAAATCCCAAACAAAACCTCAACCTACCATCTCCCATTTCCCACTTCCCACTTAGAAGGTAGGCAGAGATTAAAAACTTGATCACACACTGTGTTGGTGACAGTGTGGGGACTCAGCCACTATCACGCATGACTGGGTTGGAGGACCATAACTTGTAATACTATGAACTCTGGAGAGCAACCTGGCAATATTTATTTAACGTCACAAAGTCACGTACACTTTGATGCAGTAATTCACTTTGGAGTTTCCATGTTGCAGACACTCTCATAAAAGGCCTCACGTACAGGGTTTTCCACCATAGTGCTGTTTGTCAAAGCAAGAGCCTGAAACTCCTCAAAGCCTACTAATCAGCACTGGTTTGATCAGCTTTGATAAATCCATGCAGCAAAATCTATTCTAGCTATTAAAAAAAAAACGAGGCATCATGACACGGAGCAACGCAGGGTGCGGTAGTCCTGAGCACACACCTCTCAAATCTCCTACTATAGGGAGCTTGTTGGCCAGTGTCCAGCAGTTGCACTCTGAGATCCAGCTCACAGTGGCACTGTCATAGCCTCTCCAGGACGCTCCCAATGAGGGCACAAGGGCAGATCAATTCCTGGGAAACTGGGGGTCCTCTGGTGGGTGACTTGATCTAGAGGATTTCTTCCAGCCCCCAAAGGATTGTTGAACATTCCCAGAATGACTATACCCCCAACGAGGACATTTCCACCCAACCTCCTGAAATCCACTCTCTTCTTTCTTAAAAAAATTATTTATTGATTTTATTGGGGTGACACTGGTTAATAAAATTATATAGGTTTCAGGTGCACAGTCCTATAATACACCTTCTATATATTGTATTTACCACCCCAAGTCAAGCCTCCTTCCATCACCATTTAACCCCCTTCACCCTCTTCTACCTGCTCCCACCCCCTTTCCCTCTGGTAATCACCACGCTGTTGTCTGTGTCTGAATCTGGGTGAGTTTTTTTTTTTTTGCTTAATACCTTCACATTTTCGCCCAGCCCCCTAGCCTCCCTCCCCTTCCACTCCTTTCTTTACTCGGGGTCAGACCTACATCAGAATTCAGCTGCTCTCCAAGCCTCCCCAAGCTTCCTTCTCAGCTTTCCTCAGAGGTTTTTCCCCTGAGAAATCTCTTGCATATCAAATAATGTTTCCGTGTCTGCTTTTTTGAAGAATTCAAAACTAACAGAGGGTAATCACCAAGATGCAGTGTTAGGTTTAAAAGTCAGCATGTAAAATGATGTCTATAATGCACACATGTTTATGTGTGTGTGGGGGGAACTATAAGTATATAGAAAGAGATATAGAACCTGGTACATGCACAGAACATCTCTGGAAAGATAAACAAGTAATGTCAATTCTTGTTGTTTGTGGTAGTTACGGCTTATAAAGCTGCTGTGAACACTGAGTTAACCAATACTGAACCAGAATATTTTCATCAACCGAGCCACACATACATGAGTTGTATGTGTGTTCTATTTAAAGGCATCTTATTTAACGTAGTATACGGTTGACTTGTTAATTAATGAACTCATAATGCCCAACAGCATGACCACTCATGCCTGAATAAGTTACAGAAATATGGAGAAGTGCTATTTAAAACATTTAAAAATGTTACAAAGCGTGTATCTAAAACATTAAGCAAATATAGAAATTTTCTCCACGGCAACAGAAATTTCTGAAAACATTTTCTCCATAAGGCATATCATGGCCTCTGGAATTGGCAATTCTGGATAGTACTTTAGCTCTATGCTTGGGGGACATTTTCAACAGGCAAATCACCAACAAAAATAACAAAAGTGCAAAAAAATGTGGCACTAGATAGATTGCTGAAAAGACGTATGATTACAATATGAAACCAGAAGGCCAAACAATGTCACCTTATTCAACCCTAGCTGCGAATGTTCACATGTACATGTCCATGAATATGAAACTCAGTATTAATTTCGGGGTCAAAAATATAATGAAGGGAGAGGGAAAATGGACAAATAAAGAATCTGCAAATAATAAAGATGAAGTGTGTGCCCCGGCTGAGTAGTTCAGTTGGTTGGAGCATCTTGCCATTGTGCCAGGGTCGCAGGTTTGATCCCCGGTCAGGGTGCAGGCAGGAATCAATCAGTGGGCGGGCAGGTGGGTGGAACAACAAATCGATGTCTGTCTCTCTTTCTCTCTCCCTAAAGTCAATAAAATAACAGAAAAAATGAAGGTAACTTGTAACTGTTAATAGTACTTGTCTCTGGGGAGGTGGACTAGGGCTGGGAAAGAAAATGGATATTCTTTTCTACTTCTTTGATCCTTAACTCAAATATGTTTGCTACATGTTCTAGCCCATAATACGCATTTAACAAGGAAGACAGGAATTTAATTCCCTTTTCTACTCGTCTTCAGACCTCGGCTCCTAAAGTGAACACGTCTACAGCTTTCCTTCTAGAGACCTCTCGGTTTTTGTGACCCTGTTCATACCCAATTCTTTCCAAGTTCTGCTCCCACTTCATTGCTGACTATGCCAGACACTGGATGCTCACTCAATATCTATTTTCTCTCTTAAAAAAAAATAACAACAAACTCTGATTTTTAAAGCCCAGCAATGTGCTCAGTTAAAAATACCCACCTCCTTAAAAAATCCCTCGCAGCTGTGTGAATGGGGTAGCTAAGCCAGTACTATCAGTGAGACATGGAAAAAGTCATTTTGGCATTCATTGTTGAATAAAAGGCAAAGCTTCACGAAAAGAAGGTATCTGGCCTTTCCTACCCTTTTTTGCTTGAAATGTGGAGGTGATGCTTGGAAATGCAGCGGCCATCTTGGGATCATTCATAGTGTAAGGCAATGAAAAGTGAGGAAGAAAGAGAAAAGGATACTGCATCTTTTTTTTTAATTTTAGAGAGAGAGGAAAGGAGAGTGAGAGGGGAAAAAGAAACATTGATTTGCTTTTCCACTTATTTATGCATTCATTGGTTGATACTTGCATGTACTCTGACTAGGGATCAAACCCACAACCTTGGCACACCAGGATAATGCTCTAACCAACTGAGCTACCTGACCAGGGTGACTCTAGATCTTTTTTTTTTTAAGATTTTATTTATTTGTCTTTAAAGGGGAAGGGAAGGAGAGAGGGAAAGAAACATCAATGTATGGTTGCCTCTCGTGCTTCCCCTCTGGGAACTGGCCTGCAATCCAGGCATGTGCCCTGACTTGGAATCGAACCGTGATCCTTTGGTTCGTAGGCCTGCGCTCAATCCACAGAGCTGCACCAGCCAGGTAGATCTTTAATGAAGTCACTGAACCATAATGGTCCATCTTCAGTTGTAGAAGAAAAATAAATCCCTTATTCATTTAGGGCATGGTGGTAGGTTTTTCTCAGGTGCACAGTTGAGATCAGCCTGAATTCACGCTCCTTCCAGGAGAACCCAGGCACTCCACAGACAGTGTGGAGAGTGCTTACCTACCTTCCTCATGGACCGTTCTTCTGCTACAACTCACTTAAGGCCACGGCCCAGCCACCAGCGTGTGCAGACTGCAGCCCAGATCTCTCTCCTCAACCCCAGCCCCCAACTCCCACTGAATGTGGGGGCTCAGACCTCTTCCATCCAGGTTCCTGCCTCCACGCCTCCGCTCACAAATGGTCTTTTCCTCCTGATCCCTATCTTGGGTCCTGCAAAACATCTACCCTGCAAAACAAAGCTAACGTCACATCCAACCTTGATCTGTCCTCCCCAGCTCTGCGCCTCAAATCCATCTGTAAACTGAAATGATTAGAGGACGTGTCTCATATGGGGTGGGGTGAGTGTTATAAAACATCACTGGGCTTTTAGCTGCTTTCCTGGGAAGAAAATGTGCTGACCAAGTAATGCACAGATTCAGGGAGGCTTAGCAGTTAGTCATGTCCTTGGACACAGCTGCCTAGACGCACATGTATGCACATGATCTTGGCAGACCAGCTGGTCTTCATTTAAAACCTCCCAACAGGGGCTGGGGCTTGCTTGTAGCAAGAAGAAGCTGAGGTTTAGATTTATTCAAAATACTGTCTACTCTGTACCAGGTACTCTTCTTGGGGATAAAACAGAACAAGCAGTCAGCATCCTTAACCTTGTATGGCCGGTTCCTCTGTAGTTGGGGGGAAACAGAAATGAATGAAGACACTGATACATGCTGTCAGGTTGTGAGAAGTGGCAGGAAAGAAAGGAAGCTGGATGAGGTTCTAGAGAAGGCACAGGAGGCTGCTGTTAATGCAAGGGGGGGGCGGACTCAGGGAAGAACTCTCTGGGGAGATGACATGGGAGACCTCAAAGAAGTGAGAGGGCTGGAACTGCCTGATTTAGCAAATAAAAATAGAGGACTCCCAATTAAATCTGAATTTTAGAGAAACAACAAACACATGCACAACTTGGGACATACTTACACTAAAAAAGTGATTCCGTACATTGTCATGCAAACTAACTCAGGGTCCTGTGAACCATACAGGAAGATGGAAATACACACATACGGGAGGATGTATATACACACATACAGCATAAGCCAGCCGTCTCACTCCCAGGTGCTTGTCCAAGAGAAAACAAAACTTGTGTGCATACAAAGACTTCCTGAACATCCACGTTACAATTACCAACCCATTCTCTCTGGTGCCCATCAGCATAGCACCTGTCTCACGAAGAGCCTTCAAAAATATTAACATTTTATTTCTATCCATCAAACATTACACATGTATGTGTATATAGATCTGTTATGTGTGTATGTATACACACACATTGTTCAGCAACTTGCTTTTTGTGTTTTTTGAATCAACAGGCTAATCCTGGACAATTTTTCATCCCGTAGTACCAACCACTATTAATGTTTAATTTTTTTCTTTCAGAAATTTTCTTGTTTGGACACCTGCTTACAATTCCACAGTATGGATACAATACTATTTGGTCTTCTGTTCCTATATCGATGGACAGACAGGTTTGCAATTCTCAACTAAAACGTGCACGTCTGTGAATACTGGAATTACATTTTGTGTGTCACAGGTTATACATATTCCAAATGGTCCTAAATCCTACGAACCACCCCCCAGTAGGTCCTGTCCTGAAAACCCTCACTCACCACAAATGAGACTGCTCATATACTGCTGCCTTCACCAGCCCTGGCCTTTACCAATATTTTAATTTTTAAATTCGTCTTAATGTTGATTCTGGCATACTGTTATTTTGATTTGAATTCCGTAATCACCCAAGAAGTTGAGCCTCCTTTCCTCACTTCTCTGGTCTTGTTCTCTTCTGTCATTTACCTAATTATCATCTTGCTCCCATGTCTTTTTCATCTTTCTTCTTCTTTTTAGACAGAAATGGGAAGGGAGGGAGAGTAAGAGGAGGAAAAACATCGACTGCTTCTTGCACATGCCCTTACCAGAGAAGGAACTGCAATCCAGGCACGTGCTCTGACCAGGAATGAACCTGCCATCTTTTGGGTTACACTCCAGTTAACTGAGCCACCCCCGCCAGGGCAGTGCCTTCTTTATCTTAACACGTAGGCACCATCCCTCTTGTGTCTAAACTTCCTTCCAGGCTTCTCCCCAATTTCCCACTCTACACTTCAATTTAAACATCAGAGACAAAAGGTGACAAAATGGCTGTGCTGGAATCTCAGAGTGAAAACCGGCCCCAGCAGGAATTTTCAGGCCTGAAATGTGGCAAACAGCCTCGAAGCTGGGGATTAAAGTCTCTCTTCCATCTGGAACCTGGCGTCTACAAAACAGTGACCACATTGTGAGTCTTCCCAGAAAGAGCGCTGCGTTGCCTGGCTACGAGGCAATGTATATATGACTTGGCAGCTGGCCAGGCTTTGTAGCTCAGAGGAAAATTCCAGGGTGGGATGCAAGCTGAAGTTCCAAGGACAAATGGGCTCTGGGCTCTCAAGGCTTAACCCCTTCTTCTCAGGAAGCTTGAGCTGAGGGCCTTTCCAGGGCCAGGCGACCGAGACGAGGTAATGAGACGACCAGGGTCTTTGGTTTCCTTTCTTGTGAAACGGGCGTTTCAGGACCTAACTTGGCTGTAAGAAAGGTAGAATCCGGGAGAGTCCTAACCCACCTGGCACTTCCGGGATCCCGCATTCTCATCCTGGCTTCCGGGACCTGACTTCCGGCTTCCGGGACCTGGCTTCAGGACCTGGTGTCTGGAATTCAGCCTCCGGGCAACCAGCATCCGGAAGGAGGTCTTGCTGTTCGGAGGTAGCCTGGCTCAGACACTAGCGTTGGGGCTTTGGGATGCTGGTTTCTTGTCTTCAGCTGAGGTCAATTATACTGATCTTGGTTGTGTTGTGTTGAACAGTCAACTTACAGAAGCTGCCTGGACAGAACGGGAAGATGATAGAGCAATGTCCTGCTTCTCTTTCCTCCTTCACTTTCGTTTTTCCCACTTCGGATGGTGTGCCCTTCTCGTACTCTCATAGCTTCAGTGACATCCTACCCTACCGATTCTGCTTATGGTTTTGCTGTGCCTTCCCTACTACTTAACAGTCAACGAGGGACTTGCCAGCCCACAAGGTCCTGCCTTCCAGCTCCCCACTGCTGACTACTCTTTGGCTTCTCTGGTCTTCATTTTCTTCTTTGATGCACCAACACCAAGCCACCCTTCCCTCAGATCAGGGTGGCTCTTGTTCATGCTGTGGGACTCTGGTTAAGTATCATCTGCTCAAAGGGGCTTTTTGTGACTGTTCCACCTAAAATAGCAGCTAGATCTAGGCCTCCAATCCTGCCCTCAACCCCAGAACCTCAATGCCACTGGGTTCCTGGTAGATGCTCCTTCTAGTCCCCAACACATTCTGTACATCCCAAAATAAAAACCAGCACCCAGCGTTACTCAGAAAATTATCTTAGGCTCATTGAGGTGGGCAAACCCACCCAACATTCATTCCCCTTTAACCTGGTCTTATGTTTTGTATTTTACGTGGGAAGCCAGGCTACCCCCACTCTCAGTTCTTGTAGTTTGAGTGGAGATGACATCAATTCCTGATCCAGAAAGACATATGTCCCAGGTCTAGCCAATTGGCATCTCAGGCATTGACACATGGGTGGGACTAGAATTTAAGTGGAACTATTGGGGTAGAGGTGTTCTGTTTCCACTGGGGTTATGAAGCTGGTAGCATGTACCCCTGGAGCTGTTGGGAACCATATTTACCACCTTGGGGGAAAGCCTGTAGTGGAATGACGCCAGATCAGAGGAAAATAGGTCCCAGAGACTGAGACATAAAGATCACCTCTTGACATCCTTGAAATGCTGGATCCAACTGTACCTGAAGCACTTTGAACTATACAGATGTTGAGTTTATTTTTCTGTTACTTACACCTAAAATATGTGTAACAGATTAAAAGCCTAATATAAGCCTTTGTCACCACCCAATTTCAAAGCATTAAAGTTATCCCTGACTCCTTTCTCATCTAACCCTCTATGACCAACCTTTATCCAAAGAGTTGCCCTATCTTGAGGAGTCTATCCCATAAATGCATCTCCCAAATCTTGTATTTTTTTCATTTTTATGCATCCATAATCCATCTCCCAAGTGACAGAACTCTTGTCCACTTCACCATTAATTCTCCATGCTTGCTCTCTCCATACTGATCTCCAATCAGAAGGACAACCTTCTGATTGGAGAACAACCCAAACACAGTTCTGTCACTCACCAGCTTAGAAACATATCTTCAGTGACAAGAGACAGAAATACTAATTGCTAGTACAAAAACAAACCAACTGAATTAGATAACTGAAAAGTCCAGGGGTAGTTGGCTTCAGGTACAGATGGACCTAAGTCCTCAAAAACTTTCATCAGCCTGGTATCTCAGTTGGTTGGAGCATTGCCCTGATATGCCAAGGTTATGGGTTTGATCCTTGGTCAGGGCACATACAAGAATCAAACAATGAATGCATAAAAAAGTGGAACAACTAATTGATGTTTTTCTCTCTCCCCCTAGTCTCCCCTCTCTCTAAAATCAACAAATAGGAAGTTTAAAAAAACTATAGGAAATTCTTTGGAAAAAAAAAACAACAACTCTCATCAGAGGTCCATCTCTATCTCTAAACTCTGATTTCTTTAGTAGGAATAATCCCCAACAGTTCCAGCAAAACTCCTAGGGCTGTCCCTCATTGACCAAGACTGAGTCATCCGTCCATTCTGGAGCCAATTACAGTGGCTTCTGTTGACCAGGTAGAGGCCACAGGAGCTGAGGAGAGAGGCCAGTCCCACATTAACCCCCTACACTAAGAGAGGGGATTCTCCAAAAACAAAACGGCGTTGTTAGTAGAAGAGTGAGTACTGAGTAAGCAAAATCTTATATCCAGCACACCCATCCAAAGCATAACTTCAAGTTCAGGCTCCATGAGGCTCACTGTGGTCTCCTCTGCAGCCGTATTTCACCACCACGAACTACCACCTCCACGCCCTCATTAGAATAAACTACTTCTGGTTCCCTCAACTCTTTCATCTCTAGGCCTTTGCACATGTCCACTCTCAACCTGAGTTCCCATTCCGCCCATTCTCTGTTCAGCAAGTTCCAGCTCAGCTTTGAGGCCTTAATACATAGGTTACTTCCTTCCAGAAAAGTGTCCTGAGACCCCACAAAAGAGATTCGGTGCCCAAGGTGGATATTAATGGTTTGATCTATGTAGTGCTCCTCCTTGTTTCTTTGGGAACATTAACCCCACCCCTTACTTTGGGGACAGCTTCTCCTCACCAAAGGTGGTCTATTACATCATTCTGGTGCCTTGGCCATGGGGTTGGTGTGCTGCCCAAGCTAGGTCAGTTAAGAACCTTCTTCTTTGGACAAGGGAAGGAAGATTCCTCATTGTGGATGGATAATCTAGGACTAGCCTTGTTCTGGCCTTGCATGACTGCATGCAGCCGACATACAGATTCAAGTGGTAGAGAGACAGCTGCTGACTGCCTTTCATCCTCCTGAGCACAGTTTCACCCCATCCCTCCCTGGGATCTGGTGACTGGAGCCAAGAAGTCCCCTCTCTTGGCCTAAACTACCTTGAGGTGTCACTGGTAACCCTCTATGACCAGCCGCACCCCTGCTGCTCTGCAGAGTGGCCACGTGGGCCAATCGAGAACTCTTACGTGTATGCGGGGTGCACTTAAGGTGAACTAATTGGGCTTCTTACCTATATAACCAGGAGAGTCCTACAGGACCACCCACAGGGAACCACCATCACACTGCTGCACCTTCATTCATACAAACCGATCGTAGTGTATGAATTGCTGCTCTTTGAGGGAACTACTGGTAAAGGGACATTTCTACCCACCAATGCCCTTGCTGCATGAGAATTCTGTTTAAAATGAACAGAATTCTAGCCCTGGCCAGGTGCCTCCATGGGTTGGAGCATCGTCCCGGGCACCAAAAGGTTGTGGGTCGATTCCCAGTCAGGGCATAGACCCAGGTTGTGGGTTCAATCCCCAGTCAGGGTATGCATAGGAGGCAACTGATCAACGTTTCTCTCTCTCACATTGATGTTTCTCTCTCTCTCCCCTCAATCCTCTCTTTTTAAAAATCAATAAACGTATCCTTCGGTGAGGATTAAAAAAATAGCAAAATAAAATGAACACCATTCTAGAGATACAGCATAACACGGTGGTTGAGGGTAGACTATGGAGTTATTCTGTCTCAACCTCAATTCTGGTACCACAAGTTACTTGTTATGTGCCTGTAAACAGGTTACTTCCCTTCTCTGTACCTCAGTTCTTCATCTGTGAGGCAGAGGTGATGACTAAAAAATAAAGCATCACCTCACAGGATTGTGAAGAAGATAAAGAAAACCTACGCAATATACACAAAACCGTGCCTCACGTTTAGTCAGCCCCACACGTATGTGTAAACTTTGACTGGCTCCCACTTCCTGAATGTTGAATAGAAGGAAGTGGGCAGAAATGCTTGCCACTCCACTAGAAACATGTAAGTAAAGAGAGGAAACATGAATGTGGATCCGAATTAAACTGAGTTGTGTATTTCACTATCTGATCACGGTTGCATTCCTTGCTTTAATTTTTTTGTTTATTGGTTTTAGAGAGAAAGAGGGAAATATTAATTTCTTATTCTGCTTATTTATGCATTTATTGGTAGATTCTTACATCTGACCAGGGATCAAAACTGCAACTTTGGTGGTCTTCCTATAATAGCTCCGTGTATCCAATCCCATACGTTGTCTCTACCCACCAAGCACTGATTACGTCTCTTCCGAGATTACCCCTGCTCTCACTTTCATTTCGTGTTTCAGGAGGAGCTGACCCCCACCCTGTTGACTCCAGGAGTGAGCAGGGGGCCCCAGTCTGGCCAAGGAGAGCAGTGTATCTTCCTGGCCCTCATGATTATTTCAGAGATGGGCACATTCTTTCAGGGATGAGCCACCAGGGAGTGAATGCCAGGATGTGGGAACTATTGGGGGACACCTTGGAAGCTGGCTACTACAGTGCAGACAGTGAGCTAGGAAGAAATCAGAGGGGAACGTTGTCCTAGATGTATGGTCAAACCAATTGGCATTGCATCCTGACTCTATTAAGAAGAAGGGGTGGGCCCTGGCTGGTGTGGCTCAGTGGACTGAGTGCCGGCTCTGTGAACTGAAAAGGAATGCCAGTTTGATTCTCAGTTAGGGCACATGCCTGGGTTGCAGGCCAGGTCCCCAGTGGGGAGCGCTCGAGAGGTGACCACACACTGATGTTTCTCTCCCTCTCTAAAAACAATTAAGTAAATAAAACCTTCAAAAGAAGAAGAAGAAAGAAGAAGGAGTGGGTCTTAGCCTTGTAGCTCAGTTGGTTAGAGCATCCTCCTAGTACACAAGGTGTGGGTTCGATCCCTGGTCAGGGTACATACAAGATCAACCAATGAATGCAAAAATAAGTAAAACAACAAAATGATGCTTATCTCCTTCTCTCTCCCTTCTTCTCTTGTCTAAAAATCAACCAATACAAGGAAATTTTTTAAAAGACTACTTAAAAAAAAAAGGTTAGGATGATAAACACAAGTACTTCTGAGAGCTGAAACTCAACCACTGAATTGGTCAATGTGGGGATTATTAGTGTCCTTTCAGGAGGACAGTGTAGATGAAAGCTCAGTTGGAATGAGGTTAAGAGAAAGAGTGACGTGCAAGCACAAGGACTGCAGAGTGAGCTCTAAGGGAGAGAAGGGAAATGGTGCAGTAGCTGAAAAAATGTGGGGTCAGGGTGAAGTTTTTAGGATGGGATGTATTGCACATATATGTATACAGGTCTGTGGGCTCACGGGAATGTTCTAGTCAAGGAGGGAGTTTTGGTGATTCAGGAGAGACAAATGCTGGAAAAATGCCCTTGCACAGAGAAGAGAATGGCATCCAAGGGGAGAGGGTGTCCTTAGAGAAGAGCATCCAGTTCACACGCAGCAACAGCAGAAAGAAGACTCTCAGGGTCCCGATGCAGGTGGGGGGCAGCGCTAGAAGAACGTGACAGTTTCTTTGGACTCCAGCAGTCTCTGAGAAGAAGGTTCTGGTGCCAAGTGCAGCATCAAACTGCCATGGCTTGGACACTGGGCTTTAACTAGTGCAAAGCTCAGGAACGAGGCAAGACTGCGCAGTGGTTGAAATGAGGACGATCTCCCAGATGACTGGGTTCAAGTCTTGGTTGTGCTGTGTGCTGACTGTTGGACAGGTTACCCCTCCCCTCGGTGATTGAGTTTCCCTCCATGAAAAAAAGGAAATTGGAAAGTATCCACCAAAGGGTTATTTGAGAATGCTTAGCTCATGGACTTATTTTTGATGAATGTCACTTCCTATGAGAAAGAGGCAGTATTCAGTAAAATTAAGAAAAAAGGCCATGGCCAGGTGGCTCCTTTGTTTAGAATGTGGTCCCCTGCACGGAAAGGTTGTGGGGTCAATCCCCATTTGGGGTGTGTACAAGAGAAAACTGCTCTCTCTTTCTCTGTGTATCTCTCTCTCTTTCTCTAAAATCAATAAACGTACTCTAGGTGAAAATTAAATTTTTAAAAATTCAAAAGAAAGGTATCAGAAAAGTGTAAGGCTTATGAAAAAGCACGTCTCTCGCTTATTACAGATTATTGTTAGAATATTATAAGAATATATAATTAAATATACAGCACAATATTGTGTATACTAATCTTATACATAATTACACATAAGTATAATAATGTTTTCCGTGATAATAAACACTAAATATATATAGTACTCTTGCTGTCGAATCCACATGTGGTTTGCATTTTAGTCAACCCTGTGAAGTAATGCCTGGTAGGACTAAACCAGCAGAGAACTGATTAACAGTGAATTGAATATTTACTGAACATGGAAGATGGAGCTACGATATGCAATTGCCTTTTGTCTTTCACCAACAGCTAATGAAATCTTTTTTTCCTACCGGGCCAGATAAATGTCCTGGAAAACTGAAGACTCTGCATTATTGCCAACATATTCCTATGACTTGGCTCATAAACCCTCAACGGTCAGAAACAAATTCTGGCGTTTTTGCTCTCTCCTAATTGCTTCTGGTTTGGGGATCTGGAAGTTATTTCTTTAACAGCTTCAGGACAATCCACCTCACTAAGATTAGGGGTAGGGAAGCACTATGCTATTCATTTGCAAAGTTCCGGAGGGCCACAAAGAAGGGGGAACCACAGGGTGCCTCTCTGGGAAATTGCTTCTCGTAAACAATCTTCCTTTCTTCCCCTCTTGGAGGACGTGCATGCCTCTGGGGATACAAGTAACCTAATTTGAAGGCCACAGCTCTAATGACCTTCAGTTCTCAGATTGATTTGGGAGCCTCCAGCCCTCTGGCCCACTCAGTCTCTCCTGGGACACTCCCAGGCAGCCACCCCAGACTGAGGGACGCCAGGGGCCTCCTTTCCTTAATCCCTCCAGCTGGGGCTGGAGGCCCTTGCAAGGGCTTGGAAGGAGGCCTGTTCCCCTGACCCCTCCACCCCTCAGCCCTCCACCTCAGCAGAGGGGGGTTGCCTGAGCCCCCGGCACAATAAGCAACAGTGATAAGATTTCTGTACCAGCAAGGTCTAGGGAATGCAATCTTGCTAGGAAGGAAAAGTGTTACTGTTTCTATATCCAGGAATGGGGGTGGCCTTCACCCAATTAATGTTTCCATATTCCAGAAGGGGGTCAACAGAGACTCTGCCTCCCCCTCCGTCCCCTTCTGGAGCAGGTAACCCAATAAAGCTGTCTTCAGCCGCAGTGAGAAAGATTCAGGCAAGAACCAGAGCTTTCTACGCGCTCCCTTCCAGCCTCCCCCAGCCTCAGCCTTCCCTAAGCCCCCAGAGGCTCGGGTTTCTGCATACCAGGGAAGGGCGGGGGGGGGGGGGCGGAGAGGGGTCTCACCTCATGAACCCTGCAATCAACGTGCAAGAAGGCTCCCACGCTCCCAGCCCTGAAGCAGAGCCCTCTGGGGCACCTGGAGCTACAGTCTGTACCTTAGTACAGTCATAGGCGGATGTCCTCTGGAAGCTCCCGTTCTCCCTCCACAGTGCCAGCCGCAGGAATTCAGAGACCCCACCTGGGAAGGTCAGGTGTAGACTAAGAATAAAATTCTATTGGATACCAACATGGAGCATTCACTCATTCAACAAGTATTTTGCATGCCCACTTCCCAGGACTAAACTCTGGGGGGTCACGAGAGCCCGTGAAGATAACATTCTTTTTTCCGAGAGGGGCTGAAGTGAGAACTCTGGCTACAAAAGTCAATGTGATTTTTCAAATAATTGGAGATGCAGCATGATTTCTTGGATACGACACCAAAGAAAATCATCAACAAAGTAGAAGAGCAGCCTATGGAATGGAAGAAAATATCTGCAAATGATAAGGAGTTAATATTCAAAATATACATTGCCCTGGTCAGGTGCCTCAGTGGGTTAGAGCATTGTCCCAATATGCCAAGGTGGTGGGTTTGATCCCCGGTCAGGGCACATACAAGAGTCAAGCAATGGATGGATGCATAAGTAAGTGAGACAACAAATTGACATTTCTCTCTCCTCTTTCCTTTCTCTCTAAAAATCAATAAATACAATTTCAAATATATGTGAATATAAAGAACCCCTAAGCTCAACAAATAAATGAACAAACCTGATTTAAAAATGGGCAGAAAACTTTAACAGACATTTCTCCAAAGGTGAAATACCAATGGCCAAAGATACATGAAAAGGTGCTCAGCAACATTAATCACCAGAGAGTGCAAACAAAAAACACAGTGGGCCCTGGTTGGTGTGGCTCAGTGGATTGAGCACTGGCCTGCAAAGCAGAGGATCACCAGTTCGATTCCCAGCCAGGGCAGAAGCCTGGGTAGCGGGCCAGGTCCCCAGATGAGGGTGTGTGTGGGAGGCAACCACACACTGATGTTTCTCTCCCTCTCTTTCTCCCTCCCTTCTCTTCTGTTGAAAAATAAATAAATAAAATATTTTTAAAAAACCACACAATGAGGTATTTCCTCAAATACATTACTATGGCTATTATTTTTAAAAAAAATAAAAACAAATAAAACAGCCCATACCGGTGTGTTTTGGTTGACTGGGCATCACCCCAAAGAGTGAAGGGTCAGGGCACAGGCTTGGGCTGTGGGTTTGGTACTAGTCGGGGCACTCACAACTGGCGGCTGATCAATATTTCTCTCTCACCTTGATGTTTCTCTCTCTCTCTTCCTCCCCCTCTACCTGCAAATAAAGTAAAAAAAATTAAAAAACAAAAAAAGAAAATGTGTTGATAAGGATGTAGAGAAATTGAGATTATAAAATGGTACACCTGCTATGGAAAACAGTATGAAGATTCCTCAAAAATTAAAAATACAAGTACTCTATGTTCTAGCAACTCTACTTCTGGATATGTGGACAACCACGTTCATAGCAGCATTATTTAAAATAGCCGAGAGGTGGAAACAACCCAAGTGTCCATCAGTGTGTGAATGGATAAACAACCTATGGCCCATCTATGCAATGGAATTTCATTCAGCCCTAAAAAAGGAAGAAAATTCTGAGAAGGGCTACAACCTGTATGAACCTGGAGGAAATTATGCTGAGTGACGTAAGCCAGTCACAAAAAGACAAATCCTGTATGATTCTACTAACACGGTATCTCTAGAGCAGTCAAGTCCATAGAGACAGGAAGTAGAATGATGATTACCACGGGCTGGTAGAGGGGGACACAAAGAATTAGTGTTTCTTTGGTACAGTTTCAGATTTGCAAGGCAAAACAGTTCCAGAGCTCTAGTTCACAACAACGAGAATATAGTTAGCACCAGTGAATTGGACACCTAACACTGGTTGAGACGGTAAATTTTATGGTATGTGTTTCTTCCCACAATGAAATAAAATGGATGGTGTTGACAAGTCAGGGCTGGTTCCTCTGGAATTTCTTCACAGCACAGGCTTCTGAAGTGTGGGGAGGAGGGGTCCTGCAGCCTGTTTGTGTATCACTTTGCAAATAACCTAGAGAAGACATCCCTTACATCAA
This sequence comes from Sturnira hondurensis, assembly GCF_014824575.4. Classification (NCBI taxonomy): domain Eukaryota; kingdom Metazoa; phylum Chordata; class Mammalia; order Chiroptera; family Phyllostomidae; genus Sturnira; species Sturnira hondurensis. The sequence continues at coordinate 466,583 of NW_028086574.1, forward strand.
AGAATGGGTGTTAATGACGGAGATGGGGCCACCTATGGGGTGACAGACACTGTCGGAGGGTGTCAGAGGCTCTGAGGAAAAAGTCCCTCTGAAGAGGTGACATTTAAACCGACACTTGAATGAGTGGAGAGAACAATGTTGGAGGCGTGGAGGGAAGTAAGCGGAAGGTCGGAGGACATGATGCGAGGGTAAGGGTTTTGGAAAGGGGGAAGTGCTATGGGAGTATCGCAATCCGCAATAACATTCATAGCCATTACTGCTATCCTAAGTGTTGTCCATGTTCCGAGAGACACATTGAAGCTATAGGCCCATCAGCCAGAAGGGAAAAATCCTTCAGCCAGAAAATACCTCTTATCCAGAAGTAGGGAAACAGGTCCCTGTACACACTGGCTCCACTCCTCGCAAGCTGCAGGCCTGGCCCAGCCTTGGTCAAGTTTACAGTTTAACGTGGACAACAGATTTCACAACAGCCTTTAAATGACCTGGAGGGTGGGACGCTTGCGCTGCAACGAGGGGAACCCACGCCGTGGGTAGCTGTTGCTGGGCAGAGTCCCCCAGCGAGGCCCATCCATGCATTTCCTTGTTTGCTGAGCCTGCAATGTGTCCTTGGATCAAATGACAGCTGTGGGGGTGGACAGGGCTCCGGGCAGGAAGAATCAGGAAGAAGGAAGGTGGCCAGAGTGCATTCCGAATCCACCACACTCGTTTTGGCTTTGAGAAACATATGTTATCAGGGCTGGCTTGTCCCCCAGTTCTCCCTTTTATTTTTTATATTTATTTATGGATTTAGAGAGAGATGGATTTATTTTTTCATTTATTTATGCATTCATTGGTTGATTCTCGTAGGTTCCCTGACCAGGGATTGAACCTGCAACCTTGGTGTATGGGGACTAAGCTACTTGGCCAGGGTCTCAATTCTCTCTTTTAAATAAAATTGTTTTATTCTCTCATGCTAAAAGGAAAACATGCCCATTGGGGCTACTTTAGAAATTCCAGAAAAATACAGGAAGGGGGGAAAAATTAAAATCACCTACAAGCAGACCCACCAGCAGTGATTCTGGAAATATTTTGGACTATTTTCATCCATTCTTTTCTATGTAAATATAGGCATGAAAACCAATTTTAATGACATTGTGAACATACCATTCATTCAGTAATTCTTTTTTTTAAAATAAAATCCAAACTTTTAAAAAATATTTTATTTATTTATCTTTAGAGGGGAAGGGAAGGAGAGAGGGAGAGAAATATCAATGTATGGTTGCCTCTCGTGAGTCCCCTGCCGGGAACTGGCCTGCAACCCAGGCATGTGCCCTGACTGCGAATCGAACCACGATCGTGTGGTTCGCAGGCCCCACGCTCAATCCACTGAGCTACACCAGCCAGGGCTCATTCAGTAATTTTTACCTAAGTGCTTACTATGTACAGAGCATTGTTCTGGGGGCCAAGTATATAGCAGCGAACAAAACAAAGTCCCCAGCGTTTGCAGTTAGTATTCCACATGGAATGCGTTTTTCCCTTAACACAATCTCATTAGCTCTGCCTATAGTCTCATTAAACACTCTGTGGAGACGGAACTTGTAACGACAGCTTAAATGTTCATCTTCATGATACACCAACATGTATTCACCACTGAGAAATTATTGGACTTCTAGCTCCTTTTCCATTTTTTTCATAAATATAAGAACAGGAGTGACAGTTCTTGTGCGTGGGTTGTTTTGTGCCTCGTTGCTCCTTTCCTCCTGGAGATTTCCCGGGGGCAGAGCTGTTGGTGGACTGGAAGGAATAACCGAAGATTCTTGACATAATTAGACACCAGAGGGATAACTTCTCTTAAGGTTTAGGGATATTTAGTCCATTCTTTTTTTTCTATATTAAATTTTTATATTAGTCCTAACTTAAGGATAGAGTACTGTTAGATTGTTGCTACATTAAAAAGTTGTGTGTTTATTAATAATAATATTGATTCTGATGCCATAGTAGACCTTATTGTTGTGTTAGTTATTAAGTTTATAAACATGAACTGAATTCTTGGGATATGTCAGGTACGGGATAGGTTGAGTTTTTTATGTTTGCTAGTTTTTGTTTTTAAACAAAATTTGTTTTGGGGAAGGTAACAGCTAAACAAAATGCCCAAACTTCTGATATTTTCTTGGACCATGAACACATTTTAAAAACTTTAAAAGAATACAACACAGATTTTAGAATACTTATGGTTAAAAATGTGAAATATTTTCGAAGGGACAACAATTTTTTTCACTTTAACATAGGTAACTGAAAGAGTGCTCATTCATGTATCTAATTTAATTTTGACTTCCTTTTCTCATTTATTCAGAGACTAGAAATGAAAGATGAACTTTCTTGGGTTTTAAATTTCCAAACAACTGATTAGTTTGGAATGTCTTATTCTAAAGGATTAACATTATTCTTTTCTATGCCTGTCCATCCATCCACCCATTTACCTATCTATTCATCTATCTATCTATCTAGAATTTTTGTCATTTTCAGAAACAATGTAGTTTCTGAAATCTTGATATCAGAAATCTTGATATCAAACAGCCCTTGCTCTCATCACTCGCCCTGTCCCTTTGGGTCTTTCCTCCCTTGACCCTCACACACAATTCACACTCATAATTCTGTGACCTTATTGGCACATTTAGCTTACTACATCTGATTTTATGTCTCTCCTTGTCTAATTTAGATTCCACGGTCCATTCTGGCAACAACTCTGTATCCGTGTTCTATTAGGTGTAACAAATTATCACAAACTCAGTGGCTTAAAGCAACGCCCATTTATCATCTCACTTTTTTATAGGTCAGAAGTCCAGGCGCATTCAATTGAGTTCTTTGCTTAGGGTCTCATGAGGCTAAAATCAAGGTATGGGCTGGGCTGGGCTTTTCTGTGGTAGCTTTAGAGAAGAATCTACTTCCGAGAGTCCGCTTACCCACCCCTTCCTCATCATTACTGACTGTAGTAGCCAGCCTCCCAGATGGTACTCGGCCACCCTCACCTCTTCACAAAGGGCTCTCCCACCCTGAGGAGGGATGACCTGTGGAACTGACAGCACACTGCAGAAATGACTCAGGCTGGGTTATAAAAGATATTGCAGATCATGCCTCATTCTTTCTTGGATCAGACACTCTGGAGGAAGGCAGGTGCCGTGCTGTGAGGACACTCAGGCAGCCCAGGGGAGATGCCACATGGAGGGGAAACTGAGGCTTCCTGAGAACAGCCAACATCCACACGCCAGGCACTCGGGTGAGCCATTCTAGAGGTAGATCTTGTCCCCTAGTCAAGCCTTCAGGTGACTAGAGTCCTGACCTACATATTTCTTCTTTTCATTTTTGTTATTGTGGTGAAATACACACATCAATTTTACTATCTTAACTTTTTAAGTGTACAGTTCAGTGGTTGTAAATATATTCATAGCCCTGGCTGGGTAGCTCAGTTAGTTACAGGGTTGTCCCAGTGTACAAACATGGCAAATTCAATCTCCAGTCAGGGCACGTATAAAAATCAACCAATGAGTGCATCAATAAGTGGAACAATAAGTTGGTTATCTATCTGTCTGTCTCTCTCCCCCATCAAGTCAATAAAATTAAAATTAAAATAAACAAGTTAATAATGTTGTGCAACCATTACCACCACCTTCTCTAGAACTCATTTCATCTTGTAAAACAGAAACTCTGCTCCCCTTAAACAGTAAGTCCCCATTGTCTCCTCCCTTAGCCCCTCCTGACACCCATCACCCACCATCCTCCTTTCTGTCTCTACATGTAACCAAACAGAGTTACTCCACCCAGCGCACAGCAGAGCCAAACACTGACCAATGACAATCCCGGCGGAGGAATTCGAGTTTTTTGTTGTGGGGACCATACAAAGAGAACGGGAAACTGTCATTCAGAACCCAGACTCCCCAATGCCTTACAATGGGGGGATTGTAAAGGCAAAAATCATGAATAATCATAAGCAAAGGGGTTCAGGGTGATGGGCTGTGCTGACTGGTTAGTTTTTGTGCACACTTTATCAATTTTCTTAATCTGATTTATTTTGTTCTCGGTGGCATTTCGTCAGGGGTCTTCATGACTGTGGCCAGGTGGTCTTTCTTGCTTACAGAGTTCTGCAAGACATCTTGGGGGTTGTGAGTCAATAATGTTATCTTAAGGGTACAAAAAAACAGAGCTTCAAAGGCTAAATTCTTCTGTTATCTTAAGCAGAGTATGCTAACACACTGTCCCAGCAACTAGCCTTTACAGGGAGGCCCCCAGGCCCTATGACATGACCACATTCCAGTGTGGTTACAACTCTTCAGGGAGCTCATGTAATCCTTTTAACTAAAAGCTAAATTCTAGTGTATCTTCTCTATTCTGATTTGCTGTCCGTTTCCACTGTATGATTCCAACATATAATTGGAATCATACAGTACTCGTCTTTCTGAGACCAGCCTTGTAAGGATTCCAATTCCTCCCCATCTTTGTCAACATTTGTTACTGGTTTGTTGTTGTTTGGATTTCATAGCAGCCATCCTGATGGTGTGAGAGTTTGGGGCAGTTATTGGCTGTGCAGGGGTTTTAAGACAGGAGACACACGCCTGTGTTTTTATGCTCATCCAGTGGCAGATTAGAGGATGGCTGTGGAAGGTAAGACAGCAGGAATCTACTGTAGCCATCGCCGGAGCGACGGTGGCTAGCTCTAAAGTACGAGGATGAGGATGGAGAGAAGTGAAGAGATTTGAGAGCGATCTTGACGGCAAGGATAGAAAAAAGGGGGCAGTTGGGAGAAAAATTTATGTCTGGAAATCTCACTGATGAACACAAGTCTCAGTGTGCAGAAGAAAATTTCAAGTCAACAGCCTTACATAGAATTTCCTCAATTCATGAGCTGACTGCAGGCTAGAGTCCAAGCTAGGTATACATCAATGTTTAATAATTAATGAAGGGACCTGTTTCTTGGAAGGGCACAATGTGCCTAGTATTCCAGAAAATTCTTATTCACAAAACGTAAAGAGGTGTGAAGACCAACCATCTGCTTTGCAATGGTATGTGTTTCCTAGTTTTAATAAGTTTCCCCGTAACATTCAGGGTACTGACTCTCTTACACCAGAAGTTTTGATATACTTTAAAAAATTTTTTTACTGATTTGAGAGAGAAAGGGAGAAAAAGAAAGGAACATTGATCCATTGTTCCACCCATTCATGCATTCATTTTTTGTCTCTTGTATGCGCCCTGACCAGGGATTGAACCCACAACCTTGATGTATGGGGATGATGCTCCAACCAACTGAGCTACCCAGTGAGGGCTTACATCAGCATTTTCAAATGCACTGAGTGTATTTCATATCACCTAGCACAAAGTAGGTTTATAAAGGGTACTTCTTAAGCTGAATAAAAAAAATTTAATTACAAACCAATGAAAATAATTTCACTTTTATTACTTTGTCATCTCATTCTATAGTAGTGGCTCTCAAAGGAGGGCCATTTAAGGCCCCATGGGGACATCTGGCAATGTCTGCAGGCAATTTTGGTGGCATAGCGGAGGGTGGGTGGTGCTATTGGCATCTAGTGGGAAGCCAGGGACCCTGCTTGACATTCTACAGCGTCAGAACAGTCCCCGCAGCAAAGTGGTCCCAAATATCAGTGGTACTGAGTTTGACAGATTCAGCACTGTGGAGGCCTCAATACACGTGTGCTTATATATACACAGCAATATTCATAGCCATAGTCTGTTTCGCCATGGAGTACATTGTGTCATAGTTAGAAAAACTGTACAAATATGGCTTCAAGGAAAGTCTAGAGCTCCTGAAGCTTATCAATGTAATAGCTTTTAATGAAGCTTAGTTTTTTTCAAAGAGCAATGGGGAGGTGCTGGTTGCTTTGAAATAAGAGAGTGGCAACGTCTTATTTGCGTGGGGGATTGACTGGAGGGTGGGCAGAAATGGGAGCTGGATACCATCAGGAGACCAGTGAAGTAATCCAGAAGGGATATGACGGGACACAGACTGGGGGGCCAGCAAAGGAGATGAAGAGACCTGGTCTGAAGACTGTGCTTTGGGGGCATCACCAACAGCACTTGTGGCTTGTGAGGTATGGAGACTGTGGACAAGATCTGGGTTGACAGCCATGCTTTTGCCTCTCAAGTTTGATGGGCTTTTCCCTTCCCCCAAGAGAAATATAGGTTGGATTTGAGTCCCAGAGGCTGTGGAAGTTAATGAGCAGCCAAGGTTTCTCTGCCTGAGGACAAGAAATCAATTCCTTTCGGGAAGACTAGCTCACACAGGATAGGTCCACAAGCAGATCAGGCCATTTCGACTGCCCTCCTTCTCCTAAGCTCCCTCACCCAGGGGGCAGATTTGTGGAAAAGACTGGGAATGGCCAAGAACAAATCTCTCCTGGAAGTGGGAGCCAGGACTTGGTCACAGAGGGGCCAGGATTCCTGCTGCCACCCTACTGGGCTTGAATTACCTGGGAGCCTGTTTCGTATTCATTGTGATTTCTGAAAACATTGGTTAAATACTATTTATCTCGATTGCTGAGTTCTTGGGTGCCTCCTTAAGCTCTGGGAGATGCTCCTCACCCCAGCCTGGACCTCAATGCTCTAAGAAGTACAGAGTGCTGTACTCTTTCTTTTCAGCTGGGAGAACAGGCCATGTAGGTAGAAATGACCCAAGTCTCTGGGGCTCATTAACACTCAGAGACAAAGGCTAGAGCATGATGTATTTAAAGGCCCACCGTCCTCTATTCCACTTCTGCTCAAGGAACATTAGACTCCTCAAGCTGACAGTCCCTGGTAGGAGGGACAGGCAAGCAATGGGTGGGCAATCCAAATACAATTTGTAAGAATTTGGCTATGATGGAGAACTCATGGCATGTGTCCCAAAACCAGAGATAATAATAAGGGCTTCGTATCTCCCACTGTAGGAGAGACACATTCCCAGGAGTGCACAGAGAGCTTGGAAATGCAGACATAATCTGTAACCATAGATGTAGCTGTGCATTTACTTTGTCAAAATACAGTAAGGTTACTACTCTGTTATGGGCTGAACTATTTCCCCCCAAATTCATCTGTTGAAGCCCTAACCCCCAGAACTTCACAGTGTAACTGTATTTTGAGATAATTAAGGTAAAATGGGGTCATTAGGGTGGGTCCTAATTCAATGACTGGTGTCCTTGCGAGAAGAGGCAATGTACACACATGCGGGTACAAAGGGAAGAAGTCCCTCACTTGGCCTACCCTCTGAGAGAGGACCCGGGGCACAGACGGGCATCCACAAGAAAGGCTTCAGGAGAAACCACTGCTGCTGACACCTTGATTTCAGCGTCCTCGTCTCCAGAATCATGACACCACACATGGCTCCTGTTTAAGCTTCTCACTCAGTGGTACTTTGTTATGGTGGCCCTAGAAGACTGACATAGCAATAAAGAGACAACGCTGATTTTATTTATTTTTCCATAATGAGGGAGATCCATGGAAGTCAGGTTGTCTCTCTGTGCAGATGGACTGACTTTATATAGGGTAGGGAATTCAGTGGGTGGAAGGCCTTCGGAGACACAAACAGGTTGACAGCATCTTTGGAATGGTGGTCTCTCCAGTGAGACCTTTGTTGATTTGTTGGTGCCCAGAGGCTTATGCATCAGAGTGAGTCCGCCCTTGATTGACTTTCATTGGCTGCCTTTCGAAAGCACAGTCCTGACACTATTTGGCTTGCAAATGTGCGGCCGCTGAGGTGAGCTGTTAATTTATCAGTTGAATGCATTTAAATCGGATTCTGAAGGCTGCTTGTTTCCCTGGCTGCAGACCACTCCATCTTTTCCTAAGCTTGCGGGAACTTTCTTATTCTCAACTTGCTTGATGATCGAGGCCCCACAAGACTGTCAGCTCCATGAAAACAGGATGGTGATCTCAACTGTTCATCTAAACGCGTCCCAGGAACTCAAACATGGCACAGAATAGGCACTCAATAAACACTGGAAATTATAATTATTCCTTGCTCAGCGTCATTATTATTCCCTGAGAGGAGACATTTAGACTCCTAGAATGGGAAAGGCCAAGTCTAAGGACAGGCACATCTTCAGCTTCAATACTTAGAAGTAGAGGAGGAGGAGCTGAGAAAAGAAGGTGAGGCCAGGATCCCAGAACAGAGGGCCAAAGAAGGCGCTAGAAGAAAGTGTTTTTAAGAAGGAGTAAGCGGTCAAGTGTGTTGGTGGTCACGGTGAAACCATGTAACCCGAGGATAGAGAAGTGACCATTTGCTCTGACAACACTGTGGACTCTGAACAGAGCAGCTTTAGGGGCAAGGGGTGGATGGAAGCTTGTATAGAAGGATATGTCCTAAAATGCAGTACAGTGTATGAATAGAAAATCTGATGTATAGCAAGGCCAACAGATCAGAAGATGACTGTCACTTAAAAGATAGTTTGTTATGCCCTGGCCGAGTGGCTCAGTGGGTTCAAGAGTCCTCCCGTTACACCCAGGTTGCAGGTTTGGTCCCAGGTCAGAGCACATACAAGCATCAACCAATGAATGCATGGATGAGTGGAACAATAAGTAGATGTTTTCTCTCTCTCTAAAAACAAAGAATTTAAAAAATTATTTTTTTTAAAAAAGATAGTTTGTTACAATTTCCAACAGGGGGAGCACCCTGTGCCATGGGGAGCCACGTGGAGAAGCACCAGCACGGCTCAGGAAGCAGAGGCAGTGAGAGGGAACCGTGGACAGGAGCCTTCACTGTGGTTTCCACTAGAAGGAACTATTTAGAATTGGCTACTTTGATGAACTTCAGTGGGTTCTCGGGCACAGTGGATGTCTGCCGTTCTCTGATACCTGACTGTGTAGAGATATGGTGGGCCAGAGTGTGACAGGGTAATGCGGGGGTGCTTCAGAGTGTGTGGATTCTGGATGGACTGGCTTGTATTGGAAGGGCATGCCCGCAGGAAGAGGACTCCTCCTGAGGGGTGGGGTGCATTGAGAGACGCAGGAGGCCAAGGCACAGGGGCTAAGGCACACCACTGAGTTGTCTAGAAAAGGTGGGCACTGAAGACACTGGGAGACAATGCTTCTTCCTTGTTTTTGCAAGGTTTCCTTCATGATTTGTTCTGGTCCTTTTCCTTTGCTAGTTAATGCTGTGCGCCCTAAGGTACAAGGATAGTTGCAGGGTGAGTGCAGATACTCCCAGACAACTGGGAGTCCTCTCCATGATTCAGATATGTGTGCAGAGCCCACCAGCAGCTAGGTCTGTCCTCCCAGTGAATGAAGCATCAGGCACTGGGCAGGGTGAGGAAGGAAACCGGGTATTGCTCCTTCCTATCCCAACACTAGGTGGGGGGGTCACTCCCAAAGGTTTGAATCAGGGTGGGTGAGTCCTCAACAAAGAACCCACTGAATGCACCCTGCCTCCACTTCCAAATCTCCTCCCTGTCTGTGTCTCATTGCCCTCTGCCTCGCTTTTATGAGGACAGTTGTCATTGGATTTAATCAGGTAATCCAGAGTGACTTCATGCCAAGGTCCTTAATTCCCATCATCAGAGGTTCTGGGGATTTGGATAATAATAGCCTAAAACCATGCCCAGCATATTATATGGGGTCCACGTAGTTCTTATGTAAATGAATGTGCATATGTGTCTTGCCCCATCTTCCTCCAGCCTTGTAAGAGGACAATGTCATGGAGGCTCAGAGGTCCTGCAGTGTCACTGGTTTTTGACCTCTCTGCTACCCTGCAGGGTTGAATGTGAAGTCCTTGATACCTGGGACCCTGTCTCTTTTATCTTCTCTTCTGTATAGCCTAATCCAGGGAAAGTGTATGCTATCAATTGGAATACTTGTATCTGGCCCCTCCAATTCACATGTTGCTATCTTAACCCCCAAGGATGGTATTAAGAGGTGAGGCCTTCAGGAGGTGCTTAGGTCATGAGGGTCAAGCCCTCATAATTGGGATTAGTGCCCTTAGAGAAGAGGCCTCAGAGAGACCCCCAGCCCCTTCAGCCATGTGAAGACACACCCAAAACACACACAGTAAATGGACCCTCACCAGACACCGGATCTACTGCCACCAGGATCTTGGAATTCTCAGCCTCCAGAACTGTGAGAAATAATTTGTTGTTTGTAGGCCACCCAGTTTATGGTGTTTTTGCTATAGCAACCTGAATGTATTAAGACAGTGTCACTGCAAGTTTGAACGCATTGGTCTAAGCATTCTGAATCCAGGGAATGGTGTTTTGCAGCGAATCCTAGATAGCTCATAGAACTTCACCATGGCCTGGAGGAAACATTTCTCTACACTGTGTACCTCCATTGACTTTTGTTTAGTATCCTTGCCTAAGAATACGTTTGTTGATTTTAGAGAGAGAGAAAGGGAGAAAGAGAAAGAAACATCAGTGTGGGAGAGAAAGAACAATTGGTTGCTTCCTGCACACCCCCCCNCCCCCCCCCCCCCCCCCCCCCCCCCCGACTGAGTGGTGAACTTGCAACCTAGGCATGTGCCCTAACTGGGAATTGAATCTGAAACCTTCTGGTGCACAAGACAACATTCCAATCAACTGAGCCAACTGTCCAAGGACACCTCCATTCCCTTTCAATCCATACTCTCCAAGAAACCTCCTGCTTTACCTTTGTTTACAAGTGGTCAAAAACTCAGGCTTATGGTCTACAAAGAACTTCCTCTCATTGCTCCCTGTATAAATCACTAACAACACTGGCTTACATTTATTGAATACTCACTTTACGCCAAGTACATTATATATATATATTACCTATATATGTAAGGTATTACATAATCTAAGTAAGCATCAGAAGAAATGGAGGGGGAGGGTTCTAACTCTCTTGCTTTATTCCCTGATAGGCAGACAAGATGGTTGTGGGCCGATCAGTTCAGCATCGCAGAAGAGAGAACACTATTCCTCATAGCTCCCAGGGAAAAGTTCTAGGTAAGTCTCTGATCGGCCCATCTTGAGTCATGTGCTCATCCCTGACCCAATACTGTGGGCAGGGCAAAAGAAGAGATCAGGCCTGAAGAGATCAGACATACATGATCAGGCCTTGGTCAGATACGAACTAGTTCCACAGAAGAGGGCTTCTGTGGCAAGAAACAGGAAAAAGGAGTAATGAGCAGAAAAACTACAGAGGTCTGCAAAAATGTAAATACTGATGTGACTGTATCTCTGGCATTTTCAATTAATTAGGCCAAAAAATTCTCCTTTTTATTTAAGTCAATTTGAGTTGAATTTCCTGTTTGTTGCACCTGAAAAAAACACTACCTGATTCATTTTAACATTTTCCCTCTTTCCACCAGTGTAAGCTCTATGAGAATAGATTATCAAGTCTCTTTTGTTCACCAACGTAGTTAGTCCCTTTGCCCAAACAGTACCTGACACCATAGTCCCTTTGCCCAAACAGTACCTGACACCATAGTCCCTTTGCCCAAACAGTACCTGACACCGTAGTCCGTACTCAGTAAATACTTGCTGTGTTTGTAATTATCCATTTAACATCTCACATCAATCTCACCAGGGGCATTTCCTTGTAGCACAACCTTTTCTTGTTTTTTAAATTCACCTCTGTATCCCCCAGACCCTAATATATATCTCACACATAATGGGCTCTCAGAACATACTGAAGAATGAACAAATAAATAAATGTCTCTCAGGAAGGTAGAGGCAAAGGGGTTCAGAACATGACTCCTCAAGATGTGCTGCTTTGGCATGTGGATTATTTTGACCTAAAGGCAATCAAGACACTGAACACTCAGGGAAAACTTCTGCCCCTCCTTTACGTATCTAGAATAATCATTTTAGATTATTCTAGATAATCATTATATCTAGATAAGAATTATCACCAGAAATAACTTTTTGTGACCTATCTATAGGGCAGAGCAAAATACTTATCACAGAACTTCTGTCCCCTTAACATCCTGGGAATGACATCCCCCCACCCCCTGAAACTCCAGAGCATCGTACTTCATTCCTGAGCCTGGAATGCCATATACACCTCATTTGACCTTTGTGTCCCTGAACCTCTCATGTATGTGGGGTCTCGGACTCTCTCAAGTATGTACAGTTCCCGTATGTATGTGTGAAATTAAATTTGGTTATTTTCTCTTGTTAATTTGTCTCATGTTGATTTAATTATTAGACCAGCTAGAAGAACACAGAAGGGTAAATAAAAACTTCTACCTCCCCTACAGGCCATGAATGTTTTTTCAAAAAAATTATTTATTGATTTGAGAGAGAGAAGAAAGAGAGAGAGAAAGAAACATCATTTTGTTGTTCCATTTATTTATGCATTCATTGGTTGGTTCTTGCAACATCAGTGTATCAGGACAACACTCTAACCAACTGAGCTACCCCGCCAGGGCATGAATGTTTTGATAGTAATTGTATCTTTAGGATCTAGCATTGTCTCACATAGAAGACCACCTCCCTCTTGATTATTGGTTGAATGATAAATTAAATGAATTAATAAATGTAATGTTAGTGTCAGTGGTGTTTGCAGCAGCTTCTGAACTGAAAACCTATGATTTTGTGAAGTCTGTAGAAATTCACACAGCCAACATTTTGTTCTGTAGAGACCCCATCAAGGACAGATTTTAACACTTGCTTAAGCCACTGACAAATGGACAAGGCTTTAGGGCTTCAGGCAGTCCTCCCCATCCCCCAGCCAGGCTAGGTCAACATCAAAGGTTCAGGCTTATTCCCCTAAGTGCTCTTAACTCTTGTTAGCTATAGAAGGCAGGGCCATTCTGTTACCATGGAAACTGCAGCTGCTGTGGGGAAGGGGAAGGAAGCTGAGGAATGGGCAGAGACTGGAATTTTCCAGCTCTGCAGGCAGACTTCATATGGAATCAAAGACCAGACCATCACACAGTTCTTAACAATTATTTTGGGGGTGACTCAGTGAAAATGTGGAAACCCGAACAAGTAACCTCCTATTTCTGAGCTTCTTTACTCATTTGTAAAATAAAAATAATAACTATCCTACTGCATAGGAGATTTCAATTAAAATAATGTAACTATAATCCTTAGCACAGGGCTAGGTACTTTATAAATCAAAATTTCTCAAGTGTGGTCTTTACTCCTGTTTCAAATTGTTTGGAGGTACTTATTTATGAATTCCAGGTATCATTGTCCCCCATTCTCCAGTTCTCTCTCTAAGAGGAATGAAACCATCTTTCCTCCCCACCTGAAAACATTGCCTTCTCTCTGGAGTGCCAGAGAAAATATAGGAAACCCAGTACGCCCCAATGGGACATACTAATGCTAAAAAAATTGTTAATCTGAAATTCAAATTAACTGGGTTATCCTGTGTTTTTTTTTTTTTTACTTCTAAATCTGTCAATCCTACTTCTCACACTTGGCTACTCTGTGACAAATGAAAAGTTGGTTTACCAGATAATCTAGCAGATGATTGTCTTTAACAGTAATTTTAACTCTGGACACTGTATCTTCTTAAAAAGACTTCATTTAGTCATTCGGTTGAAAAATATTAATGGATCATCCATTCTGTGCCAGGTACCTTTACAGGCGCAGCAGATATTTGCTGCCCTCTCAGTGCTTGCTTTCATGCTGGTCACAGAATCACGCATCTTTTCCCCAGAACATAATAAAATCTACTTAAAATATGACCTAGAATTTTGCAACTGAAACTTACTTTTTTAACGTGGGGAAATCAAGTCCAACAATTTTACTTTAATGAGCTCTATTTCCTAAAGTTTTAACAATTTTTCCCATTTTCATACAGTACTGAAAACAAAACACTGCATATTCCCATTTCCCCAAGAAACTGTAAAGATTATTTCCATAAGGATAAACGTTGTAAAGCCTGAAGCTCAATCAATCATGTTGAAAACTCTCAAAGGGAGTAAAGGCATGATCTGAGTGGTTAGAACACCTACTGTAATGTAACAAAAGAGATGGCCATCGTAATATTTAATGATTTAAAAGAACTTCCCACTCCATGTGAAGAGAACCGCCTAGGAACAAATCATATTTCTGAACGCATTTTATTCCACATATATGTATACTTCGCAATCCTCAGGCGTTTGTGTCAAATATTGTTTCAGTAAGTCCTTCAAGTGAGACTTATTTTTAAAGAATTGGCTCTTTCAGCCCTGATCAGGACAGCTCAGTTGGTTGGGCATCTTCCCAAGGTCCCTGTTCCATTCCCAGTCAGGGCACTTGCCTGAGCTGCGGCTGGGCCCGTTGGGGTGCATGCAGGAGGTGATCCTTTCTTCACCCCTTCCCTTCTCTCTAAAGAAAATGAAATCGAGAGAAGAAGTAGGACTATGGGAATAGAAATAAAAATAATAAAAGAATTAGCTCTTCCACCGTCCACAGCGTTCCCCCTTACTTGCTTATCTGTTTCCGGTTCCAGTTTGGCGCTCCCTGAGAAGCCGCGTTCATCTCACGCGACTGATGGTTTCCCAGGAGCCCTTGCGGCAGGGGCTTCGCCCAGCGCTCGCGAGACCTACGTACTTGCTGGCTGACCAGGAAATGCCTTTCCCTGGGCCCCACGCCTGCCCGCGTCTGTGACTGAGGCATGGCTTGGAGACCTGAGAGTCCAGCACCGGACAAGATGGAAGCCGATTCTCTACGGAGGGACGGAATGACTAGTTCACAGCTGCGGGAGAATCCGGGGCGCTGGCGTGGGCGTGTGAGCAGAAGGCCTCGGGGCCCCGGCAACATCTCGCGTGGTCACGGGAGGCGATCCGGCTTTAGGCCTGGCGGCGTCTAAGTTTCTGTAAGGCGGGCCCTCGCAAAGCAGGAGGTCCCTCGGGGCAAGAGATGAGGCCTTTCTCGCCCTTTCGGAGCCCTTTCCGGCGCCCTCTAGACTGCAGTCCGGCGTCCCCGTCGGGCCTCACAGTCCTCGCAGGCCTGCGCTGGGTCCAGGCGGTCAGAAGTCGGGCGTTCGCCCTTGACGTCACAATCTGGCTTCCCTCACCGTCTCCGGGCCAAGCCCACCAAGGACCATGGCCACCCTCGCCGCTGGGGTCTTTTAGAAACGGAGAAGAATCAAGAGACTTCCGGGAACGGCTGCTAAATTCCGGGGCCGTCCACTCGATATGTACTCCGAGCTTGGAATTACTGTTGATCTGAATGGGAGAGAGCTGTGAGACGCGAAGCACCGTGTCTAGGAAATGACCAACCAGTTATTGGACTAACCAGTCTCCCTTGACGTGTAATTTTACATACGCTAAAACTTGTGAAGGTACATCTTAGCGTTTCTTAGCACCTTTGTACAGCCCTCACTGCTATCCGGTTTGGGAACGTTTTCCCTCCAAAATTCCCTCAAGCCTATTTGCAGTTGTGATGGTTCCCCATCCTAAGCAAACACCACCTAAAATTTTTTTTAAATTTATTGATTAAAAACATTTTTAAAAAAGTCCTGGGTGGTGTGGTTCAGTGGATTGAGCTCTGGCCTACGAACGGAAGGGCCTCAGATTCCTCACAGGACTTTCCTGTTCAGGGCACATGCCTGGGTTGCAGGCCAAGTTTTGGGGCAGGGGGGCGGGGGACGTTGGGGTGGCAACTGGTCGACCTCTCTCTCATACATAGATGTTTCCCTCTATCCCTCCCTTCCTATCTCTCGAAAATAAATAAAATCTTTTTTAAATTTTAAAAATAAATTTAAACCCTCTCCTGAGGTTATGTTTGATTTTAGAGGAAGAGAGAGAGGAAAACATTGATTGGTTGCTTCCTGTACTGGCAGAGGACTGAACCTGCTACCTGAATATGTGCCCCTGAATAGGGACAAACCCACAATCGTGGTATATCCGGATGATGCTCTAATCAACTAAGCTACCTGGCCAGGACACTGCTAATCTGTTTCATGTTTAGAGTTTAAAGTTTAGAGTTTCCTTTTCTGGACATTTCATGAAAATGAACTAGTAAAATATGTGATATTTTGTGGCTGGATTCTTACATTAGCGTCATGTTTTTGAGGTTCATGTATGTTGTGGCATTTTTACCAGGAGTTGGGTCCCACCTCTTCTGAAGGACGATAGTTTGGGTTCAGAACTGCTCTACAGGGAGTTTGTGTGAATTGTGAAGACTGTGGACTGTGGACCGTGCCCTGAAGGAATGCTTTGCCAGTTTTGCCAGTTTTTGTTTTCCATGGATCCGGCATGTTGAATTAGGATTTTCAGATTTATTACCATAGAATCATAGGGAGTTTGTTAAGGAGGCTGACTTTGTTTACTGCCTGGCTTCAGGCTTTGGATCCAAGTCCTCAAACTTGCTGGTTGTAAGACTTTGGACAAGTCTTTAACTTTTCTGTCTCAGTTTCTAGGGGATAATTGTTGCTAGGTTAGATGAGTTATTGCATGGAAAGTCTTAGAATAGTGCCTGGCACATAGTCCAGCTAAAAAATGTTAGTTATCATTATGTTACAGGGATTCTTTTTGAGGGGAGACAGAATGATGGATTAGGAGATGGATGCTATTGCATCCCACTGGGCTAGGGTGTAAAATTTGTTGAGAAGCCTAGTTTTTGTTTTGTTTTGTTTTGCATCACATCAGTTTGTGGTACATAATTATTTGCTCCCTGGGAATTGGTACGAAGTTTATAGCCCCCACCCCAAGATTATTTTGGTAGTTTTAGTACTTTACATTTTCTCAGGAAATTGTGCATTTCCTTAATATTTTCAGATTCATTAGGTTAAAATGAAGTGGTGTGTTGTTAAGAATCTAGTCTCTGCGGGCTAGAAACAAGGGTTAGAGGCCTAAAATCTTACCAACTTTGGTGCTTTGAGCAATGTGCTTAACCACGGGAGCCCCCAGTTTCATGCACAGAGTGGGGTGCCGATTATCTTCCCTGGTTGTTAAGAGAACTAAGTGGAAATCTTTTACTTAGCACAGCACCTGGCAGCACAGGGGAAGTTCCATAACTCTCAGCTGTTATTTTCATTATGTAGCGTTCTTGCCAATTAAAACAGCTTAGGGATTGTAAACGTGTCTGAGCCAGTTAAGTAAAAGGAACTGGGAAGCCCTCCACTGTTTTCTAGGCTTTGGAACACATCGTAGAACAGAGAAATTATTTGTTCCTGGAAAGTGGGGAGGAAGTTTCCATTCCTACTCCAGTCACCCTTTAAAGCCATGCTTTCTCTTATTTGGGGGGATACTTTAAAAAAAAGATTTTTAAAATTTATTTTGACAGAGAGGGAAGGGGAGGGAGAAAGAGAGGGAGAGACACATCAATGGGTTGGGGGACCTGACCTGAGCCAGACATGTGTCCTGACTGGGAATAGAACCCATGACCTTTCAGTTCACAGTCCAGTGCTCAATCCACTGAGCCATACCAGCCAGGGGTAGTGGGGTACTTTTTATATATTCCCCCTCCACTTCACTAAGCATTTTAAATTTAATACTGAATAATGGGTCAGTAAACCTTTTCTATAAGGGGCCAAAGAGTAAATATTTCAGGCTTTGTGGTATATATGGCATCTGTAGAAATTATTCAGCTGTTGTAATGTGAAAGCAGTATAGATAGTGTGAACAAGGGTGTGATTTGTCCCATGAAACTTTATTTACGGACACTGAAATTTGGCTTTCATGTAATTTTTGTGTGTCAGGAATATATTTTTTATTGTTTTCAATTAGTTAACCACTTTTAATTTAACCACTTTGTATGTGGATCGAACCAACACAGATAGCAGGCTGGGCTTGGCAGGCAGGCTGTAGTTTGCTGGCCTCTGTCGTGGAATCTCATGACATAGTGACGAGCGGTGTGATGTAGAGTCAGAAAACTTTGTTCTGCAATGTATTAATTGGATGTATTGGGGCACGTTTCCCTGCACTCTGAGCCTCACGTCCTTCATCTAGCACACAGGGGTTGTGCTAACATACCTCCCTCCTCTGCTTCTCAGTTGGAGATAATACATGTGAAAGGTCTTACACACTGTTAGGAGTCTAGTGAATTATGTATGAGCTATGTATGAGCTATAACTCTCAATCCTTTTTTGAGTTAGTCAAATGGAATGAGTGCTAGAGGGTGGAAATCCAGGGAAATACTGGGTTTAAATCCTGGATACTTCTTAGCCATGTGACTTTGGGCTGGTCACCCAACTTCTCTCCGCCTCCTTTTCTTATCCCTAAAAATAGGGATTATAATAGTACCTACTTCAGACAGTTGTCTTGAAGATTAAATAAGCTAACACTTTGGGAATTGCTTAGAAAATTTTTTTGGCATATATAAGTTCTTAATATTAGCTATTATTATCTCACAATATGATGTATTTGGGGTTGAAACCCCTATACCATATGATTAAAATGAAGGACTTTTATCCCTTTGCTGAAGTGGTACAATTTATAAAGCAAAAGAATTATTTGTTCCTTGGAAGTGTGAAGAAAATTGCCTGTAAATGGCAAGGGCTTAAAGCACTTGAAGAAAGCACTCCCTTGACATTTGCTAAGTTTTTATTATCTGACTTTCAAGAATGATCCACTTCATTATGGCTTTCGAATTTAATAGCCTAGAAATTTACCCAGTGGTTGGTTGAGAGCTCAGGTGTCTGACAGATTTGGGTTTGATTCCTGACTTACCACCTACTGGCATGTAACCTGGGACAAGAAACTAACCTCTCTAGGCTTGTTTCTGATCTATAAAACTTGGAAAATCATAGTATCTACCTTATGGAGTTGTTATGAGGATCAAACATAATGCACATAAAGTGCTTGGTGCCAGGCCTGGCCGGTTGTAAAAGCTTAATAAATGAAAGCTATTTTGTTATCCTCCAGGGCACTCTTAAAGTTAGACCCGTTTGAAATTGAAAACCATCTGCTATGTTCTTATACAGGGGCAGCCTTCCTTCTTATTCTAGTTTTGGAATGCTTATAGTATTATAGCAATTAGTTGTCCTTAGGAGATTGCCTTCATGAGCCCGTGAGTCATCGGTTTATGTTTCCTCAAAAAGGGAGCCCTTAAAGATTTTAATTGTATTTGTATAGAATTGTGTTGGGAAGTACACATTAAACAATGTAGACAGAAAGGCTGTCTTTGAATCGTGGCTTTCTCAACCAGTTAGATTATGACCTTGAGTAGATGACATTTCTGAGCTTCAAGCTCCTCGTCTATGAAACCAGTATATTACATTCATCAGATTATTGGGAGAACTTACCAGGATATAGATACATATATATTTTTAATAACAACTTTATCCAGATATACCATATTTTTTGGACTATAAGACGCACTTTCCCCCCAAATTTGGGAGGAAAGGGAGGGTGCGTCTTATAGTAAGAATATAGCTTACCTGGCTTGCTGGGGGGTGGGGCAGTGGTGGAGCAGGGTCACAGGAGGCAGGAGCAGGGTCGCCACTGCATTTTCCTCCCAGATTTCTTTGGGGGGGAAGTGCATCTTATAGTCCAAAAAATACGATAATTCATATATGATACTGTTCCCTCATTTACAGTGTACAGGTGTTTAGTATATTTACAGAGCTGTGTACCACCACCGCAATCAATATTGAACATTTTGTTTAAAAAATTTTTTTAAAATTTATCTTTAGAGGGGAAGGGAAGGAGAAAGGGAGAGAAATATCAATGTATGGTTGCCTCTCATGAGTCCCCTGCTGGGAAATGGCCTGCAGCCCAGGCATGTGTCCTGACTGGGAATCGAACCGGGATCGTGTTGTTTGCAGGCCCGCGCTCAATCCACTGAGCTATACCAGCCAGGGCACATTTTCTTTATTCTAAGAAGAAACCCTCACTCTCCATTTCCCTCTCCCCGTAGCCCAAGGCAACTATTAATCTACTTCCTGTCTCTACAAGTTTTGCCTACTCTGGACATTTTGTGTAAATGGAAGCATGCAGTATGTGGGCTTTTATGACTGGCTCTTTTCACTTCACATAATGTTTGCCGAGTTCACCATTGCTGTAGCATGTGTCAATGCTTCGTTCTTTTTTATTGCCAAATATTCTGTTGTATGCACAATCCATTGATCAACGAATGGGCATTTCCCCTTTGGCTATTGTGATAATGCTGCTCTGAACATTCAGACAGTTTGTCTGTGGACATGTGTTTTCATTTCACCTAGAAATGGGGTGGCTGGATCCTGTGGTAACTCTCTTTAACCGTTTAAGGAACTGCCAGACTATTTTCCAAGTGGATCCCAGAATGTATGTTTTTTTGTTTTTTTATCTTTCTTTTTGAGGATTTTTTTTTCATTGCTTTTAGAGATTGATGAAGGGAGAGAGAGAAACGGTTGATATGAGAAAGGAGTGTCAGTTGGCTGCCTTTGCCTATGTGCCTGCATTGGGGATGGAACCCACAACACAGGCATGTGCCCTGGCTGGAAATCGAACCTGCAACCAAGCGGTTGTGGGATGATGCTCCAATTACTTGAGCCACAATGGCCAGGGCTACATCCAGATGGTTTTTACAGTATTTAACCCAGTGTTTGAGGCAGAGCGAGTGCCTCACACAACATAGGTGTTCCAGCAACACACATGCAGTGTAAGAAATGTTCTTGGAAGCCATTCTTCAAACTTAGTTAAATGAGTTGGCAAGCCTTCTGTCTTTTCATGCCCCGGAACAATTTGTGCAGACTAATTTCTCCCCTTGGGCATTTGAAGGCCACTTCCAGTCCTACTGACATTTCAAGTAATTTCTGCTTCCCTAGCAAAGGTTTTCTAATTGTTAGCATAGAATTATGTAGCATATTTGAAGCATCTGACCTCTGGAGTCATTTACTAAGTAGCCAAGTAGGCAAGTAAGTTTGAGTGCGATCCCATGAGCTTCAGTTTCCTTATGTGTAAAACTGGAGATGAGGACACCTGTCTCAGGTATTGTAAGGATAAACTGCAAATACACGTGGTGCCTGATGGATTATCTGGCACACAGAAAGTACTCAAATACTAGTTATTAAGCTCAGAGAGCTTGTGCAGTTGAAAACCCCTGTGCTGGATAATTGAAACATACTGGAGAGTCTTAACACAGGAATTCTCCATAAGGTTTTTCCTAATTTTTCTTATTCCTTTGGTAGTCAGTTTTGATCATTTCTCTCTCCCTTGAAAATGTTCCTTTTTTCTGGCTGGTGTAGCTCAGTGAATTGAGCACGGGCCTGCGAACCAGACGATCGCGGTTCGATTCCCAGTCAGGGCACATGCCTGGGTTGCAGGCCAGTTCCCTACAGGGGCCACTTCCCAGCACGGGATGCATGAGAAGCAACCATACACTGATGTTTCTCTTCCTCTCTCCTTCCCTTCCCCTCTAAAGATAAATAAATAAAGTATTAAAAAAATGTTCCTTTTCATTAGAATTTTCATATGTTTAGTCTAAAATCTTATTTAATGTTAACATGTTTGCTTTAACTTTTAATATGCAATATATTTGTGTGGTTCAAAATTTAGAAAGGAGAAGAGGGTATAGAGTGAAAACTTCCTACATTCGTCTCCCAGCCACCTGTGTCCCTCCCTGTGGATAACCAGTGTCACTGCTCTTGTGAATAATCTTTCTACAGTTACTCCATGCCTAGAATAACAATAAATAAGAAGAGGAAAAACTAAATAAAGTTGCTCCATGCTTACTGAAGCAAATATGCATATATGCATGTTTCCCTTTTATTTCACAAATGAAACATACATTGTTCAGTGTTTAGCACCTTGGCTTGTTACTTAACAGTGTTATCTTGGAGATTATTCCATAAGATATACATATTTTTTAATTTTAAAAATGTGTACTGATTTTAGAAACATTGATGTGTGAGAAAAACATCAATCGATTGCTCCCCCACCTCCCTCCCAGGATGTGCCCTGACTGGGTACTGAACCTACAACCCTCTGGTGTGTGGGAAGACACTCCAACCACAGGGCCCAGAAGATATTTCTTATTCTTTCATAGGACTGGAATTTTCAGTTGGTATATGGAATTCATAAAATCTGTTTTTGTAAGAGCATCCAGGAACTGTCTTATCTCCAGCTGTTTTTCTGCTTCAGATTCCTGTTTGACGTGTATCTCAGTGAGATTTAGAGTTCTCTCCTCTGTGAGCCTTTGATAAAATCAACCAGATAAGAAGGGTGTTTTCTTCTGCCCCTTGAGCTGCCCCTTGAGCTGCCAAATCTCCTTTCCTTATCTCTGTGGTCACATCCTGAGCTTTTGACATTGTGAGTTTGTATGGCAAATCACACCATTTTCAGAGACTTGAAAATGTGAGATTTGAGTGCTGGTCAATATTAGGAAGAACTGTTAATAGAGGTTGTTTGTCAGGGATCTGCAGTCCTTAAATGCCTACAGGGCCCTGCAAGATCGCTCTCCAGCCTTTGTCTTATGCCACTCTGTGTCCTAGCTCCTGGCTCTTCATGGTCCTCTGCCCTTACTGTTCAGTAGGCAGGGAATGCCCTTGTTCAGCACCTGGTCCAGGTCAGACTCTTTCTGTCCGGGCTTATAGCACAGTCTGTCTTCATCACATTGACTACAACTCACATTATTTATTTGTATGGTTATTTGATTGGCATCATCCATGGACTTTATGGCCCATGAAGGTAGAGACCGAGTCTCCTTTGTTTATCACTGTATCTCTAGTGTCTGGATGTATTGTAGTTGATACTCAGTACCTAATTATTGAATGGTCAAAGGCACGCATGTCTGCCATTTTGCCAGTTCACCATTAGAGCTTTGCGGCTGGTAAACTAATAGGAGAAAAAAATGTATGTGAATAACCCTACATTTTCTAAAAAAGTATTTTGATTAGCATGTGATAACTTGACTTCTGAATCTTTCGCTTCCTATGAGAGAAGCTGCCCAGCGCTGTCTTGGACATGGACATGTGAGCAGAACACCGGGTATCGGAGCCTTCTCCCAGCATCCAGGAACTCTTGTATTCTGAACCTTAACACTGACTGCCAAATGTTTGACGTAGTTCCCTATAATAACGTCTGGTTTGTGGCAGAGTTGTCCTTTGCTTATCTTTAATCTTATATGTAATTAATTGCTTTTGGGGGCTGTTCTTTTAATATTTGGATTTTGCAGTAGTTTTGGTGAGAGTTGGTTATCTCTAATATGAATATTTGGTTTTCTGTTGTCCTGAAATTCCTTGAGAGGGTTAACAAATAAAAGTAAGTTCACCCTTAAGGAAAATTGGTTAGACTTGAAGTACTGAGGAACTATAGACAAATCTGTATATTAAGATATTTACCTTCCCAGCACTGAATGTATATGCAAGAGTCCTAAATACTGAAGATCTGATTTCTTTATTTTGTAAAACAGTGTTTATTAACTTTTTAAAAAATCCTCACCCAAAGATATGTTTATTGGTGAGAGAGAGAGAGAGAGAGAAAGGAAAGAAAAATTACTGTAAGACAGAAGCATCAATCAGTTGCTTCCCGTACGCACCCCAACTGGGGATCAGACCCACAACCTAGGTAGGGCCCTGACTGGGAATTGAATCTGCAACCTTTTTTGGTGTATGGGACAATGCTCCAGCCAACGGAGCCACCAGGCCAGGGCAAAGTAGTGTTTATTTTAAACTGACTATTCATGTAACAAAGTAGCTCTGTACAAAGGACTTCCAGAGTTAGAACTCTACCAGAGATCTTTCCAGAATCCCCACTCAGTAACTCCACTTGCATGTTTATAAGCATTTCAAATGTAAGATACCCAAAAGAGAGCTCTTTGATTTGATGCTCCTTCCCTGCCCAAACCCGTTACTCAAGACTCCCCGAATAACACTTCCATCTCTTTACCCAGTTGCCCAAACCAGAAGTGCACTGTCTTCCTTTGCTTGGGCAGCTGCCTCTTTACTGGTCTTCCTGCTTCCTGTCTGACATCTTTCCAGTCCCCCAGTTCTCCACACAGCATCACGAGTCATCTTACAGTGGATGATGTCGGACCTTATTAATACTCTTTAGTGACTCCCCATCACATGTAGAATTAAATTAAAGATTGTTATCTTGGCCTCCGGTTTCGAAAGATCTGGCTCTTGCATACCTGTACAATCTCATTTTATGTTCCTTAATGCTAGTTCTTGCTATTACCCAGCCATTCTGGCATCTTTTCTATTTTTTTCTCATGATCTTTGTACATTGCTATTTTATCTTTCTAGAATGTTCTTTTCCTTGTTCTTCTCTGGGCTGGCTTTTTTTTCAAAATTTAGTCTTAGCTTCTTTTCCTCAGAGAAGCCTTTTCTGAGTATTCTTTGTAACCACCATACAAGCACAGCCCTCCTCATTTCAGCATATTTTTTTTTCTTCAGAGCCCTCCCCATAAGTTTTTTTTTATTCTTACCTGAGGACATTTTTTCATTGCTTTTAGAGAAAGAGGCAAAGGGGGAGAGAGACAGTCAGAGAAACATCGATGTGAGAAAGAAACATCGACTGATTGCCTCTCATGTGCTCCAACCAGAGACTGAACCTGCAACCTAGGTATGTGCCCTGACCAAGAATCAAACCCACAATCTTTCTGTGTATGGGACCACGCTCTAGCCAATTGACCCACCAGGCCAGGACCCTCACCACAATCCACCGTTTTTGAAGGTTTATTTTGCCAACTTATTTTATTGATCTTCCCAGCTAGACCGAAGCTTGTAGCTACAGGCAGGCGCCATTTCAGTTTCATTAGCAATGAACTATGCCTAGCATTGGGCCTTGTCTGTAGCAGGCACACAAATATTTGTTGAAAGAATGGATGAGTAAGCATTTTTTGAGAGTCTTCCTTGCATTAAGCTCTGAGCTAATCCATGGACTCGTAATACCCAGATAGTCCAATTTATCACAAGGGAGGTTTTAACAAATGTCAAACAATAACATAGAGGCTGTATCATTTGTCTATAATGCACTTTAATTAGGAATCCAAAATCAATTTTTTTCAGAGAACTTGGAAATTTAAATATATTTCTAATGTTACTAAGAGGAAATCTAATGGAAACAACGTTACATAGTCTGAACCACAATGGAATATATGGAATGTGATTCAAGTGGTACTTGGAGCAAAGGCTATAGCCTTAAATAATCTGTTAAAAATGAAGAAATATTAAAAGTTAATGAGCTAAATATACAACTCAAGATGTTAGGCAAAGAAATCCAGTTAAGTAGAAGGAAGCAAATAATAAAAAACGATTAAATGGAAGAGAAGAAAGGATATGGTCCAAAAAGCAAAGGTCACTTTAAAAGTCACAAAATTGTCACATCTTTAGCAAAAGTGATGAAGAAAACAAGAATAAATGATATTAATAGATAAGAGAACATAATTACCAATGAAGAAGAAATTGAAAATCAAAAGAATACTATAACTAATTACATGCTAATTCAGTGAAATGGACAATTTTCTTTAAAAATACAAATGACGAAAGTTGACTCAAGACAGCAGAAATATGAGTTCAAAATTAAGGAAACTAAGTCCAAAATATTATATGTAAAAAGACATCAGATTTAGATATTTTTTTAAAATATTTTATTTATTTATCTTTAGAGGGGAAGGGAAGGAGAGAAGGAGAGAAATACCAATGTATGGTTGCCTTTTGTGAGTCCCCTGCTGGGAACTGGCCTGCAACCCAGGCATGTGCCCTGACTGGGAATCGAACCGTGATCATGTGGTTCGCAGGCCCACGCTCAATCCACTGAGCTACACCAGCCAGGGCAGATTTAGATAATTTTACAGTGAGCTACACTAAATTTTAAAACAGAGATTTTTTTTTTGTAAACTGTTGTGGAAAACATAAGCAGTAAAGTAGCAATCCAAATCATTTTATGAGACTAGTTCTGTATAACCTTGATACTGAAACCAGACAAGCATAATATAATAAACTAAGAAGTTATATGTAAAAAACAAATGTGAAATGTAACCTAGTAGTTCCAACTGCATGTGTGTGTAAATCAGACCCTCATAATCAATCTCAAGCAAGGTTGAGGAACGTGAACATGTTTTAACATTAGAACATTTGCTTTAATTCCCCATGTTAACAGATTATATAAAATAATAATGTATAATTTCCCCAATAGATGTAGAAAAGACATTTATAAAATTAACTTATAACATTTTAGAAAACTGTAACTTAAGGGGATTTCCTTAGCCC
Source organism: Sturnira hondurensis (assembly GCF_014824575.4). Classification (NCBI taxonomy): domain Eukaryota; kingdom Metazoa; phylum Chordata; class Mammalia; order Chiroptera; family Phyllostomidae; genus Sturnira; species Sturnira hondurensis. The sequence goes on from NW_028086574.1 coordinate 492,572, forward strand.
CAATAAAAAGGCTCTACAAAAAAGCTTGTTGTGAACCTTTTTACTTGATGGTGAACAATAAGTATCCTCTTTTTTTCTTTTAAATTCTCTTGAATGATACATTGAAATTATTTTCTATTCTGTAATTTTGGGCTGCTTCATAAGGGAATCTGTTATGCAGTATTGAATCTTTTTTGCCTATCTTCCATAGATACCACTTTTTCTCTAATTCTCTTGAACTTTTTTATTTCCATTTCCTTTTGCTTTTTCTCAGTCTTCTCCTTTGTCTTTTACTGTGTTTTTCTCAGTGACTTTATTCCTTTGTGATACTTCTGATTTTGCTTTCATTTTTGGAAGATTGTGAAAAAGATTTTATTTATTTACTTTTTAGAGAGAGGGGAATGGAGGGAGAAAAAAGAGGGATAGAAACTTCAATGTGCGAGAGATACATTGATTGGTTGTCTCTTGCACGCCCCCAACTGGGGAACCTGGTGCAACCCAGGCCATGTGCCCTGACTGAGAATGGAACCTGGTGACCTTTTGGTTCGCAGGCCAGCACTCAATCCATTTGAGACTTATTCCATATTACCCCAGAGATCCTAGCCAATGCATTAAAATAATGAAATGAGATATGATTGTCAAATCAATTAAAAAACTGTCAGTAGTAAAGATGTTAACATTTTTTTAAATGCAGGAAAATCTGTAGACAAGCTAGTAGAATTAACACAACAGACCGACAAGTTCATTGGATACAAAATCCACATTTAAAAATCAATAGCAGATAATTCTTCTCAAAAACTCATTACCTGAGATATATCATGAGAGAATATTAGACAAACTCAAATGGAAAGACATCCTATAAAATACTAGACTTGTACTCCTGAAAACTGCTGAAGGCATGGAAAACAAGTGAACACTGAGAAGCTGTCACATCCCAGAGTTGCCTAAGGAGTTGTACCCACCACATGTAATGTGGTATCCCAGGACGGAAGGAGGTCATTTATAGAAAAATGGGTGAAATCCAAATAAAGTCTGAGTTTAACCAGTAGTTTTAAACCGATGTTAACTTCTTCATTTTGACCATATACCAAGGTTATGTAATGATGTTCACAGGAAACTGAGTAAGGAATCTTTGTAAAATCTTCACAACTTTTCTGTAAATCTACTGTTATTAAAAAAAACCTTTTTTATACCACTGTTGTAACCCCAAAATAACCTATTAGATAATAATAATAATAATAATAATAATAATATTCTTCCTAAAGTCAAATAGGGCTATTGAAAGGAAGGTTTTGGAGTGGAAGCAGAAAGTTTAAGTGAGTAGGTGATCAGTTATGTCGTGCTGAGGGAAAACCTGGAACGAATCTGGGATGTGGCTGCGACGTAGAGTCAGTAGGACTTGCTGACGAACTGGATATTGGTGGTAGGCAAAAGAGGAATCAAGAACAATTGTGAGATTTTTGGCTACCACAGCCGTGCTATTTCCAGAAATGGGGAAAGGGGGAATTATAGTTAGTTTTAAATGCTTTGAGTTGACAGGTGGAGGAGCCATCTGTTAAACAGACAGTTTGGATACATGAGATTGGGCTTCTGTGGAGAGTTTGGTGGCAGAGGATAGAAATCTGAGAGCCAGGTGGTATTTGAACCATGCGACCAGGTGAGACTGCTGCCTAGGGCGTGGATGTTGATGGAGAAGTCCAGTGACTGAGTTTCTAGCATTTAAAGGTCAGCTAAGATGACAGGGTAGAGGCGGTAGACATGGAGGGGAACCAGGGCTGTGTTGTATCACTGAAAATAAGATAGCGCGGGTTTGTGTTATTGTTTGGTTGTTTGTTTTAATGAAGGTGTTGAATGTTACTGAAAGATCAAGGTGAGATTAAGAAAAAATTCTCCAGCCTCATAGAGAATTGTTGAAATTGACAAGGGTGGAAGGAATGAAAGCCCAGATAGCACAGTAGGGAGGGAAGGTACAGTAAGGCTGTGGAGTCAGTGACAGAAGACTACTTTAGCAAGAAGGTTTTTATTTGGGGGTGGGGGTAGTGCTGAGAAAAAGGGATAGGAGCTAGAGGAGCCCTTAAAGCATGTAGTGTCTGCTAGGAATGAATCATCCAGGATCTACAGAGAACTGTGCAGAGAGAGAACTTTGAAAAGGTGAGGGAGTGGGGTCCATAGAGTGTCTTAAATCACCTCCGAAACCATAGACATTAGTTAATATCACCCGGGGAGCTCCAAACAAGCACCTCCGGGGACCACGGGCATCCACAGTGATTAACAGCTCCCCAGGTTACCCTGATGTGTAGTCAGAGTTGGAAACTTCTGACCTAAGGGTAGTGCCACATTCACTTTTAGGGGTGCCTTTAGGATTTCTATGGCACTGCTGGGTAAGAAGAGACGGTTGGAGACTTGAATTTAAAACACCACCCTTGTCTGAGCCAGGAGCTTCTTAATGTAGCAAGAAACTACTGATTTATATTTATACTTACTAAGCATAAATTTTAGTTTATACTTAAAACTTACTAAGTACAAATTGTAATTTGAGGTATCATGTTTTATGTGCTCTTAGGTAACCTGCTTTTTGTAAATAACTGTCTTATGAATTTTTCCTTTAAACTTAAAATCATACATTTTTATTGGCCACATAAAATTGCAATGTATGAATTTATGAGAACACAATTTAATTCTTCTGCAGAGTACATTTTTTTTCTCGTAAAAATGTCCCATGAATACGCTTGCATATAATCTTTAGTGCATCTCTACTTATTTCCTTTGCTGTAGCTCTTTGAGAGTGAATAATTGGATCAGAGTCTACATGAAAGAGCTTTTTATAATTCATTAACTTACTACCAGCAAAGAAATACATACATCTGGCAGCGACATTCCAACAGTATGGATTAGAGGAGGGAAAAACCCTTCCTTCTCCTCTCCCTCCCAACCCCATACCCTTTCCCTAGAAGTAACCAGTTAACAACTTCTTGTATACTTTTCCAGAAGTTTTATCTGCATAGGTGTTCATTCTTAACAAACAAATGAAAACACTTACTAGTTCATTTCTACAAACTTCATCAACTTGTGTATTTCACTAACTCTATTATAGAGTCAGCTCTACCTTGCCATTGTCCTGAGTTAATAAGATTTCCTCGTGTCACCTGCCAATCTCTTGCTGTGTCCTACAAGACACTGCCGAGAGCGCCACTGCTTGCGGAGAGGGTCCTGTGAACCGCGCTTGCTGGGTTTCAGTTTAGCGTTTCTGTAAGAGTCTAGTGGAGGTTTTTGTCCTTTAGTTCTTTCAGCCATTTGCATTTTCCTGTGAATTGCGTTTCCTCCTCTTTTGCCCATTTTTTCTAGCTTGGTTTGGTCTTTACGTTACTGGTTTCCAAGAGCTCTTCGTTTATTAATAAGTGAGCCTCATGTCTTTTGTGTGTCCCAGGCGGAGAAGTCTCCTCTCCTGCATTCTTGTCTTTAGAATTCAACAAAAATGTTTTTGCCTGCCGGACTTTAAATTTTTAGATAAATGCCCATTTCCCCCCCTGTTCAGCAGTTTTGCTGAAAACGCAGCAGTTTTGCTGCAATTTTGGAGTCATTAGTGAGCCTTTCTCGATGTTTCCCCGCCTTTTTTTTCTGGGGTCTACACCGCCCCCACCCCTTTTTTTCAGACCCCTCTCAGGGCCCCTCGCGTGGGCTCCATTGACGTCAACCTTGGACTCTGGCGCCAAGTGGTCTCTACAGCAACTGTGTTCTGATTGGCAGGGTTCGGGGGCATGATTGGGGCCCCTTAGGGTGGCGCGAGGCCTCTGATTGGCCCGTGCCGGAGCCCCGCCTCTGCAGAGAGCTTCACAAGGAGTCGCGGGCAGCGGATCTCTGCACACGCCCAGAAGCCGAAGGACCAGGTTGGAGTGGAGGAGCGGATATGTCCACCCTGGGCTGTTGGCGCCACCGGGCACTGGGGGCCGTGTGGGTGTACTAGCTAGTACGCGGTGTGCACCTCGCCGGCCGTCGGACCCAGGGCTGTGCCTAAGGTGCGGTGAGGTGAGTCCGGCCGCCCGGCCGCCCGCCCATACCTCCATACCAAGCGGGCACGTCGGTCACACGCCGCAGATGCGGGACCCTCGGCGTCCGGGCGGACCAGGGTCCTAGTGGGCGGCCGGGAGCTGCCGCGCTTGCCGCAAAAGTGCTATCTTGCGCGGCCGGCAGCCCAGCGGAGGTGGCTGCAGAGTTGGGGGGCTGCTGGTCCATCTTGCAGGAGTAGGGGACTGGGTAGTGATGGCCTTGGCGGCAACGGACTTCTATCACCATCAGCCTACCAGGGTGGGCATTCAAGGGGTGGCCAGTTCCTAATGAGCATAGGTGGCACGGTCTCGACTGGGCCCACCTGTTTTTTTGGGCTGGATTTGGGGACTGCAGAGCTGAACCCCCATCCCACGGGGTCCGTGGTTGGCTAAGTTCTTGGCCGCTCTGCATCCTTGCTGTGTTTGGGGGTGGGGCTTGTTTTGCCGCAGTGGCGGTGGGAAGGGCTATACGGGGAGGGGCCAGAAGCCGTCCTGCCTACACAGCTTTTTCTGTGGGCCAGGGAGCTCCGCCCTGATCCATGGGGGCGGCTACGGTTTGCTGCGCATACCCTGTCCTGATTGGCTAACTGAATTGGGGCGGGGTCGAAAGCTGTGGTCACTGAGGCGCCTTGGGCTAAGATCTTGAGGCGCCCTGCCCACCTTGGCGCCATCTTTAGTGGGGGCAGCTAAGACTTGCCGCGCAGGCGCAGTCCTCGTTGGTTGGCCGCAGGGGGCGGGGCCAGGGGTAGGTACGGTGGCCTGTGTTCTCTGGTGATCGAGGGCTGTGGGGTCTTGCCTTTCTTGTGCCTTTTTTTCTGACCATGTGTCCGGCTGCAGAGGCTTGCTGTGTCAGTACCACCCTGACTAGCATGGGGTATGAACTCTGAGACTGGGCCACAAGTAGTGGCATGATTGATCAGCCGGGTCCATGTGGCATCTGGTGAAGTCAGGCACTATGCCTGGAGTTGCCGTAGATGTTGCCGCTGTAGAACCGTCTGTCCGGAGGGACAGGGCTACAGGCTGTCATGATGCCTGGGGGCTGCAGAGGCTCACCCTGTCGTCTTTTCAGGACTGTTTTCAACCTGGGATATGTGTGGCTGCATCTTTTGGGTGGGGCGGATGCTAGGGGTGGGGGTGCAGCCAGGATGTATTGTCCAGGTGCCTTGTCAGCTGGGCTGAGTGGGTAGGGTTGTGGTCGGTCTTTGGGGGCTGACGGCCCCACCGAGCGCCTCCCACTGTGTAGGTAGGCTGGCCGTAGTGAACGCCTAGTGCGCATGCGCAATTGTGGGTGCTGACACAGCCGCGGGAGTAGACCCGAGGGAGGGGCTGCTGAGTCCCGCCCACTCTGGCATTATGTTGGTCAACTGGTAGTAGCAGAGATTTATTGCGCTGGCGCAATCTTGAATAACAGCATGGCCGGCTGCAGGGTCTGGGCCCAAGGGAAGGCAGCGTGTTTTGAGTGACTGACTGATGGGACCTGCAGCCCCCTACCCACTCCAGGGCTATGGTGGCTGACAGGCGGCCTCCGAGGCTAACTATGCAGGCGTCATTTTCAATGTCGGTGGAGCTTCAAAGGGTGGGCCTGAGGGAGAGGATGACGTGTTTTGGCTGACTGATGGTCGGGCGTGCAGACCCTAGCCCATCTTGCTCGGTGTTTCTTGGCCGATAGGTGGCACCGGAGGCTCGCTGCGCCAGCCCCATCACATGAGGGTGGACCTGCAAGGGGTGGACTCAACGGTGGGTCTGTCCTGTTATGAGTAACTGACACGGAGCTATACACCCTCCTGCCCAGTCTACCACTATATTGGCTGACAGGTGGCAGCTGAGGCTTACTGCAAAGGTACTATGGTAAGTGAGGGTGTAGCTGCTGGGGAAGACCCAAAGGAGGGCCTGCAGAGCCCCGCCCCCTCCAGTACCACGTTGGCCAAGAGATGGCAGCTGAGGCTTATTGCGCAGGCGCCATCTTGAATGACAGCAGGGTTGGCTGCAGGGGGCAGGCCTAAGAGGGCCTGCCTTGTCCGGAGTGACTGATGGGCCTTAAGCTCCCTTAGCACCAAATTTGTTGGAGGCCAAAGAGGCTTACAGAACATGCGCCACCTTGAGTGATGGCGGAGCTGCAGAGGCTGCTGGAGGTTGCAGCCAAGGCTTACTACACGGGCGCTTTCTGGAGTGACAGCAGGGCTGTGGGGACGGGCCGAGGGACTTAGGTGTCCTAAGGAACTTCGGGCGCAGAGCCTGCTCCTTGCCCCTACTGTTTATGCTGGCTGCTGTGCAGGCGCTGATCTGGGGGCTTGATGCGCTCACTGAGGCAGTGCCGTCTTGGGAAGCTGACGTGGCGATGGGCGTCTTCTTTCCTTTGAGGGGCGCCAAAGGCATGTCAGGAAATGTGGGGACCAGATTCAGTTGCATAGTTAGTGGGGGTCATTAGAAGGGGACTTGGGCTCAGAATTTAAGAATTATAATAGATTTGGGGAAAGGCAGGGTCTTAAGTTGAGCAAATGGAGGAGGCGGGCTGTGGGTGTAATATTGGGGGTTAGTAGGGGGTATGTGAAGGAAAGATTTCCTGGGACAGACTTCTGGACAGACTCCAGACCAGGGGCCATGGTGTGGGAAAGTGAGGGGTGGAGGCGGCTGAGGGAGGGCCTGGGGCTCAGGGCGGGTCCTCTGGCTCTGGGGTGGAGTTTCCTGCCATGGGTCGGGGCACAGGAGGAGAAGGCAGGGGCCATGCTTGCCCAGAGCTGCTTGTGGCACTGGCGCTGGGTCCATCAGGACGGCAGGTTCCGTCCTGACGGATTTTTTTTTTTTTGGGTGAGTCCTTCAGGAATGCAGTTTCCAACAATGAATTTTTTATTTTTCATTTTTGAAGTATACATCCGCCAGTGACTGATAGTATTGACATAAACCAGATGCATAGCACAAGGGTAGTTCCCCCATGGGCCCCTGATGGAATACATCCCCTGAGGCGCAGAGGGACTTGAAACAGGTAGTATTAGTCTCAACAGGAAGAATGTTGAGAGCCTGTAAAATGTTACCAAAAATTAAGTAATCATACCATTACCTAATGTTGATAGTCCTTTAGTGTAACGTTGATAGTGTCAGCTAGTCCTTTCATATTACTTAAATTTGCAGCAGAGTTAAATTTCTGGCCCAGTCTCACTGGCTGCTAAGTTCTCACTGGCAGAACTGGAGTGTCACCTCATGTCTCTAGAGGGTACCTATGTCATTATTCCCTGTGTCCATTTCCTTGGTGTCCATGGAAAATATCAGTAGGCGTACTGTTTTTTCAAAATGACGTGAGGTTGATCTGTAGTAGTTTGCCATGAGCATTCTGTTCGACTTCTCGGAGCTTCTGCTTCTTTTCTATGAAATGAGAGCTAGAATATGAATAGCACTGTGGTGAGAATCAACAGTCCATAAAAGTAAGGGGCTAAGCACTGTACCTGGCCTGTAATTGGCAGTACATGGTAGTGTCTTCTTAGCCACTTTTTTCCTCCAATTTTTAACCTGCAACATGTGTCATTTTTCTTTGGAGGGTGNGGCGTACTGTTTTTTCAAAATGACGTGAGGTTGATCTGTAGTAGTTTGCCATGAGCATTCTGTTCGACTTCTCGGAGCTTCTGCTTCTTTTCTATGAAATGAGAGCTAGAATATGAATAGCACTGTGGTGAGAATCAACAGTCCATAAAAGTAAGGGGCTAAGCACTGTACCTGGCCTGTAATTGGCAGTACATAGTAGTGTCTTCTTAGCCACTTTTTTCCTCCAATTTTTAACCCGCAACATGTGTCATTTTCCTTTGGAGGGTGGCTGGTGCCACATACCTAGTAAGTGAGAAATGGGGTTCTTAAATCGATACAATCCAAAGGCCGTGTCTTTTTTGTTTTGTTTATTAGAGAGGGTTCTAAGACACCCAGAAGTTCACTTGCACACCCATGGACATAACATCATTGGGAAAAGGCTGTGATGACAGCCCAGGGTACAACATGGGCCTTAGAGAGCAATGCCCACATGGCCTTCTATCCTGGGAGGAAAAGCTGTTCTTACTGGTCTCATTTGACCTCTTGTCAGCGTGGGAGAGAAAGATACAGCTGTTGCGGGATCATTTCTAGCCTAAGGAGTCCAGTAATTACGAAGTGAATTTGGTGTTTCATGTTTTTCCTTTTTTTTCCCCTCAGCTTGCCTTCTTGAATTTCTACCCTTTTTGGAGACGACGCTAGGTGGCCGAGTCCAGGTGAGCCAAATTCCCTTCTCATGGTGCCACCCACCCCGTCCTTGGAGCGGGCACATCCTTCCCCATCCTGACACATGTGTCCCATCCACCATTGGTGCTCTCTGAGAATGCACGGACTCTTCTGATGGATTGTGTGCTCGCCAGAAATTCTCCTTGGCCTCATGCCATCCTTTTTGGTGTCCTCTTTTCCCACACTTAGCTACTCCTTCAGGCCTACTCTTTCTCTTTTATTGGGTGATTAAACAAGCATGAGAGATTCATTATTTATTTCTTAAACATGGTCCCAAGTGGGAAAGGAGGTGCTTCCCTGGAGCTCAAAATGTACTGAGTAAAGAAAGACTTGAAAAAAAAAATTGTGTGACCCATGCCTTCAAAGGGAACATTCACTACAGGCAGTTGCCTTAATCTGGGAGAGGCCATGTAGGGCCTCCCTGAGAAAGCCAGCGGCATTGGAGTTAAGCCTTGAAGGGTAGTAGATAGTAATGTGTCGTGGAGAGAGAGCGGTGTCCAGGACAGGGGACATGGACGTTACTAAGGAATCCAGAGAGGAGCCAAAAGTCCAGGATGCCTAACGCAAAGGAAAGAATAGAGCGGCATTTGGTTGAGGTGGGAGAGAGGTAAACCGGGGATGCGTGGTGAAAGGCCTTCGAGTCTGTGGTAAGTATTTAGGTTTGATCTGAAGCACAATGGGAAGTCACTGAGATTGTTTTGTTTGTTTAAATGCTTACCCGAGGATGTTTATTGATTTTAGAGGGAGAAGAGGGCAGAGGGAAACAGACAGACAGACATTGGTGGTTGCCTCTTGTACACATCTTGACTAGGGGTCAAACCCACAACCTAAGTATGTGCCCTGACTAGGGGTGGAACCTGCAACTTTTTGGTGTACAGGATGACACTCTAACCAAGTGAGCCACCTGGCCAGGACCCATCAAGATGGTTTAACCATGGAAATAACATGTTAATTGGATTTTTGTTTATGAAATGACATTTGATTGCAGGGGTCAGAAGGGGAAGGTAGAAATAGTGGGTGCAGTGAGACTCCCCTCAGGTCTGGGTGAGAGATGGTGGCTTGGATTAGGGTCACGGCAGTGGGTAGACGAAGTGGATGGATTTGAGAGAGGTAATGAGGAGAGACTCATGAGGGTTGTACTCTGTTCACGGCTTGCTGATGGATTCAGACCAGACGTAGTCATGTTACTTGGGGAAGTGAGTCAAATAAGCTTGTTCATACTACCAGTAAGCATTGATACTAGGCCTGATCTGGGTCGGTACCATGCTAGACTTTGAGTCTCGGCAAGTAAGCAACACGATCACTGGCCACAGTGTCACCTGAATGAGAAATTCAGTTAAGTGTCAAAGAAGAAAACGTGTTTTCCGAGGTAGGTGGCTCTGCTGATGGTTTATTAGCATCTGGGAAAAGGCTAACAGGCTGTTCCCAGTGGGCCTCTGGGGATGGCTGGGTTTGTTCCTGACCTCAGTGACTGCTCCGGGTATCTGGTGTCTGGTGCTCAGGCCAGTGGAGACTCAGGAACCTTACTTTGCCTAAGGACTCGCCTTATGTTGGTGGATCCATGTTAATGAAGCCCAGGAGCCTTACCTAAGCCATACTGACATATTAGTTTATGTGGAAAAACAGTTCACTCAATTTTGGTGTATTGATTTCTTGTTCGAGATCGCTGGGGCAGAGACCCAAATACTCAAAAGTGTGTGTGATTAGCAGACTTTCTCCCTGTAGGCAAACCTACGAGGGAAACAAAATCATAATGGGAAGGTTGCTTGGTGAGTATGGAATCAGAACAAGAACAGGTGGACAGACTTGAATAACACTGGCCTGCAACGTAGCAGTGCTACCATCTGGGTGCAGTGAAGCTGCTGCCAGGGTTACCGTGATGCCGGAAGCCCTCTGTCTCCAGCCCCCACCTTCCCCAGTCCATTCAAGTTAGGTCTGATCAGGAAACCCCTCAACAATGGACAACAGTGAGGAGATTGTGCTGCAGTGTGGTAAGTGCTACACTTAAGTGGTAGAGGTAAGCCCAGGGTGACACGGAGATGCCTCACGGACCAGAGGCTGGTGTGGCAGGGTGGTGGTCACTTACTGCTTGCTCACATTCCCACGTAAGATCATTACCCCAACAGCCCCTCTAGTCCATATGTACCTGTGCATGGTTCATTGGACCAGACTGGATACCGAAGCCTAGGGCAGTGGTTCTTAAAGTATGTACGGCCCCTGGAGTGCTTGTTGGAATGCCCCTTTCCTAGAGAACCACGGTCTTCCTACACTGTCACACCTGGAAAGGCAAGTGCCGCTTTCCTCCCCAAGTGTGAGAGCCACTACCCTGCAAGGAGTGGGCTGTGGCTGCGATTGGAGACTCGAAGAGCCGGGGTGAGCTGAGCCGCAGCAGCATTGAGTACCCAGCCTGGGGTGTGAGGCAGGGTGGGCTGGGCAGCGTTTCCTCGTGCGTGCTGAAGTAGAGAATGTCCGTCTGCGGACAGGCAGGAGGATGGCACACAGCAGGAGAGAAGAGAAGCCAAACACCATTCTGTCCCTGAGAAATGAAGACGGTAACTGCCTCGGTTCCTGACATTAAAGTTCTCAGGTGTAACCCCTTTTAATGCGGTAGGTAGAACGAATGAGGAGCCGGTGCAGGTGCACAGTGACAAGGGACCAGAGTAAGTAACACAGGCTTGCAGGAGAGTCCGTGGGGCTTCTCTCAGCACTGATGGAGGCGGGAGCCTGTGGTCAGTTAGGCAGTGGGGTCACAGGGTTGCTTCATCCCTACTCATGTGTCCCAGCCACAGTTGTGGCCTCTGATGTGTGACATTAAATTGAGTTCTTCCCAGTTCAGTTGAAGCCTTAAGCCATTGATCAGTGGCTTAAGACTGTGGCAGGGGTGCCTGATGAAGTCCATCTTTGGTTGTCTCGGTTACATTCATTGGGAGGAGATGCTTCTATTTTCCGCTCATTTTTATGAGATAGAAGCAAAGTGCTAGAAAATATTCCAGTGACATAAATACCGCAGCACACACCACAGTGGCAACCCTGTCATCCAGTAGTCAGTGCCATTGTCCTGTGGTTGTCAGTCAGCTCATGCACGGCGCGCTGCGCGCAGTGCTGATACCACACACTCCGCTTCGTGCTTATGTGTGTAGTGCATTTACCAACAGGTCTTGGAGATGGAGGAACAGCTAGAAACCCATAACCCCTGCCCGTGTAGAGAGAGAAACTTCATTACTGAAGTTATTTTGAAAATGTTTTTTAGCCCTGGCTGGCGTAGCTCAGTGGATTGAGCGTGGGCCTGCGAACCAGACGATTGCGGTTCGATTCCCAGTCAGGGCACATGCCTGGGTTGCAAACCGGTTCCTTGCAGGCTAACTACCAGCAGGGGATGCACAAAAAAAAAAAGGCAACCATACATTGATGTTTCTCTCCCTCTCTCCTTCCCCTCTAAAAATAAATAAATAAATAAATAAAATCTTTAAAAAAAAAAAGAAAATGTTTTTTAAGTAAGTTTTTGAACTATCATTTTAAAAATATATGTTTATCTATTTGAGAGAGAAACATCGATTGGTTGCCTCCCGTATGTGCTATGACCAGGGATTGAACCCATAACCCAGGCATATACCCTGATTGGGAACCAAACTCCTACCCTTTTATTGGATGGGACAACACTTCAGCCAACCAAGCCACACCAACTAGGGCCGATTCCCATCATTTGTCTCTTCTCCTTCCCTCCCCTTGGAATTGGTGGCCTCTGTTGGCCACTAGGTCCAGAGTTGGGCCTGGTTCCTGTGTGTCCCTACCTTTTTCCCTTGAACGTGGTCAGACTTTTTAAAATCCTGCTCTTGAAAGGCCATTGCACTAAAAAAATTCATCAAACAAGTTGGAATGAAAACAATTTTAAATAGAATGTTATGTTTCATGTTTCCAAAAAAAATTGTAGTTCTATTTTCTGGTTACAAACACAAAAGACAATACAACATTCAAACACCAGAAAATATTTAATGTAGAAACGACAAGGCACACCCACTGATCAGATTTGTTGTTTTTCCTGAAATGAGACACCAGGAGTTCTGCACATGTGTGTATGTATTTTTAAACCCAGTAATTTATGATGACTATCTTTTCACTGTAGTGCATACAGATTTACATCATTCTTTTTAAAGGCCTCTTGGTATCCTAGTCTTTGGGTGTAGCAATGTACTTAAACATATGGCACACGAATTAAGCTAGAAGAAAACTTCCCTATAAACTTGTTATAAAGACTACTCATAAAAAAGGGGAAATCAGAAAAAAATAAATGATTATAAAAGATACTTCCACTCCTTTTTGCGTTTCAATTTAGAGTGTTTTAAGTTCACAATCAAAAAATTTTTCAGTATAGAATGTGAAGTTTACTTGCTGTGTATCTTTCACTTTCTTGATATTCCTGTACATTTGTGCTTCCAATAGAACTGGATTCTCAGTTTGTCAAAGCTCCAACCTTTTCACTGGATTTTTATTTATGTCCAAGTAAATGAATCTTTTTGTAGTTTGTTTGAATGCCGTACAATTGTTATGTCCTATTTTGCATTTAAACTACCTTAGAGATCGTCTCCTATTCATTTATTTACAATTGCCTCACTTTTTAAAAAGGTTTCATAATCACTAGATGAATGGTAACATATTTTGTCCATTATCAATTACTTCAATACATATATTCTTGCACCGTACATCATTGTCTATCTCTGGGATTAAATTAATGGAAGTAGAAGTCATAGGACAGGATATATACATATTTAATTTGGTAAGTAGCCAAATTGCCCTCCATAAAATTTACATTGCCATAAGCAGTATGTGAGAATGCTGATTTCTTCACACACACGTGATTATTCTGTTCCCAAGGCCCTTTTTACTCTGAAATGAATTTCCTCTGACATTGTAGGAAAGAGTAGTTAAGATTTGTCTTCTCTAAGGTTTTTGTTTAAAATCCTTCATTTTAAAATGTTCTTGTTGACCAAGAGCTGTTTTGTTGGCCTGGTCATAAATTCTTGAGCATATTTAACGAAGAGGATGATTCATTTACTCTCATCCCCAATTTCTTGAGGAAAGGAATGAGTGAATTTATGGCAGAGAAGTTGGAAATGACCTTGTGACTGGATCTTCGCATTCAGATAGTCATTAATGAGCTAGAGAGCCCTTTGAGTCCTTCCTGTGATGTGGAAGGTTTTCATGTAACGTGGTGAATACTTTGCTCCTGGAAATTTTATAGCCTCCCTTGATTTTCTTCTGCTTCCTGTCTCATGTTTGCCTGTTTGTATTTTCTTTAAAAAACAAACAAACTTGATTCCCTATCAAAATTTTTAAGCCTTTACATCTTATATATAGTTTTCACCTACTGGTGCTTTATGTTTTTTAAATACATGCCTGTTGGGGAAAAAATTAATGTAATAGAAGAAGTCTTTGTGGGAAGTCAGGGTTGTACTTCATATCAGGGTACAAGAGCCCTTTCCTGCTCTTGGATAATAAAAAGTAATCTTGACTTATTTTGATTTTAATTTTTTTAAATTTTTACTTATTTTTAGAGAGGGGAAGGGAAGAAAAAAGGGAGAGAAACATCAATGTGTGGTTGCCTCTCACACAATCCCTACTGCGGATCTGGCCCACAACCCAGGCCTGTGCCCTGACTAGGAATTCAACCAGGGACCCTTTGGTTCATAGGCCTGTGCTCATCCACTGGGCTACAGCAGCCAGCACTTATTTAAACGTTTTTTTGAGTGAGAGAGGGGAAGGGAGGGAGAAGGGGAGAGAAAACATCAATGTGAGAAACATCAATTAGTTCCCTCTCATATGCACCCCAGCCAGGGTCTGGACCCACAACCTAGGCATGTGCCTGACTGGGAATCAAATCAGCGACCTTTTACTTGGTGGGGCTAGTATGCCCAACCAACTGAGCCGCACTGATCTGGGCTCATTTTGATTGTAGATTTAGCATTTTTATATAGGTTGTAATCTTTTGCCCAAAGTTAATGACTGGCTAGTTTTCCTATTCCAATTAAAATAACCCATACATTTCCTTACTATTTTAAAATGCCATTTTCATAGACTACCGCATACTCAACTGTGTATAGTAAAGTCACATTATGACTCTTAAACGAATCAGTCTTTTTATTATAAATAGCAAGTGGAGTGTTTTTTTGTTGTTCTTTCATTATTTTGGCTTTGATGGTATAGACAAGACCATCATTTGTTATTTTTACTTCATCTTTCTTTAGGCGTCATACTGTAAAAATCTTCTTACACCAAGATTATATTAATATAGGTCTTAAATTTTGTGTTTGGCTTGCTGGCCTTTTGACATACGAATTTTCAGAATATTGATCCAAATGGAATTCTTCCATGTCGGCTTAGAGCCATGTCAAGTTCCCACAGTTGTTTGAAGTTCCAATAGCTAAGATACTTTAATATGGGGGAGGATTTAGAACGTTGATGTACTGGATTTACATATCTTCCATAACTATCCTGTGTCTCTAGTTACTGCCTTTTATATTACAATATGATTTAATTTACGTAGGGGCTATTTAAAAACATTTCTATTGATTTTAGAGAAAGGGAGAAAGTGAGAAACATTAATTTGTCGTTCCTTTTTATTTGTACATTTATTGGTAGGTGCTTGTATGTGCCCTGACTGGGGATCGAACCTGCAACTCTGGCCTGTTGAGATGACGCCCCAACCAACTGAGCCACCCTGTCAGGGTGGTGCTGTTTTCATTGAATCTTTATTTTTATAATGGAGTTCTTCCTATTTTAAAAGTTTTGTTGTTGGTGATACATATTTAAGGACACTTACAAATGATTTCCTTACTATATGATCTACTTCCACTAATTTGTAAAGTCTGAGTGGACAGTCCTACGTAAAGGAATGATAGTTTTGTACCTTTCTTTATGCCTCAGATTTGTTTCTCTTGCCTTGTAATCGGCTAGAATTCTATAGAATGGTGTTCAGTAATGGTGGTGTCAGGGCTTCTCGTGTCTGCTTTCTTAAGTGAGTTTGCTCTGCAGTTAGTACCGATCTCTGCCTTGGGTTTCTGAGTTCTGGTTTCACAACGAAAACTTGACAGCTTTCTGTTTCTTTTCTCCGGTTGGTTTCTGTGTCATGGGAATTGGCTTTTCTTGAAGATGATATGAAAGGCCTCGCCCCCTATCATACCCAAGTCCACAGCCATTTGGAGAATTAATTCTCTGACAGTCTTCTTACGTTCTTCTGTGTTTGTTTGTCCCTGTATTTCCTTCTTTAAAATACCTGCAGGTCCCTGGCATTTCGACTCTGTTCCTGTGGATAGTGGCTTGTTCTGACGTTCCAGAGAGGATCCTTCTCCCACACAGGTGATTTGCATAGGTAGCGAGTCCTGTGGCCTCTGAGAGGCTGAGCTGGTGTCCTGCAGGGGCCCGCATTTTTTCCCTGAGTCTGGATGCCACAGGGCAGGTGCGGGCTCTGTGCCCTCCCCCCTTTCCATGCAGGCATGCTAGCCTTTGAGGACTCTGCTCCTGTCAGGGGCTGTCCCTTTGAGCCGGGTCCTGGGTAGAAGTGTGCTGGTGTCCAAAATGTCACAGCAGTGCTCCAGAGCTGGGACACTTGCCCTTACCCTGGCTTTAGAATTCCGCTCAGCAGGGCGTCACCTAGTGCCCTCCTCTCTGTTCTTCTCCCGAGGGTGGGCAGAGCAGGCAGGGAGGGGTCGAGTCACCAAGGCCAGAGGAAGGTGGCAGTGGGCGGGTTGCCTACATGGCAGCGCAGTGCCACCAACCACAGCAAGGAGAGCCAGGGGCTGCACCTCCTCCGTTTGTTCCCAAATGACGGTCTGCTTTGAGACTCAGAACAATGGAAACATCTTTTTCTCCTTAGACATTTTTTTTAAAAGAACAGTTCAAACTCCTAGCCTTCCTTTTAAAACAGAAGTGGCATTTTTGCTGCATATGGTTTTCTTCTCTAGAAGTAAAGCCAGAGCAAGTTAACTCAGCCACCCAGACTGAGATTTCCCCCTGTATTGCTTCCCTAATACCAGCTGTGGCTGACCAATGATGAAAGGCTATGTAATAGACCTTACGTGCAGGTAAAGTGTGAGGGGAATATATGGCCTTCATTGGTTACATGAGAGTTAAAGAAGGATTGACAATTGGCTTTTATACTGTCTCAAAAGTTTAGTTTTTTTTAAAGAGCACTTTTTAAGGGAGGCAGATAAAAATTAAGGCCGCTAAGCAAATAAATGAAATAATGCAGAAGATGATCAAAGTGGAAAGCTGGAGACAGCACATCTTTGGAGGGCTGAGGCAGAGGCCTGTGCGGAGCGCAGAGGGGCCTCATGGTCACTCAGGCTCCTCCCTGCTGTTGGCGTGAGTGCTGTAGCCTTGCTGCCTGCATAGGGTTTCTGTGCACTCGCCAGTATTTCGCTTTATCCCTCGCCCCCCACCGGTGTACAAGGCCCCATTGTACAACCCACCAGGGCTTTCATCCGGGAAGGGGCAGGCAGAAAAGCGGGCAGGCGAGGGTGAGTCACCTCTGGAATGCTCTCTGGGGCGGTGGCATAGAGGGTGAACCAGGGTGTTCCCTCTGCCGGAACGGCCGTGCTTCTGTACGCCAGTGTCTAAACCCAGGTGTGAATTGCGTTGCACATGTCACCTTCAGCATGCTGTTCAGCGTGGGCACCCGGCTTTGTGTCAGTCAGCCAGTCATCCCCGGTCCCTTCATGGGGGTTTCAGCTCCTGTGGGAGGTAGGCACGTTAACTCTAACATTTCAATACAATCAGCATTTGGAACACGCAACAGATGAAGCGAGGCCCAGGAAACAGAACCAAGGGAATGGGGTTAACGCAAGCCCGTAGCTGGGTTCAAAGACAGACCCCTGCTGAATCAGACACTGGACAGCTGCTCTGGCCAACAGAACATCCCACGGTGATGGTCATGTTGTGTACTGTCCACTACAGGAGCCACTGAGCCTGGACATGTGGCTCGTGCAACTGAGGAGCTGAATTTTTCATTCTGTTGACTTTGAATTGGCCAGTTGCTACAGCGCCACAGGTGCAAAGAGATTCCTGCAGTCATATTCCCTGGAGCTGAGCCCTTCTATCTTTTACATGTTGTCTGCTACCTTAACAATGACGTTCCTGGGAGAAATGCTCAGAAATGACAGGATTGGCCCTGTCCCCTAATGCCCTCTGTCCATTTTTGCTAAGAAAAGAAAACACATCCAGTTCTCCTGGTGGCTAGCATCCTGACATGGCCACTGTGTCAGGCATTGGGTGGGGAGGCCTCTTAGGTATATTAGCTTGGTCACAGCTCTAAGAGGGAGGTGGGTCTGTTGTTCCTTCCTTGCAGATAGGGGGACAGACTCTAGGACATTAGGTTGCCCAGGGTTACAAAACCAGTTAGTAGCAGAATTAACTCCTTCAATCTGTGCGGGCCCCAGAGGTCATGCCTGCATCCCAATGTCCTGTGTCTGTTTACTGGGGGATGTGTGTATCTCTTGCCTGCCTTGGCCTAGTCGCAAAAGCATCGGTGATGCCCCTCTTAGGGCAGCCCCACACCACTGCCTGCTCCTCAACTTCTGGGACATGTGTATGTCTCCTTACGACCCGCAGGTCCCTGAGTACTGCCTGTCAGAGGCTGCTGCGTCTTTCCTGTTGACTCATGTTTGATTGCTCCACTGAAAATTTTACTTAGAGAGATGCTGCCTCCAAAGTACTTGTCTGCCAGCAAGTCCAGGAAGTCTCGGGCCCCAGATCTATATGACCTAGACAGTGACCCGACTAAGGACCCGGATGCCGTCGTAGGAGAAGGTGCAACTGACTCTGAATTCTTTCATCAGAGGTTTCGGAACTTCCTCTACGTGGAATTTGTGGGGCCTCGGAAGACCCTGATCAAACTCCGAAACCTCTGCCTCGATTGGTTGCAGCCAGAGACTCACACCAAAGAGGAGATTGTGGAGCTCTTGGTCCTTGAGCAGTACCTGACCATCCTCCCAGAAAGGATCAAGCCCTGGGTGCGGGCAAAACGGCCCCAGAGCTGTGAAAAGCTTGTGACCCTGCTGGAGAGGTACAAGGAGATGTACGAGCCGGAAGGTGAGACTGCGAGGGTGACGGGGCCGCCAGGGGGCTGCGTGCCCCCAACTTCTCAGCCCCGGCGCTGCTCGTGTTCAGGTCCCTCTCTTCGTGGGAGGGTGACCTGTTGTAGGGTGTGCAGTGGCGCCTGGCTTCAGTACCCACGAGATGCCAGTTGCACCTCCCTCTCCAGCTATGACAACCAAACGTGTGGTGTGGTCGGTGTCCCTGGTTAGAAACCACCCACCTACCACCCTGGGATGTAGGGGAAAGGAGACACTTGCGTGCAAGGGGTTCTGGGAGGAGCTGGCACGCGCCTTGCACTCGGGCCCCAGTTTCTGTAGACCTGTGAGTGTGGTGCCCCGAGAACTTGTACGTGGCCGCAGTTGGAAGTGCGGTAGGCTCAGTTCCAGCCGTGTCCCCACCCAGGTGTGGTGGGGATTTGAAGTGCGATGGGCCCACGACACGAGCTTCTCATGGAGGTGGGATTATTTGGGGGGTGGGGTGGGACAGTCCTCTCCACCACTTGGGGAGACTTGTGGGAGTGTGGGCAAAAGACGGTCAAGCACTAAGTGGGTGTCTGGTGTCCTCTCAGACAACAGCAGTGACATCCACCGTGAAGACGGCATGGGCCGGAAGGGAGCAGAATGCCCCCCGCCACGCTCTGCGTATTTCTACAGTGAGTAACCAGTCCGGTTGTGCCGACCATGGGGCCATTTCCAGGCTTCAGCCCAGTCTGCCCGATGTTTGCAGGTGCACGGTGGGCGTCTAGACCCCAGCGAAGTTGCTCCCCTCAGAGATCTGAGGGGAATGCTGATTAGCTGATGACAAAATGAGGCATTTTTGTACTGAAAGCAGACACCAATTTATGGAGCGAAATGCTATGTGTATATATATTGCAGGGGTCTGTGTGTGTGTGTGTATTCTTTTAACTTTATTTTTGGAGAGAGAAGGGAGGGAGACGGAAAGGGAGAGAAACATCAATGTGTGGTTGCGTCTCATGCGCCCCCTACTGGGGACCTGGCGGACAACCCAGGCCTGTGCCCTGACTGGGAATCAAACCAGTGACCTTTTTGTTCACAGGCCAGCTCTCAATCCACTAAGCCACACCAGCCAGGGTACAATGTATATTTTTTAATGAAGGAAGTATTTCAAGCTGGAAGTTTGCAGTGGGCTATTTCAAGCTGTGCCCATTGCTTCCCCAGGAGGGGCAAAGTTCACCCCTTTGCTTCTAAAGCTATTTTATTTTTAAAGCTTCTTAAAAGGAGCATTGCTTTGGGGGAGGGCATGTGTTTTGTACTGTACACATTAAGGGTTGCTGGGGTAAGCCAGACAGCAGAGGGGCTGATGTCCATTCCCCTGGGTCTGGGCCTGATAATGTGGGAACCGGGGGAACCCGGCAGAAGTGTCTGAAGCTTTGGGACTTGCTTTAAAGGAAGCCCCACTTAGGCGAAGCCTCCAGAAACAGTGTCCCATGTCTAGGCTGCTGGAGAGTCCAGATCACCCTTGGGTGTCTGGAGACCCCAGTTGGAGATCTCTTTCCCGAAGGTGTGAGCACGGGTTGTATTCTTCTCTGATGGGGTTGGGGATGTACATGTAAAAAGGGAACCCATGTGTCAGAGGGCTTTGTTCACTCCTCCAACGTCTGGCTTTCTCAGGGGACCGGGACAGGGATTGGGACCAGGACTGGCATCGTGACCGGGATCGGGACTGGGACCGTGACCGAAACCGGGGCTGGGATCGTAACTGGGACCAGGACTGGGATCGAGACCGGAATTGGGATTGTGACCGAGACCGGGCCTGGGCCCGGGACCGGGCCTGGGAGCGAGACCGGCTGCGGGAACGAGACTGGCTGCTGGAGCGAGACCGGCTGCGGGAATGGTGGGACCGGAGGGGCAGGAGCAGGGACCTGGAGTTTGGAGAGCGCTGGCCGTACAGCAGGAGTCCCAGAAGGAGTAAGTCCTGCGCTCTGGCCTGCGCCCTGATGTGCTGCGTGGCGTGCGGGCCTTTTCCTTGAGGATGCCTTTCCTTTCCCAGGATTTCCTCAGCGGGATCTTTCCCTTCCTCTGATGGAGAGAACAACCTTTGCAATGGAAAGAGGTCGCAGACGGAGGAACCTCATGATGGAATATGAGTCGCAGTCCCAGGTATGCTGAGGTTTCCTCTCTTCCTGGAAAGGCTGTCTTCGCTTCTCGGCCGAGATGCCTGTCTTTCCCACCTGGGGGGCGGAGCCCCAGTCACTCCCTGAAAGGACCGCAGGCCCGTCCCCAGAGGCGACACGTGGCCAGGGCGACTGCATCATCCACAGTCCAAGGAATTCTCCCTCCGGGCACTTGTGTCGCTCAGTAGGTGGTCACGTGGGCTGATCCCTAGCAGGCCAGGGAAGCAGGGCCCCGGAGCACGCTCTGTCCCGCGGGAGGGAGTCAGAGAAGTTGCAAATGCAGAGGGCAGACTGGTGAGAGAGAGCAAAGGCTCTGGAGCCGGCAAGGGCTTGGTGTGAAGCCCCGCTCTGCCACCGGCTAGCTGTGCGGCCCGGGGTCATTTCCTTCACTGAGCTGAGCCCTAGTTCCCTCATCTGTAAAATGGGCACAGTGAGGAGTGAGTGAGATTCACACGCGTGCATGACGCACTTGATACACGCTGGCACCAGGTGGGCGCACTGGTGATGCCGGCAGGCACGGCAGTCGTCGTGAGAGGCCGTGCACGGGGAGCCCGGCAAAGGGAAAGGGCATGGGCCTCGAGCTGACCCTTAAGGGAGAAGGACGGTCACCTGTGACCCAGCAGTGTGGAGGAGGGCTACCAGAGAGGCAGGGCTTGGCCCGCACCTCTTCACATTCAAGCACCCACCTAGGTCAGGCCGTGTGGAGTGTGAAGGTGACCCAGACAAGGTCCTTGCTCCGGAGGCTTTCAGTCTTACGACAATCGGCACAAATAAACCTCCATATAAATAGTGCATCTGACTGCCGATTGGTTAGAGCCCTTGGCCAGCTGCAGCACGAGGTCTGGGAAGACCCAAGTAAAGGCCTTGAAGCAGGAACCAAATACAAGCTAGACTGACTCGAACACAGAGGGCCTCGGGCTCAGGCCGGCCTGGAAGTGTGGATGGCCCGGGTCCCTGGCCTCCCGTTGGCCAGCAGAGCGTGCAGGTCTGTCTCCAGGGCTCTGAGGCGGATTAATAGTGGGTCCTGTGGCAGGATATATTTGGCGGGGCAGATGGTGGAGGGCTTTGAATTCTACCCTGAAAACTCTGTCATTTGTCCACTGTCTTAGAGGTGGGCGAGGACCTGCAGATGAGTTTGAGGAAGAGTATCCAGATGTTGAAAGCAGAGCTTCTGCAGCAGCAGTACACGGGAGGGGTCATAGCCCATGGGCGGGGTCAGAGGTGACCCAGGTCCTCCAGGCCGGAATGTGGATTGTGTCTGTTGTATTGGGGGAAATACCCTCAGTTTTGTAGCTCACTCAGTTTGTCACAAGTTTCGATTTCTATTTGGAGAAACCAAATTGACCAACATTTTAGGAATCCACGTAAAAATGTTAATTGTAGAAACTTTTAAGCTTGATTTTTGAAAAAGAAGCCTCCCCAGTATGAATGTGTCACATTCTGCGACCATGAGGGTCTGTGAGCCGGCGATGCAGTGTTCGGTGATCTGTGGGGACGTGGGAAATGTGGATGATTTTATTTGGGGAGGTGTCAAAATGCTCTTTTATGAATTGAAGGTGATAGGAGACTGCTAGTTGGATTTTGTCGCGTGTTGCGTTTCAAATGCCCGGCCTTGACCGTAAAGAGCTGACCCCGTGTCTGGGTGGTCCACCGATTCCTGCTAACTCAGTATTGTAGAAATAGCAGCAGCTAAAGCTATAAACTACATTTTGGGGATGTACCAAACAAGAAGCATTACGTGCGAATCTCTTAATGGTTCTCTAGACAGCATCCATTAACAGGGGGATTGATTGCAGCTTGTGCAAATCGAGGTGCCATTGTTGACTACAACACAAGGTGGACAAACTGCT
This sequence comes from Sturnira hondurensis, assembly GCF_014824575.4. Lineage (NCBI taxonomy): Eukaryota > Metazoa > Chordata > Mammalia > Chiroptera > Phyllostomidae > Sturnira > Sturnira hondurensis. The sequence goes on from NW_028086574.1 coordinate 514,909, forward strand.
CTAGAGCGACCCACTTGCCACAGATTATCGATGTTCCATCAAAGCATCATTTTTCTTTCATTGGAACAGTGGCATTCAAAATGTATTGTGTGTTTTCACTTAGATTAGGCACATGGAGACAAAGATATGAAAAACATCCCTTCCCTGTTGCCATTGCCCTTAGGGTCTGTCAGCACCAGGGATGGTGACCCCTCTGATTCCTTCAGCCCCCCAAGTTCTTGACCTCTTCTGCTCTCTGCCAGCTCCTAAGTTAGGCGCTCCGGCCCTCTCCTCTCTCCCAAGCGCATCTGCACTATAATAAACCAGGGCCGAGACTGGAGGAAGCACTGTTATTGCAAACCCAAGCACAGTGGGACTGTGCTCTGGAACTCGCCGTCTGATCCACAAAAAACGATGTGATTTAGCTGAACAGGGTGCTAATTATGCATGTTTGCAATGCCCCCTGAGCTTTTCCAGTTCGTTTATTGTCCTAGAAAGTCGAAGCCCTAACCTAGAGTTTCATATTTGAAGCTCTGCTTAGTTTTGGTGGTTTTTGCTGTTTAATTACCAGATGCTGACAGGTGCTTTGCTCCTAAATCCCAATGCCTTGGCTTATTTATCTTTCTCAATAAGAGATGTACCCAATTGTGCAAACACTCTTTTCGCTGCATTTCCACAGGGCTACAGTGTCCATGCTACTTCTCAGTCATGGAATGATAATAAATGATCAAAATATTTTTATATAATAGTTAAGAGTAATAATATGTTTTCTATGTATAATTTTTTCCTAATATTTAAACCACTCATTACATTGCGGAATAGCCTCACCCACAATACTGCCAGGCAGCCTGATGCCCTTCTCGTCATTTTACAGACGAACCTGAGGCTCAGAAAGATTTCTGTTCCCAAGACTGCACGGCTCAGAAATGGTGCAGTCCTCCTTGATCCCTAGTTTTCTCCAGCTCCAAAGTCCCTGGGCCTCCCATGGCACCATCTCCCTCCTGCAGTCTGTCTCCAGGCGTTGGTGCCGTACTCCCCAGGACTGGCACCCTCTGAAAGCAGTCACGTTCCGCTGCAGCAATAAGAAAGCATTCTGCAAGATTATGCACAGAAGACTCTCCTGAGTAATGCAGGGACTTGAATAGTTCTTTTTAGGAAAGTATCCATTAAAACAGAAAAGGCAGCTCTAGAATGAAGGCACTCAGTGCTTAAGTTGGAACTTGTTTGGAACTTGTACACACCTAGAGGAGCCCACAGTGCAGCCGTGTTGTACAAAGGAGGCGTGTGGCAGGGGGACAGGGGCTGGGGAGCAAGGTTTGAGGCACACCTCCTGACCAGATGTTTGCTAAAACACGTTTTCTTTCTGTTCCCCGCATGTGCCACCCATAGTTGGTATTCAGCCTGCTGAAGCTTCCCCACCAGCCCCCTTTCTCTCTGTGTCAGAGTCTTACCCGCCACTTAAAGCCCCACCCAAGGTCCTCTACAAAACTTTTGCCCTCTAGTCCAGCCCACTGTGAACTGTCCCTCCACTAAACCCATTGAGCACTAATTATCTGTACCCCACTTTATTGTGTATTGTTCTCTAATTGTTTCATGAGTCTTTTCTCTCCAACCAAATTATAAGCTGCATGAGGGCAAGGAATATGTGTCATACGTCTTTTGGATCTTCCTCAGAGTATAGCGCCTAGGTAGGTACAAAGTAGGCCCCTAGTAAAACTTGACTTGGATCCCTCAGAACCCCAAACGCTGTGAGCACTTTCTGCACACCTTTGTGTGTGTGGCTCCCGTGTGGCCAGCATTCTTCTTCTCTCTTTGGCTGCCCGTGGGAACTGACTCCCTGAGAGGCCTGTGTTTGCTGTTCTAGGACACAGGGTCATACCAGGACGTTTTGGACCTCACCGAGGACAGGAAGCTTCAGAACCCGATTCAGGACAACATGGAGAACTACAGGAAGCTGCTTTCCCTGGGTAAGCTGCTGCCTCTCCCCGCACTGGAGCATCTTGTTACCTTACTCTTTTCAAATGCAGGATATGAGAGTCAGGATTAGTACATTTGTCTTCAAAGGTGATAAAAAGCCTTTAAAAGATTTCAATCAGAAGAATGAATGAAGAGATTTGTGTTTTTAAGAAATCGTCCTGGCTGTGGGTGAAGACCATAGTGTACAGGGTGGAAAGAACAGAGAGATGGCGCTTGCCATAAGAGTTGATACTTTTATGGACTGGTAACAACAGAGGTTTTTACATATACACCTAGAACAGGGTCCTGAGCCCCAGTCTGGACTGTCCTACGAGACAACTAGCATGGTCATAGTAGGCCTTCCCTGCAAGGCCAGATCATGATTGGCACTGCGGGTCTGGTGCTGGGAAGAGAGAACCGAACTGAGAGTGTTGGGTGAGGCAGCAGGGACTCGCGGAGTCTAGTGTGTGGAGAAGAGGTGGGGGAAGGCGAGTTGCAAGGCAGGAGGAGAACCATGGAGGCCAATGAAAAAGTACATGAAGGTGTAGCAGGTGCTTGTGAGAAGGTGAAGCCTGAAAAGGACGCCCTGAGTTTAAGGACACACGTGACTGTCTAATCACAGATTGGTAGGCGGAGTCAGGGAGATTAATTAAAACTCAGATGAGAGCGGTAGTGAGGCAACGAGGCTGCAGACCTACGACGTTCCCAGGATTGGGTACGGGCCACTTCCCGCTTGGTGGCCCAAAGGGAGACAGGCCTCAGTTTGTGGTGGTGAGTCTTGGTGCCCTGCCTGAGCATGAGCTGTCGTATTATCGTGAACAGGGGTTCAGCTCGCGGAAGACGACGGCCCCCCCCCCACGACACAAGGCCGTTCAAGGGCAAAGAGAAGCGGCGGCCCAGGCGCCCGTCCAGGTAAGCACTAGGCAGACGCGCGCAGTGGCCGCTGTACTCAGCGAGAAGGACACTGTGTAGACACGCAGGAGCCCTCACTTCGTGTCCGTAGGTAGTGCGGCTTTACGAGAAACGCCCAACAAAACCAGTTTTACCGCGGGCTGAGCGACATAAACAGAGTCCACGCCCTGCGGCATCTCACCTGTGGTAAAATCAAACGGCACCGAACGAAACGAGGTTGCTGGAGGGCTAGCCGTGCTGATGAACCTTTGACAGTTTATACTCACACTGCCATCGGAGAAATCCTGCTGCTGTTTTGCACAAGCACAGGACCTAGGGAGTATTTACATCTGCTCTTTCTTTTCAGGTCTGAAAACCATGCCCGAAACCAAAAAGTCCACCCTTCGCCGGGGGATTTGCGAAGATGAATCTTCCCACGGGGTGATAATGAGAAAATTCGTCAATAATGTTTCACGAAATTCCAAATCTGGAAGGGCGAGGGACTCTAATGATGGGTCACTGAGGTTCCCCACAAGGCCAGATCAGGATTGGAAAGATGTTACCTTCCACAAGAGGGAGCCATTGCTTCAGGAGAGGGCCTGTGAAGGGAATGCTTTTAGGGGAGGCTTTAATTGTGACTCAGACCTCCTTTCCAGGAAGAGAATTCTTGAAAGAAAAAGGCGCTATCAGTTCGACCCGGATGGGAGTGGTTCCGTTCAGGAGCAGAGAGGCAGTCCAAGGAAGAGGCCCTTTGAATGTAGTGACCTGAGAAAACCCATGGGCACGAGCAGCCTTAGCTCCTCCTCCTTCACTGAGTCGCAGCCGCATGATTTTCGGGCGATGCCTTATCTGTGTGATGAGTGTGGCAGGGCGTTCAGTGTGATTTCTGAGTTTGTTGAACATCAGATCATGCACACTAGAGAGAATCTCTATGAGTATGGTGAATCCTTTATTCATAGTGTGGCGGTCAGTGAGGTTCGGAAAACTCAGGCTCGAGGGAAGCGGTTTGAATGTAAGGATTGTGGGGAAACCTTCAGTAAGAGTATCACTCTTCTCGAACATCGCAAAAGCCACTCTAGAGGGTATTTCACAGAATGTAATGATGAGGAGTATGAGGAGCCCTTCATGCCTAGCCCCACTTTCCGTGAGCTTCAGAAAATATATGGGAAAGATAAATTCTATGAGTGTAAGGTGTGCAAGGAAACCTTCCTTCATAGTTCTGCCCTAATTGAACACCAGAAGAAAACCCATGGGTTAGATGACAAAGATGATGAACATGGGGAAACCTTTAAGCCCAGCCCAACCTTTAAGGAGTTTCAGAAAATATATGCTAAAGAGAAAATGTACGAATGTAAGGTGTGTGGGGAGGCCTTCCGTCACAGCTTATCCTTGAAAGAACATCAGAAGATTCACACTAGAGCAAACTTATTTGAAAAGAAGGGTAAAGTATGTGAGGAAACCTTTATTCCAGGTCAGTCCCTTAAAAGGCGCCAGAAAATTTACTCAGCGGAGAAGCTCTATGACTTTAAAGATGGTGGGAGTACCTTTAGGCAAAGCTCAGACCTCAGTGGAAATCACAAAATTCATTCTCAAAAGAGTCTCTATGAAAGCAGAGGCTATGGGAAGTCCGTCATTCATAGTGTGCCCTTCACTGAATCTCAGAAGAGTCATACTATAACAAGACCACCTGAAAATGAAGACGAGAAGGCGTTCACCATTAGCTCTAACCCTGACGATGACCGGAAATTTCCCACGAAAGAAAACATCTGTGAGAGGAAACCAAACGAGAGGTCTGTTATCCATAGCTTAGCCTCTGCTGAAGCTCAGGAAAGTCACAGTGCCCTGGGGCCCAGTAAACATTTCAGTAAAGTGAAAGGGATTGTGGAGTCTGCCATTCCGAGCTCAAGTGTCATCGAACGTCAGGAAGTCCATGCCGAAGAGAAGGCCTCTGAAGGAAAGAAAAATGAGAGGTCTGTTATCCATAGCTTAGCCACTTTCAAACTTCCCAGAAGTCCCAGTGGAAGGGAATGTAATGAGAAGAGAAAGTCCTCCACCTACATCTCAGATCTTCATGGTAAACAACAGAAAACTGCCAGAGTGCGCCCTTACGAAGAGGGTAAAAATAACTCTGTTATACGCAGTGTATCCCATACTGAACCTCCGAAAAGTCTTACCAGACAGGGAGCCAGTGAGTTTAAGAAGGAAGACCAGTCATCTGTGTCCAACTCAAATGCCCATGAACATCAGAAGGCTCACGCTAAGAAGAAAAACATTGAGCGTAAGAACTGTGAGACCTCGGTAATTCACTCTCTACATTTTGGTGAACCTGAAACATTTCGCCCTAGAGAGAAATGCTTTGAATGTCCAGAGTGTGGAGAGTCCTTTGTTCGTAGCTCTGACCTCACTGAGCATCAGAAGATTCACCATAGAAAGAAGCCTCCTGGAAGCCAAAAGTATGAACGATCTGTAATTCGCAGCTTAGCTTCCACTGACCCCCAAAAGAGTTATACTGAACAGCCAGTGCAGACAAGTTATGCTCAACAGTCGGTGGTGATTAGTTATGCTCAACAGCCTGCGCAGACAGGTGATGCTCAACAGCCTGCGCAGACAGGTGATGCTCAACAGCCTGCGCAGACAGGTGATGCTCAACAGCCTGCGCAGACAGGTGATGCTCAACAGCCAGTCCAGCAAGAATGTAAGGGTTGTGGGCAACGCTTTGCTACCATTGAAGACCTTGGTGCACATCAGAAAATCTATGCCCAAGAGGAGTTCCATGGGGGGAAGCTGTTGGGAGACTCTGGAAGCCTTGATGGGCCTGGGCAGGATGAGGAGGATAGGCAGGATGAGGATGAGCAGGAGGATTCTGAGGACACAATCTATGGATGTAAGGACTGTGGGCTGGGCTTCGCGGATCGCGCAGACCTGAAGGACCATCAGAAAGTCCATAATAGGGAGTATCTCACTAGCGCTCGTGAGTACACGCATTCTGTAATTCACACTCATTCCGTCAGTGAATATCAGAGAGAGAACACTGGAGAGCAGCTCTATGAATGCCCGGCATGTGGGGAGTCTTTTGTTCATAGCTCATTTCTTTTTGAGCATCAGAAAGTTCATGAGCAAGATCCATTTTATGGACAGAGGAGGTATGATGAGCCTTTCCTGCAACCTCTGGTCATTAACCCACAGAGGTTTCGTGACTCGCAGAAGAGTCCTTCTACAGCAATGTTTCTTCAGTGCCAGCTGTGTGGACAAGACTTCATTCATGGTTCTGTCTTTAATGAGCACCTGGCACTTCACATGGGAGAGGATTCGCTGGATCAGGGCCAAAGAAGTGGAGATGCCCTGAGTCCAGCCTTACCCCTGACTGAGTCACAGAGAAGTCAGACCGAAGAGCACTATGAATGTGAGACATGTGGAGAATCCTTCCTCACTCAGGCAGACCTGAGGGATCACATGAGAATTCATGAGAAGGATGAGCCCTACGATTATGGGGCTTCCTTCGTGCACACTTCATTTCTTACTGAGCCTCCCAAAAGAGATTCACCATTCTATGAGTGCAAGGACTGTGGGAAGTCCTTTATTCATAACACGGTTCTCACCAAACATCAGAAGCTTCACCTCGAAGAGGAAGAAGCCGCAGCCCAGGAAGTTGAAGCCAACGTGCTCGTTCCCCGAGAAGTTCTGCGGATCCAGGGGTCCAATGAGGAAGCCGCTGAGCCGGAGGTGGAGGCCGCTGAGCCGGAGGTGGAGGTTGCTGAGCCCAATGTGGAAGCTGCTGAGCCCAACGGGGAGGCGGAAGGGCCAGAGGGGGAGGCTGCCGAGCCCGATGGAGAAGCAGAGCAACCCAATGGAGAGGCAGAGCAGCCTAATGGGGATGCCGACGAGCCAGATGGGGTGGGGATTGAAGACCCGGAAGAGAGAGCAGAAGAGCCAGAGGGAAAGGCTGAGGAGGCAGAGGGGGACGCTGATGAGCCAGATGGTGCAGGGATTGAAGACCCAGAAGAAGAAGGAGAAGATCAAGAGATTGAAGTGGAAGAGCCATACTATGACTGCAGGGAGTGTGGAGAAACCTTCGCTTCCAACTCAGCCTATGGGGAGCACCTGAAGACCCATGCCAGGGTGATCATATTCGAGGCTGGAAATGGGTATGGGGAAGGCTCGCGCTACACCGAGCATGCCAGCCCCAGCACTAGTGACCACGATAGGGCTGATGACAAGTATTTCAAATGTGATGTCTGCGGGCAGCTCTTTGGGGACCGCCTGTCTCTTGCTAGGCACCAGAATAACCATACTGGCTAAGAATACAAGTGTAAAGATCGGAAAACCTTTACTTCAAACTTAAACCTCACGGGGAATTCAAACCAATTCATAATAATGTCAGAAAGAAGCTTCTCTTGGCTTTTAACATCAGACAACTGGGACTGGAAAGGAACTGAAGGTGGCGGAGGTTCCATCGGCCTCAGCTGTCCCCATCCCACCCCAGTGTGCATGGGGGGGAAGCACAGCACACACCTTACTTTCCCTCCGAGTGGTCAGATTGAGGGGAAGCCAGAGGAGACTCTGAGACTGCAGAATGAGCCCCAGCCACCTGTAAATGACGTTTCCCTAGCCTATACGTGATTTTCCTGGGATGCATAAAAAATAGCAAATCATAGCAAGACAGGGATCACAAATCTTTGGATTTAATGTGATACATAGTTACAGTTTACTGTGCAGAATTACCTGGGATGCTTCGATTTGGCAGGGAGTCGGGGGGGGGATGAGCAATGAATTAGAATATGTTTGTAAGCCTCTTAGATCCTGTGAAAGATTTATTGTGCATTATTTTAACCCCTTCAGTATATTTTTTAGTATATTGTGTGTTATTCCTTACTCTTAAGTGTTCTTGTAAGAGTGTAGGCATGGAAGATAAAATATCTTTTACTCTGTGCTGTTTCAGAAGAGAAGCGCTTTGGCCTTCATTTTCCACCATCACAGCACGTTGGAGCCTAATGCTGTCTAAGCCTTTGAATTATGTGGGTTGACCTTTTGTGACCCAAACCGATCCCTTGCTACATTGTACCTTGAAGTGATTTTCACGCAAACTTTTTAGCCAACTTAATGTGTAGTTATTCAGTAGTGAGTTCACAGAAGCCGAAGCTTTTCCCTGTAAATGTTGCTTCTTTGCCTTTAAAAGAATGGGTTCCAACCGTTACTAGAACAAGGCAGTTCCTGGTGAAGGTTGGTTGAGAGCCATAGGAAGAGGCCCTCATGTTGTAAATAAAGATGCAGGTAACAACTTTCTTTCATCACTTCTTTGTGCGCTTCCTGCCTTAAGTGATCAGTAAGTAGCAGTGTAGCCTTGTTAGAATGTACTGTTAGAATGTACTGCCGTGAGTCCGTTGGCACCTGGGTGCCCAGGAGCTAGTATCCTTAGAGCTTTCTCTTGCTGAACTTAATTCTTGTCCTCGCTTCTCTGACCCTCAATCCCGTGTCTAACTTGCATTTTTTTTAAAGCTTGCTTTACAGTCAGCCCAAGCTTAACATGGACTCAGGTTCCCCAGCAGCCTTAATGAATTTGTTTTGTTATCATCTGTTCCTTCCTCTTTCAGTCCTCCTAAGTACTTCCGAGCTGTCCATCAGTGTTGTGTTGGTCCGATTGCCTTAGTTTTCTACTCGTTACAGATAGGCCTCATAGCTTGTGGTTTTCTGTATCTTGTCATGTGGACCACCTGTGTTCCTTTTGCTTCCCCTCACATAATGACTATTGAGACATTTGGGGGCTTTGAGTTGGTGGGGGAAAAAATTTCAAAACTTAAAAAAAATTAAAGTGGATCTGTAGAAGTAGTAAGCGAAAGAGCAGGTAATTTGGGCAAGAAAACTAAAATACTTTCTTGGGAACGTGCCCAATCTCACTCTCCTAGATCCCGCACCGCACCGTTAGGGCTCGAGGAGAGAGTGTCGGAGCTGCTGGTACCGCCAAAGTCCCGGGGGATTTGGGGCTGAGAGGGCAGAGGAGACCCGAGTAAGGCAAAGGGAGTCCCAGCCTAGCAGCAGACCTCGGAGAGTGAGAAAGCAGACGAAAGGAATGTCAGGAGCAGACTGGAAGGACAAGTCGGGGAGGCTATGTCCTGGGCAGTTGAGGAGGGGCCATTTTGGTGGCATGGTGTAGTTTGAATGCCAGCTGCATAGAAAGACTGGTCGGAACGGACATCCAAGGAAAGGAGCAGTGAGGTGCTGCCTCAGAGGAGGGCTGTTAAATCTCGAGCTGTTGCTGACGCTGAGGTCAGCTTGGGTTCATCACTGCTGGCGGAATGAACTGGTAGGGACTTTTCAGAAAACACCTTGCCACGTGTCAGGGTGTCCGTTTCAACCTTGTGTCTGTGCAAAATTAGGAACGAGTTAAATGCCAAACAATAGGGAGAATGATTAAGCAAACATATCTGTGATTCTTACGCAGCTGTTTAAAAATGATAATCATGAAGAGTTATGTAGTAATGTGGAAATATATTTACAGAATATTAAGTGGAAAAAGCAGGACACAGAATTATATTTATACTGCAATTATAACTGTTTTAAAATGTATGCTTATAGTCAACAGCTGTTGTGTTGTTGTTGTTGTAGGCTTATAGTGGAGCATTATTTTCTTAAATTCCTTGATATTCCTTATGGTAGTGTCACTAAAAAGTTTATAGTCATGTCTCCATTGTGAACATAATTTGAACTCATTATCAGACACTTGGAAAATAAAAAGGGAGGAAAAAAAACCTCATTCCCACCATCCAAAGACATACACTCTTTAGTATATTGTTTCTTGTTTCTGTGCACAGGTTTATGATTATAACTGTCAAAACATGTATTCAAAAATAGATGTTATGTTATCTTTGTAGAACTATGGTTAAACACTTCCATCTTAACGTTCCTTATTAATAGTGTTCTGATAACTAAAGTTTATTATGTGTGTTTCCATTACGAGCTCAATACATACCCAGAGGAAAAATTGGAAAAGGAAAAAAATCACCCATATTCCCAGCATCCAGCAACTGTTAACATCTTGATCTGTGTCCTGTTTTGTTTCAGTGCACAAGCTTGTGATTATGAGTGTTGAATATGTATGCATAAAGTCCAAGGTGGAAAAATTGAAAAATCATTAAAATAGTGTTGTCATTGTGGGATTATGGTTAAATATTTTGTCTCAAATTCTTTGAATGATGTTTGGTGTTTTGGTATTAAATCTTCTGTATGATTTAAAAATATAATACATATTCATAGAAAATTTGGGGAGATTCAGTAAAGTAGAAGGAAGTCACCCATATTCCCAGCACCTAATGATTAACTCCTGTTAAATTCTGTCTGTACACCTGTCTGATTGTTAGGGCATTAATGATAAGTATGCATAGAATCAAAGATGGGGAGAAATCTGGAAAATAATTAAGAAATAGGGGTGTGGTTATGGGATTATGGTTAATCTTTTGTCTTTGTTTCCTTGAATAGTCTTTATCATAGTGTTTGGTAACGCACCTTTATTACATGTATTTCCATTATAAACACAGAACGTGTTCACTATAGAACGTTTAAAGTTGCAGAGACGTAGAAGAGAAACTCACCCATATTTTCATCATCCAAAGACTGTGGTTAATTAACATCTTGATATTTTTTCATCTTGTTTCTGTGCACAGGTTTTTGGTTTGTTAATATGGTTGTGGTTATATCTATCTGTAATAGTGTCAACAATAAAAGTAAAGTTAAAAATAAGGTATTTCTCAGTCTCTTTTGTCTATTTTAAGAGTTTGGGGTTATTAAATACAGTGGGGGGTTTTTAATTAAAATTACACATCCAGAGTATTTGTGCCTTCTTAGGCCTTAAAGTCTGCCTCACAAATCTTTTTTTTTTTTTAAGATTTTATTTATTTATCTTTAGAGCGGAAGGGAAGGAGAGAGGGAGAGAAATATCAATGTATGGTTGCCTCTCGGGCGTCCCCTGCTGGGAACTGGCCTGCAACCCAGGCATGTGCCCTGACTGGGAATTGAACTGCAATACTATGGTTCGCAGGCCTGCGCTCAATCCACTGAGCTACACCAGCCAGGTCACAAATCTTATTTCAGTTTTGAGTATTACATATTTCAATAATTCTGAGGGCTTTTAACACTACACGTTTCCACATTGTGAACTGCATTTATGAAATTTAAAATGCTAAAAGTAGCATTTTTAAACTTGGTAATAACCACAAACATATTTCAGCTACTTGAGTTGGCATCTAAAATTTTAATCTTTAAATATGAGATTCAAGAAATAAGAGTGATCCTTTAACATAAAAATGTTAACATCATGGCTAAGCATCTCTTTAAAGTTTGTATTCCTAAATCTTGGCTGGGGTCAGAAGGTGTCATTTCCCTCTTTTTTAACCTGAACTCACCACCAGAAACATTCCAGGAAATTTGATAGGTTATCATCCCAGGTAATTGGTAGATAATTTTTAAATACGCTTATAATTCCATCATGACCAGACGTTTTCCAGATTGCTCACTGGATAACCATCGGCTATGGCTGTGCATTGCATCATATATAATTTAGATTTTGCTCCTGTGGGGTTTGACAATGGCAGAGTCCTGCGTTCTTTTATATTCTCAGAACTTATTTATATTACAATGAAGATCCATTCTACTTGGGTTATCTCTTGGTGGCATCTGACTCTGGTCACAGCTCGGATGGTCCTATGAGAAGAACAAGAGTGTAGGTCACGGTGAGAAGGTCAGTTCTCATTTACAATCGATTTCCTTAAGAGTACATTTTGACTGGCTGGTGTAGCTCAGTGGATTGAGCACAGGCCTGTGAACCACACGATCGCGGTTCGATTCCCAGTAGGGCACATGCCTGGGTTGCAGGCTGGTTCCCTGCAGGCCAACTCCCAGCAGGGGACGCAGGAAAGGCAACCATACATTGAAGATAAATAAATAAAATTTTCTTAAAAAAAGTACATTTTGGAAGGAAGGAGATTAAGGGGATGAAGTGTAGGTCATTGGGAGTTGCCTGATTAGCACTTACACTCTCGGGAATTCCTCCACTCGAACTTCTGTTGCCGAGAAAACTACTCCCACACCACCGTGTTTATTCCGTGAGCTTTGATCCGTCCCTGGCCTCAGCTGATTGGCCCTCGTGGGATCCCGGTGTCCAGACTCGGAGTAAGGGCTGCCTGTGTGGTCATGTAGGCTGGGCTGGGCGTGCTGATGAACAATCCCGGAATCAGGTCACATGCCAGAGGGAAGCTTGGTTCCTTGGGGCTCACCCACCCCAGGGCCATGTGAATCCTTGGGTTCCCTGAGTCCTCCTGCATTTTTATTATCACCCCCTCTCACATTAGATGGCTTTGCTTTGCTGTAGTTTTTGCTGCTTTTACTAGCACCAAATCCCTTCCCCTTTCTGGGACTACTCGGTTTTGTGAGAACACCACAGCGCTCTGCCCTGCCCCTTCCAAAGGCTTAGCTGGGTGTCGTTCAGGCTCCCTGAACAGATGGGCACAGGGGTTTTTCCAGTGTCAGCACTGACCTTTACTAATTTCTGTCACACAGGTAGCCAGGTTTGTGCTGGTAGCCTGTGCTTCTTCAGGCCTGTTTAGCTCTTCTTTGATCCTCTGAGCCACCCAGTATCCTCCCAATCTATTCCTTTTTTTTTTCTTTTTTTAGAGAGGGGAAGGGAAGGAGAATGAGAGGGAGAGAAATATATCAATAAGTGGCTGCCTCTCGTGCCCCCTCCTGGGGACCTGGCCTGCAACCCAGTAATGTGCCCTGACTGGGGATCAAACAGGTGACCTCTGGTTCACAGGCGGTCACTCCGTCTGCTGAGCCACACCAGCCAGGACCCAACCTATTTCTTATTGGCTTTATTTACATGGCCAGAGTTAGTTATTTGTAACCCAAAGGAGCCCTAATATAGAAATTGATACAGACTGGTGTGGTAAACACACAAAGCAATATACAGATGATATAGTGTATAATTGTATACATGAAAACTACATAATTTTATTAACCAATGTCGCCTCAATAAATTCAATTTTTAAAAAAGAAACCAGTATAAAAATTGATACCAGAGAATTTTTTTTCAATTAAATATTGGATCTTGGGATAGGAAACTAGAAGACCAGGGCATGTGGAAGTAAGATACCTAATTATTGCCTGTGATTGGTTATCTGTAATCATCTGCTTCCTGGGATGAATAGCTGCTGTCAGAGACAAATCCAAAGACTAGGCAGGGTGTCCATCCTGCAGCCCGTGGGCCACATGTGGTCCAGGACGGCTATGAATGCGGCCCAACACAAAACTGTAAACTCACTTAAAACCTTTTTTTTCCTCATCTGTTTTCCTTAGTGTTTATGTATTTAATGTGTGACCCAAAACAACGCTTCTTCCAGTGTGGCCCAGAGACACCAGAAGGTTGTACACCCCTGTAGGAAAAGAATGTCGAAATCAGAGGCTTAGGAGGGGATCTTACTCAAGCACCTCAATTCTGCAGCCAAATCCACAGCCTCACACTGTTCCTACTGTGAAAAATTTGGGTGGCCCTCGGGCAACAGGATTCCGACAGTCAGAATGGTGGTACCTAGGGGACTTGGAAAGACTGACACGACGCTGAAGCTCCAAACCCATCAAGATACTCACCTCACCACTTCCTTTCCACACCAGAGAAAGCTGAGTAGGGTGCCGACGGTTGGAATGTTTTCTGATCTCTGTCGTGATGGAAGGAACTCAAATATTGAAAAGGGGGTCGCTTCTTACGGGAAGCGAGGCTGGTAAAATCAGATCCTCAGGGAGTTCTGACACAGATTCTTGGGTGTGATGCCCCCCGAAGTGATTGACATAACAAAATGAGTCAAAGTCTAGGTGGGAAATGGGTAGGTAATGTCACCCACACCAGAGTCCCAGCCCCCTTGAAACAGTTTATAAACAGAGACCAGAATTCAGAGACCCTTGGGATAGGGCACTGCTATATCTAACGCTTCTGCCTTCCCCCTCATCTTCTGCAATGGGACCTGCAGCATTTTACATAGATAACTCTTTTATTGATTAAAAAAACACACACAGACTTTTCAAGGACCAGTAGATGTTGCATCTAAACACACACTAATTCTTGGGGGGAATGCTCAAGGGGAAGAGCAATTAAAATATAACATTTTGTCTGCAGTCATGCCAGCTCCCCAGAACTGGGCTATGCGTCTCCTAGTTACACCATCCAAATGCTTCACTGGGTTTAAGTCACAACCCCTGCCCTACCTGCCTCAGGAAGATGTGAGTGAGAAGGAAGCCAAGACTGGTACTGTATCCACCAGGCAGACATCTGGGGGCAGGTTGATCGTACCCAGCTCCTTTACCATACAGCTTACCAAACATTGTATCTTCAATCAGACACTTGTTCTGGATGTAGGTTCTCCTTTCCCTGCCCACTAGCCTCTTTACAACATCTTTAGGCTTACTGCACGCTTCGTGTCTCATTTTTGTAGCATTTGTAACAATTATCAGTCATAGTAATGTCGAACAACAAGCAACCATGAAACCTCAGACACACGATAAGTGTTTATTTCTCACGTATCTAAGATCAGCTGAAATTGATTAAGCGGCTCTGCTTGTCTTTCTAGGCTTGTTTGCACATCGAGGGGTTGGCTGGCTGTAAGGTGAAAGAGGCTACTTTTAGCTAGGGGCGGGCAGGAGATTTAGCTACATGTCTGTCATCCTTTTGAGACTAGCGGACTACCTCCTTATGGTGATGCAAGAAATGCAAGAGAACAAGTGGAAATACACAAGGCCTCTTGCATCCAGCTTGGAACTTGTACCATCACTATTCCCAATTATATTCTATTGGCCAAACCAAGTCACCGGGGCAGGGATGGGGGATATACTCGACCTTCAAAAGAATTCTAAAGCCACATGAGAAAGTTTTTCTTTAAATTTTTGTTTATTGATTCGAGAGAGAGAAACATCAATTTGTTGTTTTACCCACTTATGCATTCACTGGTTGATTTTTGTGTGTGCCCTGCCTGGGGATGGAACCCACAATCTTGGCATATCAGGGCAATGCTCTAACCAGCTGAGCTACCTGGCCAGGGCCAGAGTTTGTTTTGCATGAGCCATTATAGAGGCAGCAGATGCCCCAGACAGCAAGAGTGGCCCCACCAAGCTCCTTTCTCGGGAACGACACTCAGCATGTCTGCAGCAAGCCATCACAGCTTTGAACTATGTCTGTGGGCATCTGTGCTTTATCTTGACTTATTTTGTGTATCTATTTTCAAGATGTGTTCTAGGTAATTATTTCTTTTATTTTTTAAACATTTTATTTATCTTTAGAAGGGAAGGGAAGGAGAGAGGAAGGAAACATCAATGTATGGTTGCTTCTCGTGCATTCCCTGCAGGCAACTGGCCCCTGCAGGAAACTGGCCTGCAACCCAAGCATGTGCCCTGACTGGGAATCGAACCGCAATCCTCTGGTTCGCAGGCCCGCGCTCAATCCACTGAGCTACACCAGCCAGGGCAGGTAATTATTTCTTCATTTTACACCATTTCAGCTTTTGAAAGGTTTAAAGGAACACTCTACTTTCACTGCTTTTATATAGCAAGGGAAATAAGTACTAACAAACTGAAATTGACAGCACATTAAAAGGATCATATTCCACAGCTTTCCTTTCTACTCTAGGCCCCAGTGGCTGCTGTCGAAATGGGCAAATTTATGAAACCCAGGGAGGCGGTGCCGGTCTTGACTGGACCCTACTCCGGAGGCAAAGTGGTCATTGCGAACAGCATTGATGATGACACATCAGACCGTCCCTACGGGCATGCTCTGGGGGCTGGGACTGACCACTACCCCAGCACAGAGACAGCTGCCATGGACAAGAAGAAAACTGCCAAGAGGTCTAAGATCAAGTCTTTTGTGAAAATTTACAACTACAATCACCTCAGGCCTACAAGGTGCTATGTGGATATCCCCTCGGACGAAACTGTTGTCAGCAAGGACACCTTCAGAGACCCTGCTCTGAAATGCAAGACTTGACAGGAGGACAAGGTCAAGTTTGAAGAGAGGTGCAAGACCAGCAAGAACAAATGGTTCTTCCAGAAGTTGCAGTTTTAGGTCTTTGTTTCAGTCATTAAAATTTTTTTTAAAAAGAATCATATACCATGATTGAGTGGGAGTTATTTCTGGAATGCAAGGATAATTCAACCACAACATAATAAAAGCCAAATATGAGAAACCTACAACTGACATCATACTTAACAATTAAAAACTGAAAGCCTTTTCTCTAAGGTCAGGAACAAGACAAGGACGTCCACTCTCCCACACACCTATATAACCTGCTACTGACAATCCTAGACAGAGCAATCAGGCAAGAAAAAGAAACAACAGGAATCTAAATTGTAAAGAAAAAGTAAAAGTCCTTTTTTTTTACCATGCAATGTAAGATATTCATAGGTTCTGAGGATTAGAATGTAGATATCTTTGGGGACCCATTATTCTACCTCATTCTCCCCTCTTAGTTTGGAAAAGAAGGAAGAGGAAAAATGTTCCCTACTTTGTTTTCTAGAGTAAGAAGGGGTGGAGCTGTCCTTCTGAATGTGTCTCTTAAGGTCAAATGCTGCCTAGATCAAGGGTTAAGAGCATCCTTCCTAGAACTAAGCTCAGTCTGAGTTCAAATCCAAGTTTCCCATCTCATAGGTACTCTGTGCTTTTATTTTCTGCAAAATAGAAACAATAACATCTCTCCAGGGCTGCTGCATAATCCCAGGGCCGGGGGAGGGCAGTGTAAAATTAAAATGTGGCAATCTCATGTTCAGACTTATTAAGAATTCCAGTCCTGGCTGTTGTTGCTCAGTGGATTGAGCACCAGCCTGCAAACCAAAGGGCTGTGGGTTCTATTCCCAGTTACAGCACATGCCTGGGTTGCAGGCCACGTCCCCAGTGAAGGGTATGTGAGAAGCAACCACACGTGGATATTTCTCTCCCTGTCTTTCTCTTTCCCTTCCCCTCTCTCTAAAAAGAAATAAAATCTTTAAAAAAAATAAAAAGGAATTCCAGACATGCACAGCAGAGCATAAAACCTACCTAGGGACACACCTTGATTCCCATCCACCACACCCAGGAAAAAGGGGTATTCTGGGGCTTGGGTGTGGTTAGCAGATGGAACTGGTGATGCAGTGAGCCCAGAGTTCAGGTTCTCCTCTCTCTCCACCTTGTCAAACAACCAGGAGAGGCAGGTCCCAATGGCCTGCAACTACCATCCAATTGAACTGTGAGAGAGGGAACAAGAGCCCTGTCTCACCTCATACTTTGTGGCACAATCCTCCTAAGTGAGAGGCACGAACCTCTCCAGGCAGTGACTCTGACCTGGACCTGAAGGAACGCTACCTTCACCCAGCCCCATAAATCCAGGGAAGGGGTAGAAGGGATCACCCAGACCAAGCCCCTCAAAGGCCTTCTAGGGTTGAGTGTTCTGCCATGGGCTCCAGCCACTCTCCTTTTTTTTAATTTTTTCTTTTTAAAAATATTTTATTGTTTATGCTATTATAGTTGTCCCAATTCTTTTCCCTCTGCCCGCTCCACCCAGCCTGCCCCCCACTTCCATAGTCAATCCCCACACCATTGTCCATGTCCATGGGTCCTTCATATATATGTTCTTTGACTTATTCCTTCACCTTCTTTCAATCAGTCCCTCCCTCCCTCCTCCCCTTTTACAGCTGTCAGTTCCACAATTCTATAACTCTGGTTCTATTTTGCTAGTTAGTTTATTTTGTTCATTAGATTCCTCTTTTTAAAAAATATTTTATTGATTATGCTATTACAGTTGTCTCATTTCCCCCCTTCACTCCCCTCCACCCTGCACACCCTCTCCCACCCACATTCTCCCCCTTTAGTTTATGTCCGTGTGTCATACTTGTAAGTCCTTTAGCTTCTACATTTCCTATACAATTCTTGTCCTCCCCCTGTCTGTTTTCTACCTACTGTCTATGCTACTTGTTCTCTGTACCTTCTCCCCCCTTCTCCTCCTCCCACTCCCCTGTTGCTAACTCTCCATGTGATCTCCATTTCTGTGGTTCTGTTCCTGTTCTAGTTATTTGCTTAGTTCGTTTTTGTTTTAGGTGTGGTTGTTAATAACTGTGAGTTTGTTGTCTTTTTGCTGTTTGTATTTTTTATCTTCTTTTTCTTAGATAAGTCCCTTTAACATTTCATATAATAAGGGCTTGGTGATGATGAATTCCTTGAACTTGACCTTATCTGAGAAGCACTTTATCTGTCCTTCTATTCTAAATGAAAGCTTTGCTGCATAGAGCAACCTTGGATGTAGGTCCTTGCATTTCATGACTTGAAGTACTTCTTTCCAGCCCCTTCTTGCCTGGAAGGTCTCTTTTGAGAAATCCGCTGACAGTCTGATGGGAACTCCTTTGTAGGTGACTGTCTCCTTATCTCTTGCTGCTTCTAGGATTCTCTCCTTCATTTTAATCTTGGCTAATGTAATTATGATGTGCCTTGGTGTGTTCTTCCTTGGGTCTAACTTCTTTGGGACTCTGAGCTTCCTGAACTTCCTGGAAGTCTATTTCCTTTGCCAGACTGGGGAAGTTCTCCTTTATTATTTATTCAAATAAGTTTTCCACGTGTTGCTGTTCCTCTTCCCCTTCTGGTACCCCTATAATTCACATATTGGAACATTTAATAATGTCCTGGAGGTTTCTAAGCCTCTCCTCATTTAAAAAAATTCTTGTTTCTACATTCTTTTCTGGTTGGGTGTTGTCTCAAAAATGCAGGAATTCCTTCTTTCTTTCTGCTGCATTGTATTCCACTGCATAGATGTACTACAGTTTTTTTTTCATCCATTCATCTACTGATGGGCACTTAGGCACTGTCCTCTTTTAAACAAATCACATATGCCCTCATCTCAGGGTCTTTCCACTAGGTGTTCCCTCTTCTCAGAATATGTCTCCTCCAGATATCAGCGTGTCTCTTCTGAGGATATAGTGTGTGTGTATACATATAAAATTGATATCAGAGAGAGAGGAAGGGCGAGAAAGAGAGAGAGAAACATCGACTGGTTGCCTTAAATATGCACCTGACTAAGGATGGAACCTGAAACCCAGGTATGTGCCCTGACTATGAATCAAACCTACAACCTTTCTGGTGAACAGGATGACACCCCAATCAACTGAGCACCCCGGCCAGGACCCCATGTATCTTATTTCTTGGGATCCTTCAGAGCTTTGCCCCAATGTCCTTTACTCTCCTTGGCCACCCTGAAATTGCAACCCTTCCCAAACACCTCCCACCTCCCGCCTACCACATACCTCGGGCTGTTTAACTTTTCTCTGTAGTATTACTTTCCACCATATGATTCACTGTTTATCTTACTTATTTTTTTTATTGCCTCTCTTTTGCGTCAGCAAGGAAATGCCACGAGGTCAGGGGTTTATGTCTGTTTGGTCCCCTCCTGTATCCTCAGCACCTAGACTGGTGCCTGGCAATGGGTACTCAGTAAATGATAGTTAAAGAAGCAGTCAGGTACTCAGACTCTGGATCCAGACTTCACTGGATCAGACACCAGCTTTGACACTGGTCAGCTATGTTGCCTTGAGCATGTATTTTAAACTTCTTGTCCTCAGTTTCCTCATTTGTAAAACGAGATCATTTTCATGTTTCAAGGAAGGAATGCATGTAGCCTGCTTACTCTTCCATAAATGGCAGTGAATTTTGTTATTATTGCCACAGCTGTGCCCTAGACACCCACTGAGTTAGTTTCCTTTAGGCTTGTTTGTTTTTATTGTTTCCAATCTTTTAGAGAGATCATTAACAAATAAAAATTGTATAGTAAGGATCTCTTACCCCTTTGCAACAGCATGGATGGACCTGGAGAGTATTGTGCTAAGTGAGATAAACCAGTCAGAGAAAGACAAATACCATATGACTCCACTTATATGTGGAATCTAATGAACAAAATAAACTGATGAACAAAATAGAAATAGAGGCACAGACATCTGGAAAATCTGACAGATCGCAGAGGGGAGGAGAGAGGAGACTGGGTAAAAGAAGGTGAAGAGATTAGCCAAAGAACATCTATGCATAGCCCATGGACAAAAACAACGGTGTAAGCAAGGCCAGGGGAAAGGGGTGAGAGTAGGGTGGAGGTGGGCAAAGGGGGAGAAAATGAGGGACATCTGTAATGGTATTAACAATAAAAAATATATAGTAATTCTTGAAGTTAGGGAGTGTCAGTCCTCCAGCTTTACTCTTCGGTTTCAGGATTGTGTTGGCTATTGTGGGTGTTTTGCCTCTCCATATAAACTTTAGAATCAGTTTGTTGATATCCACAAAATCAATAAGGTTTTCAAGATAATGCCAGCCTCATGAATTCAAGGGTGCTTGGCTTCTCTGGGCCTGTGCTTCCATGTCTGTGCACTGCAGCCTGGCCAGGACTCATTCTGGGCCCTCTCAGGGGAAAGCGGGGATCTTTCTCAGACCCTGATTACCTAGGTCTTCCATCTCTCACCTGGGCTGAGCCCTTGTATGGTCAGAGACTGGGGCTATGGGCCATTTCTCTGAGCCTGAGTGTCCTCATCCAGGGGATGGCTTGATTGTGAGTATGGAACCCATCCAACATGCTTACATTCCCACCTCCACCAGCCTCCACCACTCAGTACCAGTTCTGTGCTTCCTGGGGACAAATCAGTTAACCTTTCAAAGTCTCCATTTACTTGGTTGCTTAACACTTTCATGCCTCAGTTTTGTCATCTATGAAGTGGTGATGATAATACTATCCACCTAAGGAAGGTTTTGGGGAGAGGTCATTACATTTGTGTTAATGCTTAGAACAGGATTGACTTAGGGCACATGTTCAAGAAATATTAACCATATGTCATCATCATCATTTTTTAAAGGTAAACAGAGAGAGACATTTATATTTTCTTTGAAGATACTTGTCTCACTTAAAACAAGTAATTTCTTTGTTTCATGTGAATGTCTGCCTACAGGTAGCTTTTTTTAAAGATTTTATTTATTTATCTTTAGAGATGAAGGGAAGGAGAGAAGGGGAGAAATATCAATGCATGGTTGCCTCTCGTGAGTTCCCTGCTGGGAATTAGTTTGCAACCCAGGCACATGCCCTGACTGGGAATGGAACCACGATCGTGTGGTTCGCAGGCCTGCGCTCAATCCACTGAGCTACACCAGCCAGGGCTCATCAGCATCATCACTTATCACATTTATTATGCTGTCCCCCATATATATATATCGAACCTCAATAAATGTGCTTTAGCTAAACATAGTGGTTCCGGAACACAGGAAAAGATATTCTACCTTGCTCATGAAAAGAGAAATGTAAACTAGAACTACCCCAAGCTACTATTTCTCAATCCTCTCTTTAGAAAGCTTGAAAGAACAGCACTGACTGGTGTGGGTCAGTTGGTTGTACGTCATCCCAGAGAGCAAAGCTTGCTGGTTCCATTCCTGGTCAGGACATGTGCCTGGGTTGCAGGCTCAGTCCAAGCTGGGGCGCTTGTGAGAGACAGCAGGTGGATGTTTCTCTCTTAAATTGTGATTCCTCTCCCTCTCTCCTTCCCTTGTCCTCTATCTAAAATTAGACAAATAAATACATTTTAAAAAAGAAAAGAACATTTGAAAAAGCACCATATAGCAGTCGGAACACAGGCACGCTCATACAGGCTGGAGGGGGCCTAAGATGCAACAGTGTCAGTGGAAGACAATGTAGAAATCTCTGTCAAAATGACACGTGCATGTGCCCTTTTCCTCGGCAATTCCATTTCAGTGGCTTGATGAACTCAGCACTGATTGTAGTGGCAAAGTACTGAAAATAACCCAACTGCACAGCAGTCAGGAACCAGTTAAATAGATTAGATCACAACCATACAGCTGCATCCAACAAACTATTCAAAAACTGTGAGCGAATTCTCTTTGTGATGATATGAAAAGCTCTCTGAGATATACTTGTAAAAAAAAAGAAATGAAGGCACAGAACAGTGTGTAAAGTGTGCCACCTTTTGTCTAAAAAAGGGAGGAAATGAGATGTGAGCATTCAAGCAAAGGTAAAATACACGTATTACATTTGTACAGACATATAATTATATATAATTGTGAATATGTATAACAATGTATATATTGTGTAATTATATTTGTGTTTCATTATATACCAAAAAGTACACATAGATATGGTATTATAGATTGCATCACATCTTTAAATTTTTATACATTTATAAAACATTGTGCCGCCGCCCGCGGCAGCAAGGTGTTCGCGAGGTGAGGCGATGGACTTAACTTAATTAAAATAATGGAGAGGTCCAAGTGCTCCTGGCTGGCAAATGGCAAGTTTATTCAAGAAACTGCTGGCTTATATGCAGAACTACAGTGGCCTGAGAACAATGCTGTTTTACAAAAGTTTGTACATTACCGAAAGCTATCAAGAGGGCAAGATGTTCTCACATCCTGAGAACATTTGCCCACAGATAGCAGTGTCCTCATGACTATCACTTTCCTGGAACATGATGCACATGCCAAGACCTTGTTCTTTCCTTCAAGGCTGAGAAGGAGAAGGTCCGGAAGATGTCAAGATACCTGCCGGCTCCAGGGACCAGAAACCAAGTCCCGCCACTGTTTTCACAGTGGGGGCTCTGTCCGTGATCCCCTGCGGCCTGGCGGGCCCCCACAACATTGCATTTTCTATTTTAAAATATGTCCATTTATATTACAGATGTACATAAGCACAGAATATATATTACATGTAAATATATGTACATAGTATATATCAATGATAATCACATGAATGTGAATATGCATATGTGTGTAATAGTCATACATATATCTATATATTCTTACATGTACATAAAGAAACTGTGAAAGGACACAAAATAATTACAGTGGTTACCTATGTCACATAAAATTAAAACTAAGGAAAAAGCCAAAGGGAATTGGGCAGCATACATTTGGTGGGTGGTCTGCACACACATATATGGCAAGAGGAAGACTTCTCACGGAATAAGCTTTATTTACCTAAAAGACTTTAACTAGACTTTTCGGGGAGAACATATTGGTTTTTATTATTTATTGATTTTAGAGAGACGAAGAGAAAGAAAAACATCAACTTGTTGTTCCACTTATGCATTCATTGGTTGATTTGTATATGTGTCTTCACTGGTTGCCTCATACGTCTCCTGTCCTGGGATAGAACCCACAACCTTGACATATTGGGGTGCTCCAACCACCTAAGGCACTGACCACTGCTTGTGGTGATCACTTTGCAAGGTATATAAAAGCCTACTCACTATGTTGTCTACCAGAAAGTAATACTACATGCCAACTGTAATTGAAAAGTAAATTTAAAAAAATTGAAACCATGTATTAACTATTCAAAATCTCAAAGCATTTTAAGGAGAGAAGCCCAGGAGCTCCCGGTCCCTCTGGCTCAGCAGCCCGTATAGCTGGGCCTCGCGCGCCCCCTACGGGAAGCCGCGGGAACGGCCTGTATTTCAAGGCTGGGCGCTCTCGCCCCCACACGCACAGACCGTGCACAGCGCGTGCGCCGTATGTTTGGGCGCGAAGTCTGAAGCCGGGTGGCTCAGTCAGGCGAGGGCATCCCGCGGACGAGGTGAGGTGGGCGCGCGGACATCCAGGCCGTCGTGTGTGTGCGCGGCGCGCGGGCAGGGCGAGACCCAGACGAGGTCCGAAGGGACGCGAGGGGGAGGGGCAGCGTGGCGAGGCGCGGGCCTTCCGGAGGGGGACGCCTTGGCTGGCGGGTGTCGGGTGTCCACGCGGCGCCTTCGGGCGTGAGGATCGACGAGGAGGGAGGGCCCCGCCCGCCGCGCGGCCCGGCGGCTGCCCCGGCGCGAATATGGGGACTGAGGGGGATGGGGGACTGAGGCGACGGCGACGCCGGGGCCACCTCTGCTCCCCTCGGGCCCCACCTCTGCTCCGAGGCCCGGGCGCCTCAGGTTCGGCGCTCGTACTCCCGACCACCGGACCCCCTGGCCAGACCCCGACGCTCCGAGCCCAGCTCGGTCTTTCTGTCCCAGCAGTTGCACCTTCTCTCCCCGCCGCACCCCTCATTCGGCCCCTCCCCCGTCAGTCCTACCCCTCCTGTGGCCCTGCCTCTTCCCTGCTGGCACCTGCCATTTAGGCTCCTCTTGTAAACACGTACTACCTACTTAAATGTTTCCTTTACGTGTATTTTTCAGTTACAGCTACACACAATATTGTATCAGCTGTCAGGTGTACAACAGTGAGTAGGCATCTGTCTAACTTAGGGAGTGATCACCCCGAAAGCCTAGTACCTTGTCCTGTGGTTGCTCTTCTCTGCTTCGTCCCTCCCTCCTCCACCCTGTCCCTCATGGTCAGCCTTCCCTGTCTCTCCCCGTGGCCCATTGTCTTCTCCCTAAACCCTGTTCCTTCTCTTCTGTCTGTCCCACCACTCCCCTGTGTGTCCTTCCCCTCTGTCATGTCTGTGGACCCCGTCTTCGCCCTGAGCTCCTCCCCTTCCTTCCCTGCGTCCTCCTCATGTACCTCAGTTGGTCCCTCTCTGTGTCTTTACCTTCCACACTCCTCCTGTCCCAGCCCCACCCCTCGTTCCTGCTCTTTCTTTCTCTTTCTCTCACCCAACTCCTCTGCTCTGCGTCTGCACTCTGCCCTGCCTTGCTTTGCTCCCTTTTTCTTGCTGAGATTCAAGAGTTTAAAATATAAAGGAAACCGACAGTTAAGAATTTATGAAAAAAAGGTATGGAGGGGTGCTGATGGTGCCTTCAGGGGAGATAGGGCCATGAACTTCCTTCCCAGAAGGCTGTCATACTTTCCCAGAAGGTCAGGGTCATACTTTCCCTCTCCGGGCCAGAAAGAATTGTGACTCCCTACTCTGACCTTGGACCTCACTGGTCTAGAGAGGCAGGCTGGC
Organism: Sturnira hondurensis; assembly: GCF_014824575.4. Lineage (NCBI taxonomy): Eukaryota > Metazoa > Chordata > Mammalia > Chiroptera > Phyllostomidae > Sturnira > Sturnira hondurensis. Next base: position 539,631 of record NW_028086574.1, read on the forward strand.
AAGACTTCAGAGTCATTCCCACTATTCCTTTCTCAGGATTCTTCCCTGGAGGCTACAGACCTAGAAACTCAATTCTAAAGGGTACCATTATCTTAAGAAGAAAGGAACAGTAAATTTGTGATTGGTAGTGGCAGGAGAGTTTTTAGAAAAAAATGTTCTCTTCTCACACCCTACCACGGACTAGATTGCAACAAATAGTTAAAGTGAAATGCTCTAATAAAGCAATAAAAATGTAATTGAGTATTTAATAGGTCTCTGAACAGATAGTGTTAAATTGTACTTTAAAATTTTTTTGTTGTACAGACTTAAGAAAATGTGTTGCATGGCTGCATTTTTTAAAGCAAATAGGACAAGAAATACTCTTTATTTATATAGAGCCTTAATCAATCAGTAACTGAAACACCCTAGTGAGTAGAACAATTTATAATTGGCCAGTAAAATACCAAGAATCTCAAAACAGCAACAGCAGAGCATTACACTAAACTTGAGGCCTTTCTGAGCATAAAGTCTGTGTGACTGCACTTCACACACCAACGAAGCTGACCCCATTTACCTGAAGGTGGGTGTATAGTCTTATATATTGAGATTGGAAGAGGAAAATGGTGGAAGCCTTTGGGAAGACAATTTGGCATGTTGTTTTAAGAAATTTTTAAAACAACAAGCAATAGAACCAGACCTGCAGACTTCAAATATTGCGATTATTGAAATAGAATACAAAATAAGTATTCTTTAAGTCTAAAGAATGTGAAGCTGTATTTGAAGGGATTTTTTCAGGAAAAACAGGCTACCAAAAAGTATTAGACTGATTAGATAAAGAACCAAATGAAGTTTGTAGAAATGAAAAATGGAGCCACTGAAATGTAATATATATAGCTAGAGAAAGAATTAGTGAACTAGAAAATAATATTAATAAGTTATATACAATGCAGTGTGAAAAGATAAAAGTATGGCAAATTATTAAATAGAAGCATGGAGACATAGAAGAGAACATGGATATCTGTGAAAGCTCCATAATGTGATAATAGAGAAAATGGGAAAAGACACGTACTTTGCTGAGAAAAAGTGTCAATCTACAATAATATAGCTAGTAAAATTGTCTTTCAAAATAAGGGCATATACACATATATTGAGTGATTACACTGTATACCTTAAACTAATATATGTCAATTATACCTCAACTTATTTAAAAAGTAATAAAATTTTTTAAAAGGAAAATTTAAAAATATTTATGCCCTTTGTCTAGATCATTTCACTTTGAGGAATCAGTCCTGGAAGGGAAGTATCAGGGATGTGGACAAATACACACATTGTTTCAATGATATTCACTACTTTATAATTTCTAATACTGAAGAACAAAAATACCTTCAAACAGAAATGATTAAATTATGTCATAGAAATAACAGGTATGTGTTTCAGTGGAGAATAGAAAAGAAAGAAAAATGTTTTCCCAAAATGGCAATTTTGCTTGTGGTTTCATAGAATGAATGTAGCTTTTACAGAATACTAAAATATTTTTAATTTTCCTGATTAAGAAAAAATGAAGGTAGAAGAAATGAAGGTTCATTGTAGAACTTACAAAGTTTTAAGGGAGGGTACAAAATCCTTTGTAAAACTCCCTTATAAATTCACTGCTCATAAATAAACCTCTGGTGCAGAATTTTGGTTTACTTTTCAGTGTCTTTTCCTGTGGTTTAGATGGTTAAGAATATAGTCTATGTACAAGTTTGTTTCCTGCTTTTTTTCACTTACTGCTATAACCTAGATGTTTCCACGACTATAACAGCCAAATTTTTAGTGAAATATACATAGAGAACAGGTGACATCCTAAGTATAGAACTCAGTTTTCACAAAGCAAATGAACATACTGCATCTATGTCATGAACTTGTAGATTAAGAAATAAAACATAACTAGTTTTTCAGAAGCCCCTTATGCTCTCTCCTCCCAGGCATTACTACTGCTGCCCCCTGTCCCAGCAGTACGCTATTTTGACTTCGAACAGTTTAGAATCATTTTTGCCTGGTTTTGAACATTACATAAATGGAATCAGTGAATGTGGCCTTTTTTTTAGCTTGGTTTCTTTAACTCAATAGCAGCATACATCCATGTTTTTAATTGTTTTGAGTTCCAGTGCTTGCATATGTCAATCTACTGTGGTTCTGTCTCTTCTCAAACACTTACTATTGTCTGATATTTTTTATTTTAAACGTTCTGTAATGATAGCTCCTTGGAGTTTTAATTCACACTTGTCTGATAACTAATGAAGTCGACCCCTGTTTCATATGTCTATTGGCCATTTAGGTATCTTCTTTGTGCAGTACCTGCTCAAATCTTTTAACTTTTTGCTCTTATTTTGTCTGTTTCTTTCTCACTAATTTGCATGTACTTTATATACTTTGCATATGAATCCAATCCTTTGTAGGATGTATGTGTGGTAAGGATCTTTCTTTATCCTGTATAATAATACATAGTTGTTTTATTATATTTTTCTGGTTTCTTATTTTTATTTTTTAAATCATTTTTATTAATATTTGAATACAGTTGTCTCCGTGTTTCCACCACCACTTTCCCCCACCCACCCACTCCACCTCCCACTCTCAATCCTACCTCCCCTTCGGCTTTGCCCATGGGTCCTTAATACACGTTCTTTGATGACCCTTTCCCTTCTTTCCCCTGTTATTTTTCTCTCCCCTCCCCTCTTATTACTGTCAGTTTGTTCTTAATTTCAGTGGCTTTGGTTATATTTTGCATGCTTATTTGCTTTGTTAATTAGGTTCTACTGATAGGTGAGATCATATGGTATTTGCCTTTCACCAACTGGCTTACTTCACTTAGCATAATGCTGTCAAGTTCCATCCATGCTATTACAAAGGGTAGAAGCTCCTTCTTTCTTTCTGCTGCATAGTATTCCATTGTGTAAATGTACCACAGTTTTTTGATTCACTCATTTCCTGAGGGGCACCTAGGCTGCTTCCAGCACTTGGCCATTGTAAATTGTGCTGCTATGAACATTGGGGTGCATACATTCTTTTGAATTAGTGTTTTAGGATTCTTAGGGTATAATTGCAGCAGCATAATTGCTAGGTCAAAAGGCAATTTCATTTTTAGTTTTTGAGGAAATTCCATACTGTTTTCCAAAGTGAGTACACCAGTCTTCATTCCCACCAACAGTACACTAGGGTTCCACAAACTTGCCAGCACTTATTTGTTGATTTATTTATATTGGCCATTCTGACCAGTGTGAAGTGGCATCTCATTGTGATTTCAACTTGCATCTCCCTAATGGCTAACGATGCTGAGCATCATTTCATAATACATAGTTGTTTTAAATTATATTTGGGAATGAAATTCTTTTGTGGCTCATCAACTTAGCTCAGTTCAGTGTGGTTTGGGATTCAAGTCTCTTTTTTCTTCAATGCCCTTTCTGAAATATTTCAAGCCTGTGCTTGTGGGTTTACTAGAGCTGGGAATGGGACTGAGAAAACATATCTGTAGATGTGCAAATCTCTGTAAATATGGGTTGTGTGAAATGAGTGAACACCCTTTGCCTCAAATCACCTGCACCCCACTATTCAGTCCTAACTATGGGTCAGGTTATTTATCTCTCTATATATAATTTCTGCAGGTCCTGAGGTTCTGTATCCTTTCTTCATCTGTTACAAATATTCCAAAACAGTGTGTTCTGGAGCAGCCTGCCTTTTCAAGTATCTCCATTCTGCAAAGGGCCAAGCTATAAAGATGTCACACACGACACGGGGTTTGGATATCTTGAGGAAACCTCATCTCTTTTGTATGCATAATCCAGAAACAATTCCCATAAGAAACCCAGCGATTCTGAAAATTTCTCATGAGAAGTTTAGGCATTTTCAGGCCCTATCAGTGACTGGGCCTCACAAAGCTGTGAGCCAAATCCGGGAGCTCTGTTGTCAGTGGTTGCAGCCGGAGATTCACACCAAGGAGCAGATGATGGAGCTACTAGTGCTGGAGCAGTTTCTGAACACCCTGCCAGTTGAGGTTCAGACATGGTTGAGATCCAAACGACCAAAGAACAGCAAGGAGGCAGGAACCCTAGTGGCAAACTTGATCCGGGCATGTGAGGAGGAAGGTAAGAGAGGAAGGAAGCCACTAGCCATTTAATTTATTGAACATCTGCTGTGTGCCTGGTGTGTAGTAGGAGCTGAATAAAAATGTGTTGAATGAGTGAAAGGATAAGTTTTATAATAATTTCTAATCTGCCTCTAGCAACATGGAAGAAATTTTGGGGTTTGAATTTTGCTTTTAATATTTGTTATTTCCCTGAGAGTACCCCTTTCTCCAGCTTTGTCCTCCTTTCCCCGCATTTCTTATCCAGCCTAAACTTTAGTGTCACCACAAAACAGAACAACACACCCAGCTAAAAAAACAGGGCATAAAATATAGGAAACACAAGGCCTAGAAGTTAAATCTCTGCTAAAATTTGATTGATGTCTTGAAAACTCAAGTTACTAGATTAGAACTAAGGGCATTTCAATAATGAGAAAAGAATGCCATTTACTCCTCAGTCATTTGAATAAGATTGATACTAATTAAAATTATTTGGAGATCTATGTAGATATATATCGAATATGTTATACACATATGTGATATATATGTGGGTATACACGTGTCATTGTAATGATATATAATATGTAACATATTAACTATATATGTATGAGAGAGAGAGAGAGGCAAGGGAACAATGTGATTTTAAGACCATAGGTATCTCTGGACATAAGGCTGAGGTGTGGATAGGAAAAAGTAATTGGGTAGATGCAAGTTAAATGGAAATGTTCTCATTTTGGGTTTGGGTAATGGATTCATAGGTCTTATAATTAAAAATATAAATGAATAAATTTAAAATACATATGACAGTCAATGCTGATAAATCATGAAATAAAGGATTATGACTAATCCAATTCTGTGCACTGCATTCTCATAAAAGAATTTCGAAGATACTGTTAGTGAACTATAGGTATTACACTTGTTCTATAGACAAGGAGACTTGAAGTTGAGTAACTTGTTCCAAGGTTAGTAATTGGCAGGATTCCAGCAGGCTCCTGCCACTGTACTTTTAATCACAGGGTTACACTGCCTCTGGTGGACATCGGGAATATTGTCCAAGAGGGTAAAAAAGTTGGCAGAGGTCTATGCTATTTATTGATGGAGCTGAATTCTTGGGAAAGGAAAGAGAGCTCCCTGTAATAGGAGAAACAGCAGATTAGTGCAAAGTGCCCTTGGAAAGACAATATAGGCAAGGAAGACCTTCAAGGTTCAGGTTTCTGCAAGGAAGTTGGTGACTGCCTTCTACATCAGTGAATAAAAAGATAGAGAAAGCTTAATAAGAGCTGCCATGGTGTTTCATGCCTATGGTGTACTTTACATTTATAATGTTTAATCCTTACAAGAAGCTTTAGAAGTATAAGTATTTACATTTTACAGTTGAGAAACAAGTTCCCTGCTAATTCTGAGTGTACAGTGAGACTGGGAACTGCTAACATAGAGGGAACTTCCACTTTATTTGGAAGGCACTGGGGAACCATCGAAGGGGTTAAAGCCGGGAAATAATTTCTGTGGTCTTTCTGTCATCATAGGAAGTCCAGGACTGCCACTGACTCCCATGGCAGGATGGGCTGCTGTGGGAGTGGCAGGCCCCTCTCGGTCTGTGGGTGCTGCCAGACCAGACTCAATTCTGTGGTCATTCCTTTCTCCTTCTAGACTTCCCTGGTAAGAACTCTGTCATTATGGAAGAGAGGGACACCAAAGAACCAAAAAAGGAAGATACAGAAGTATCTAACACTTTGCCATCTGTTGGAACCCAGGTGAGTCAGGCTTTCTTCCAACCTGGTTCTCTAATATGAGGATCTTGCCTTTCTGACTTCTGAGCCTTCTCTGTCTAATTGAACCACATCATTTTCTTTAAGTTTTCACATGTCACTGTAACATCATGTCACTGTACCTTTCCCTGGCTACCCTCTGTAAAATCTTCTGATTCTTGTATGCCTCTTTGTGGCTTTTTTCCCACTCTGTTGTACTTACCACTATCCCCCATACTATATTAACATTTTTCCCTTCTTACCACTTGAATTAATTATTTGTTTGTTTAGTATTTATTTTATCCTTTTAAAAAGATTTTATTTATTTATCTTTAGGAGGGAAGAGAAGGAGAGAGGGAGAGAGAAACATCAATGTACGGTTGCCTCTGGTGTGTCCCCTGCTGGGAACTGGCCTGCAACCCAGGCACGTGCCCTGACTGGGAATCGAACCACGATTGTGTGGTTCGCAGGCCCGCGCTCAATCCACTGAGCTACACCAGCCAGGGCTTTTTATTTTATCTTTACTGTTGGCTTATTCAAATCAACCCTTGTGGTTTGCACTACTATTATGTTTATGTTTACATATAAAACAAATGGCAGCTACTACAGGCATGTGATACTGATGTGAGGTTTTCTTCTTTTCAAAAATGCATTCCTTAATGTTCTTGTTCAATCACATTTTTTTAAAAAAAAATCCTCATCCAAGGACATGTTTATTGATTTTAGACAGAGGAAGGGACAGAGAGAAACATTGATCATTTGCTTCCTATACATGTCCCAACCAGGGATTGAACCTACAATGTAGGTATGGGCCCTGACTGGGGATTGAACCTGCAACCTTTTGGTGGTCAGGATGACACTCCAGCCAACTGAGCCACCCTGCCAGGGTTTGTTCAATCACATTTTGAAACCTCAAAGACAATTAATGAAGTTAATACATTGCTCTTCCTTTAGAACCAGAAATAATTCATGGGGGGTGGTGATTAGGAAAAAAGTTTTGTACGAATGCTCCCTGAAGGAGAGATAAAGAAAAAAAGGGAGAGAATCACTGTTCCAGGAGATATGATCCTGAGAATAGCTCTCTGTTCCTATAGTGTCCATTTCAGGGATCCCAAGTGGAGATGCCCACAGGAGCTGCTGAAGTAGTATAAACAAAGAATTTATAAATGGGTGGATTATAACAAACTGGGGAGTGCCTGCCGCACCAAAGGGCAGCTGTAACTCAGCTTCAACTGATGGTTCCACGTGAGCGTGTAGGCCCAAGCCTTCTGATTTTGTAAAGGGAAGCCCAAACCCCAGTTAACATGAAATCTACAAATTTTTTTGTGGTGGTAGCTAATACAATTTTTTTTACTTTATTTTTATTATTTAAAGTATAAACAATATCCCCATTTTTCCCCCTTTGTCCACCTCCACCTAGCCCCCACCCCACTGCTCTCCGGCCATCTCCTCACTGTTGTCTGTGTCTGTGGGTTGTGCATATACGTTCTTTGGCTAATCCCTTCACTTTCATTCATCAAGTGCCCCCTCCTGCCTCCTCTCTGACAGCTGTTGACCTGTTCCATGTATACATGCCTCTGGTTCTGTTTTGTTCATCAGTTTATTTTGTTAATTAGATTCCGCATATAAGTGAGATCACATGGTATTTGTCTTTCAGCTAATACAAATTTTTTTTAAGGATTAAAAAACCCGTGTAAGCCAAATAAACCCTCAGTAGGAGCTGGGCAGCCAGTGCCCGACCTCTAGTGTAAATCAGACGTTTACTGATTTGCATAATGTTCCCCTGAAAACACAAATGATGATTAATAAAATGGGTATCACAGTCTTATGTAATCTTTTAATATCTGCTTTTCAAATTCAACCTTAGGTTACTCAGACTGTTGTGTGGAACTGTAGTTAATTAGTTTGTAATCCTAGAATATTATTCTATTGTGTGACTATATTAAAATACATTTATCTCTTCTATAAGTGGATGTTTGGGTTATTTCCAAGTTTTGGATGTTACAAATAGCATTGTTTGAAACATATCTGTCTCCAAGTACACATGAGTAAGTATACCTAAGAATAGAACTTTTGGGTCCAAAGTGCCTTACCAATTTTCATTTCCCTTAGCATCTTTTTCTTTAGTTTTTAGTTGTTTTTAGTTTATTGATTTGAGAGAGAGAGAGAGAAACATGGATTTGTTGTTCCACTTATTTATGCATTTATTGGTGGATTCTTGTATGTGCCCTGACTCCGGATCACACCTGCAACCTTGGTGTATTGGGAAGATGCTCTAACCACCCGAGCTACCTGGCCAGGGCTCCCTTAGGATCTTATAAGAGGTCCTGGGGGTCCATGTTCTAGATATTTGGTACTGTCAGACTTCCTAATTTCTGTCAGCTGAGTGTCAGGGTATAAAATGGTACTGTGTTATTGTGATTTGCATTTCCCTTCCTTTATTAATAAGGTTGACTAGCCCTTCATATTTATGAACTCTCTGTGTGTTATGGATCGATCACTGTTAACCTGTTCCACGTATACTTAACCTGATTCACACTTACAAAGCTTATACGGCAGAACCTGAGCTAGAATTTCAACTCGGCTCCCTCTGATTCCTGAGGCTGAGGTATTCCTCCAAGCCAAACTTGTAGTGACTGGCCACAGGAGCTGTCTTAAAAATGTCCTACCTTCTCTCAGACTACAAGATAAAGGTACATTGCCAGGTCCATGTAGCCTCCAGATCAGAACCCTTGGATTAGAAGCTTTCTGCTGGTCTCAGTGTCAGCTTCATGGTCAGTTGTCTCTCACCAGGCTCCATTCCCACTCCCTGGGATGACTTCTGGATTCTGAGCTTTTGTGATGGCTTTTGTTGTTTTAGGAGTTGGTGACTTTCCAGGACGTGTTTGTGGACTTCAGCCTGGAGGAACTGACCTTTCTTACTGCTGTTGAGAGGAAACTCCACCGGGAGGTGACCCTGGAGAATTACCAGAACCTGGTCTCTGTGGGTGAGCCTGCCTTCTCCATGGTACTGGGGTGCAGTTCTCAACTCTTTGTGTCCTCCCATGAGTCAGAGTGGTTCACCATGTCAGTGAGTCTCAACCCAGGTCAGAGGTCTGTCCAGAAAGTATCCAGCCATGTAATATGAGAAACAGATACATTTATTGGAGAAGATACAAAAAACATTGTACATAGGACAGTGACCCCTCAATCCCCTGCAAAGTAGGCACCTTGGGACCTCACACAGTTCTCCCGGTCACCATCAGCTGCCCTGTCATATTTTCCTAAATCTCATTGATGGTCTGAAGTCTCTTCCCTTTCAAAGCTGATTTTAGTTTTGGGAAAAGCCAGAAGTTGCAGGGTGCCAAATGTAGGTTGTAGAGGAGCTGAGTCACATGGGTGATTTGATGTTGCACCAAAAAAAACTCTGCATGAGACGTGAGGCGTGAGCGGGCTCATTGTTGTGATGAAGCTGTTAATCACCAAGTTGCCCATAGCTGTGGCCTTGTGAGTCATCTGAATAGTTTCTGTGGAGGAATGTTCAAGCTTAATGCAAAATTTGATGCGGATTTATTGCTGTACTTGCTCAGTCATTTTGAATGAGATAGTCACACAGTACACACACTCAACAGCATGTAGCACACATGCTCACTCAATGGTGTCTACCGCCCCCACTGACTAGTACAGTGAAGTCATCATTGTTCAGGCGAACGTATTCTAGTCCACTATCCTGGCTGCTAGGGCTCACAGTGATGTTTTTAAAGTGGGTGAAGGAATTGCCAAAAATTCCAGGAGCTCCAAAGGCCTGTACTAGCCTGATGTGAAAGAGTCAGAGGTTGCCAGTCTCTTCTCACATCCGAGGGCAAGGTTGTTTACCTCTCCCACAAGCTTTCTGTTGCCAAGTCCGGGATCCTCCTCTTTTCAGTGGCTTAGGGGTGGGGGTGGCAGGCCTCAGTTCTTCTGAGAAACAAAATCAAGTCCAGCCACCATTCCACTGACAGTAAGATGATGCTCTTATGCTTGTGAAGTCAGAGACCTATGTGGGGAGAGAGAAGCGCCTCCCCTCACACCTGGCACCAGTGTGTGTAATTTGAACCTTTATTTGTCACAAAAAAGGCGTGATGGGGTGCCTTTTCCAACACGACTCTTCTCTCAGTTACCGCATTTATGACTTAACATAGACAGAATAAATCAGTTTTATCTTTAGCCTTCATGTAGTGACCTGGAGCCATTTCTGGCTTCTTGTATCACTTAAAGCTTGGGGTTAGGGTTATCCAGGACATTGCCTTCCTAAGTGTGGTGTGAGTACAGTGGGTTATAGTGGAGATTGTTTTAGGTGGCACGTGGACAGCATGAAGTAATCCTTCAGTCAGTTGTGAGAAAGAGACTCCTCTTGGACTATCCTCCAGGTCCAGGCATCTCCTTGGGTCCTCACATGCTGGAAGGGAGTAGGGAGCCCTGTGAGGCCTCTTATAAGAGCACTGATCTCATTCATGAGGGCTTCACCCTCACAACCTAAGAACCTCCCAAAGGCTCCATCTCCCAATACCACCACATTGGGGATAGGAGTTCAACATATGAAGTTTGGCGGGTGTGGGGGGGGGCACCAACATTCGGACTGTAGTAGGTGGTATGCAAATGGTGGGAGTTCACAGAAACACAGACGTAGTGTTGGGAGGGAGGGCAGGGTCGGAGAAAGCATTATATAGTCCAGGTAATGAAGGTTATCACAGGAGGGAAAGAACCCTATGCTGTTCCCTTTTGAGCAGCTCCAACATCGGACCCCTGAGCTGAAGCAGAGAGCTGGCATGCTGCCTTCAAGCCCCCTTCTGAGCTTTTACTCTGGACCAGAGTTTGTCCACCTTGGCACTGTTTACATTTGGGCCAAGTCCTTCTGTGTTGTGGGGGCNCAACATACGAAGTTTGGTGTGTGGGGGGGAGGGTACCAACATTCGGGCTGTAGTAGGTGGTATGCAAATGGTGGGAGTTCACAGAAACACAGACGTAGTGTTGGGAGGGAGGGCAGGGTCGGAGAAAGCATTATATAGTCCAGGTAATGAAGGTTATCACAGGAGGGAAAGAACCCTGTGCTGTTCCCTTTTGAGCAGCTCCAACATCGGACCCCTGAGCTGAAGCAGAGAGCTGGCATGCTGCCTTCAAGCCCCCTTCTGAGCTTTTACTCTAGACCAGAGTTTGTCCACCTTGGCACTGTTTACATTTGGGCCAAGTCCTTCTGTGTTGTGGGGGCATCCTGTGCACTGCAGGACGTTGAGCAGAGTCCCTGGCCTCTACCTACTAGATGCCAAAAGCACCCCTTCATTCCCCCAGAGTTGTGACAACGAAAATGTCTCCAAACGTTGCCCAAGGTCTCCTGGGGACACACTTGTTAGAAACAGGCTTCCGTTTCTCCTGTGTGATTGGCACCTTCCTTGTCATCACAGCCTTTAGAGCCCAGGCTGGGAAGTGCCGTGGGTTTAGGACAGAACCCCCAAGTCACAGGTCTTTTTTTCTTCTTCAGGATACCAGTTCTCTAAACCGGATATCGTTTCACAGCTGGAGGAGGAGGAGTCCTGTGTGATGCAGGAAGAAAGTGCTACAAAGACAGGTCAAGGTGAGTAGGACAGGGTAAGCCTGTGGAGACTGAAGTCATGGGACCACAACACCTCCAGTCAGTCCGGGGATGGGCCGGTGCTGTTAGTGGGGAAACGATCTTCAGAACCCACTGAGATCAGGAAGAAGGCTGGTAGTAGCTCTCCTCCCCAGAGGCGTCACTGCCTTGTGCGTGCTTAGTACTTCCTTTCCTCCCATTTCTGAAGCTCGTCTCTTCTTGCAGGGTGAGTTCCACCCTGCCCAGCTGCGGGGAAGTCAGTTTCCATTTTCTCTAGTGCCCCAAGCCCTCCATTCATCTGTGCCTTTGCTTTTGCAACTGGAAATCATAGGTCTTTCCTTTTTAGCTGAGACCAGCCAGAAACTATGGTGTGATACTGCTATTTCCAGCTCCTCAAACTTGTTGACACTCACAGGCTCCCTTCCCTCTCCCCTCCTTCACCCCACACCTGGTTTCCACCTCCTAACTACCCTCTTTCTCACTTGCCGTGCAACTTCCCCTAAAGGTCCCTAGTGAGGACAAGAGCCGTCTAGACTTTGCCTTCTCCAAACTCTATGGCTGTAGGGTGATAATGTTTACCATTTTTATGAAATCCTCTCCTTTGAGTTGGGTCCTCATGTGTGTCAACCAGAATCATAATTGTCCTTCAGTTGCTGTTAGCAGAAAAGTAAACCCAAACTGGCGTGAATGGAGAGATTGTCAGCTTCAATGCTGGCCCCTTCAGGGATGGTTGGATTTAGAGACTGGGATGTTATCAGGTTATCAGATACAGTTTCACTTTCTGTTTTCACTCTGCCAACAAATCCTAGCCATACTTTTTGTTCCCATCCAAAGAGAGGATGAGAGAGAGCAGGTGTCCAAGAAGCCTTCTAAGAGTGAGGAAGCTTTTTTCCTAGAAGCTATTGACACACCCTCCTCATTTCTCAGTGTTCCATGTTGGGCCGCATCCCACTCCTGAACCTGAAGCTGTGCCTGGTGCAGTGCTAGTCAGCACAACACTCCTGCCTTTTCCTGGGTGGGCGGAGAAATGGGCACCCAAACAAAAATTCAGGAGTGGCCAAGGGGACTCCTCTACCTGCCTCTCTTTTCGTTTGTTGTCTTCTCTTTTCTCTAATTTGTTCATTCTTTTGTTTAAGTATTTGTTCATTCATTTTTTTAAAATTCTATGAGATAGCTTTTATTTATTTTTTATTTTTTTAAAATTTATTTATTTATGTATCTTTAGAGGGGAANTTTCTCAGTGTTCCATGTTGGGCCGCATCCCACTCCTGAACCTGGAGCTGTGCCTGGTGCAGTGCTAGTCAGCACAACACTCCTGCCTTTTCCTGGGTGGGCGGAGAAATGGGCACCCAAACAAAAATTCAGGAGTGGCCAAGGGGACTCCTCTACCTGCCTCTCTTTTCGTTCGTTGTCTTCTTGTCTTTTCTCTAATTTGTTCATTCTTTTGTTTAAGTATTTGTTCATTCATTTTTATTAATTATGCTATTGCAGTTAGTTTTCTCAATTTTCCCCCTTTATCTCCTCTCCACCCTGCCCCCCAACCCTCCAGCATCCCCCCCTTAGTTTATGTCCATGGGTTGTACATATAAGTTCTTTGAGTCCTGTTTCCTATACCATTTTTATCTCTCCCCATCTATTTTATGCCTACTAATTATGCTTCTTCTTTGTATCTTTTCCCCCCATTCCTCCCTTCCTCCTCCCCACTGAACTCCCTCTGTGTGATGTCCATTTCTCTGATTCTGTTCCTGTTCTGGTTGTTTGCTTAGTTTTTGTTTTCTTTGTTTTTCTTTTCTTTTAGTTTCATTTGTTAATAGTTGTGAGTTTGTTGTCGTTTTATTGCTTATACTTTTGATCTTCTTTTTCTTAGATAAGTCCCTTTAATGTTTCATATAATAATGGCTTGATGATGATGAACTCCTTGAACTTGACCTTATTTGGGAAGCACTTTATCTGCCCTTCCATTCTAAATGAAAGCTTCTCTGGATAGAGTAATCTTAGATGTAGGTCCTTGCCTTTCATGACTTCAAATACTTCTTTTTAGCCCCTTCTTGCCTATAAGGTTTCTTTTGAGAAATCAGCCGATAGCCTTATGGGAATTCCTTTGTGGGTAAGTGTCTCCTTTTCTCTTGCTGCTTTTAGGATTTTCTCTTTGTCTTTAATCTTGGGTAACTTAATGATGATGTGCTTAGTGTGTTCCTCTTTGGGTTCAACTTCTTTGAGACTCTCTGGGCTTCCTGGACTTCCTGGAAGTCTATTTCCTTCACCAGATGGGGAAGTTTTCTTTCATTATTTGTTCAAATAAGTTTTCAATTTCTTGTTGTTGTTCTCCTTCTGGTACCCCTCTAATTTGGGTATTGGAACATTTCAGGTTGTCCCAGAGAATCCTCAGGCTCTTTTCATTTTTTTGGATTCTTGTTTCTTCATTCTGATCCAGTTGGATATTTATTTCTTCCTCTTGTTCCAAATCGTTGCCTTGAATCCTGGTTTCCTTCTTGTCACTGTTGGTTCCCTGAATGTTTTGCTTAATTTCATTTTGATTATCTTTAATTTGTTCTTTCATTTTTTGACTAAGCTCAATCGGTTCTGTGAGCATTTTGGTGACCAGGGCCTTAAATTCTCCATCAGATAGGTTGTCAGTCCCCTCATCTCTTAGTTCTGAGGTTTTGCTGTGTTTTTCCATTTGGGCCATATTTCTTTGTCTTGGTGCGGCTGATAAGTTGTAAGGTGCGGGGCCTTAGGTAGCACCTGGGCAGGGCAACCCTCTTTGCTGCGCTGCGGCGCTGCCAGTCTGGTTGTTCGGGTTGATTTTTTCCTTAATCCCTTGGTTGTTGGAGTTCCATGCAGTTTGATTTTCTGACTCTATTGCTTGTTTATTGCTTTTAGATTGGTTGTTATCCTCCTTTTGGTTGTGCAAGGAACCAAAGGTTTCTGCCTATGCCTCCATCTTGGCCAGAACTCTAATTTGTTCATTCTTTCTTTGATTTTTTCAGTAATCCCACAGATAATTATTGAGCCTCTGTGGTGGGCCAGGCCCTTTCCTAGGTTCTGTGGATATAGTAACAGACAAGGCAGAATGTGGGGCTGGTGGTCTAATGAGGATGATTGGTTATGAAGAAACAAATAATAGATGAGTGTACAGCAGACAGAGTGACCTGGGAGGCTGTTTACAGTGGGAGAGTCAGGAACGAACCCACTGAGCAAGGTGTGAATGGGACAAGGTGGGGTCAGGTAGTAATTTGAGGAAGAGTGTTGCAGGCAGGGAGAATAGCAGTACAGAGGCCCTGAGTTTGGAATGAGCTTGGGTGTTTTAGAAACAGGAAGACGAGTGATATGGTCTGAGTGAAGAGGAGGGGATAAGAGATGAGTCACAGAAGTAGTCATGGGCCAGCCCAGGAAGGGATACAGTAAGGGATGTGGATCTTGTTCCAAGTGAGATGTCAAAAAGGTACCGAAGGTTTGGAGCTAGGGAATGAAGGAGCATTATTGACACCTTGGAACTGTGATATCTGCTGTGGCAGCCATTAGCTACATGTGGCTACTTAAATTTACACTAATCATAATTACATAAAATATAAAATTTAGTTCCTTTCAAGTACCAGCTACATTTCAAGTGTTCATTAGCTACGTGTGGCCAGTGGCTGCTATATCATACAGCAAAAATATAGTCCATTTACATTATCCTGGGGCAATCTTTTTGGCAGCTCTCTTCTGGAAAGATCTTTCTGGCTGATCTATAGAAAATGGGCTTTAGAAGGACCAGAAGAGGAACCAGTACGGAGGCTGCTAAAGTTGGCCAGGCCAAAGTTGAGGGAGGCTGGAGCTGTGGTCATAAGGTGCTCAGGATTGTGGTATATTCTCTGAAAGGGGACCAGCAGAACATGCTAGAACATTGGTCTACAGCAGGGCAAGGAAACAGAGGAGTCAGTAAGGGCTTCTTAAAGACCATTTTAAAAAATTGAATCCACTGTGCTGGGTCATTACCCGCCTCTCCCGATGACTTCCTAGTCTGTTTTCTTACCCTGCCCACGTATTTTGAGTGTCTGCTGGGAGATGACCACTGTGTTCATTATTGTCTCTTCTAATCTACAATCCTGTACTTGATTTTCTTGGCTTCAGTTTCTTTCCTGCCTAGGGAGTTACCTTTATAAAGCATAAACGTTTGGCGAGCTTCTTACTTTTCTAAAAGAAAATACAAACTTTTAGCAAAACATTTAAATCCTTTCCAATTGCCCAAGATCTGTTCTGTTATTTTTGGTCCCTTTCTTCTGTTTCTGCTATAAAGATGTATCTATGTAAGTTAGAGTAGAGAACCTTCTACGTTTCTTTTAGATTGGGAGAGAGGACCTGAAACCAAAGATCTAACTCCAAAGCAAAGCCAGCCTGTAGAAAAATCATCCTTGGAGGCAGGAATGGAAGATTTGGAAATAGGTAACTTCTGGCATGTAGGACACACAGGAGAGTCTTCTCCTGCTAATCGACAGGATTTGTGTCAGGTCAACGAGGAGAAACCTGTAAGCTCTGGAACCGTGAGTGAGCCCAAGACCCTCGCTCAAGAAGTAAGCCTTGACAGAGATGACTTTGAGAGAAGTTCAAATCTTGCTAAGCAATCAGCAGGCCCTCCAGGAGCAGATTCCCAGGAATGCACTGACCCTGGGACTTGCACCAGTCCCCCACCAGTGGTCCACAAGCCTTTCTTCCAAGAGCCCAGAATCAACAGATGTGAATTTTGCAAAAGAACCTTTAGTCCCCAAATGGCCTGCAAGAAACGTGAGCAGATCCATACTGGCAAGAAACCCTCTGAAGGTAAACAATGTAGAGAAGCCCTCTACCTCATGCCATACCTCACCAGACACCTGGGAGCTCATTCTGGTGACAAGTCCCCTGGAAAGTCCTTCGTTCGGCGTGTAAGTATCTGTGGCCGTGTGAGAATCCATAGTCAGGAGGACTGCTATGAATGTGTCCAGTGCGGCAAAGCTTTTATCCAGGATGACCATCTTTTTCAGCATCTCCAAGATCACAAGTCAGCAAAAGCCCTTCCACCTGGGTTTCCCCGCAGAAAGACATATTTAATTCGCTATCAGCGAAGGCATGACTATGTCGGAGAGAGAGCCCATCAGTGTTGTGACTGTAGCAGAGCCTTCCGTCGGAGTTCGCAACTCATTCAACACTATCGGATTCATGCACAAGAGAGGCCCTTCCAGTGTCAGCTGTGTGGGAAATGTTTCAGCCGACCCTCACAACTCACTCAACATTATCAACTCCATTCTCAAGAGAAATCCAGTTAGTGCAATTGCTATTGAGAAACCTTCAGAGAACATTCGCAATATTTCTGGCTTCATCCTGGAGAGAGACCCTCTGTGTGCTCCGAATGTGAGAACGCGTTCCACCAGCCCTCATACTTTGTAAACAACTTGAAAGTTCGTCATTGTGTGGTCAAAAAACAAGGAATGGTTGCAAGGATGTGTAACAATCTTCTTGCAAAAGGAAGTTTAACACATGCATCAGTAGTCACATGGGCCAAAAAACTCACAAAGAATATTTTTGTTACATGGGGAAGAATCTAAGAGTTCATCGTTCTTTAGTGGTATTCATAGAATAGAGAACCTTGATTTTGACAACCTGACACAAAAACTTGTGCCCAGCAGTTGGGCTCCAGACAGGTGATCCGTTGCCTGAGTTTTTATAGAAGTGTTTGCATACATTTTCACCACATGGGATGTGTCAGAACAGGACATGGTGAAAAGATTTTCAGAGTGTACTTGTATTGATCCATCCACAAAACTGATTCAATCAGAAATATATTTACACAGTACCACATAATTCACAAAACATTGCCACATATGTTATTTGATCTTATAAGGAATGTCGTGGTATTCCTAGTGAGGATATTTATTCTGTTTTACAGATAAAGCAAACTTGAAATCCTAAGTTGTTAGTTGATTTGACCTAGGTTGTAAGTGATGGAACAGGAACCTAAATCCAGAGTGGGTTTTTTTTTCATTTCTTTTCTATTTCTGCCATATCCTCTCTAAAGAAAAGGCACAGTTCTATGCTAACCACAGCACCTTCGTCATTAAGTACTGCTCTTGCTTCACATTAAATCAGATGAGGCACTTACAGTATCAGAAGTCCAAAAACTCTTTTAGGGTGAAGTGTTGATAGCCATTTCTCTCACAATTTAGGATTAGACGATGACTTTTGGAGACACTAATTCAGGGGAGTGTATTTTTGCAAAACCCTTTCTTCTAGATCATAAAGTTGTTACTGATCATATGTTGGTTTGGGGTGGTTTGGGGGGTAGTTGTCTGTGGTTGCTTCTTTTAGGGGTTGGAGTTTCTTCTTTTCCTTTTCTCTCCGTTTTAAAATTTTCATTTGGAAGCAATATTTTTGCCTTCTTGAGCTCTTACATCATCAGCAAGACCAACTTCACCTAAAATCCTAATCCTATGCTGGTCATACTTCACTCCTTTAAAGGTAGGAGTCCTCAATTGCACTAAAAATCTCTTTCATAGCATATTACTATAGTGTCAAAAGCTTTCCATCACTGACTTGAATGGTGGTCAAATACAAAGATCCATAGCAAACATTGGGCCTGGATTCCCTGGCCTGATTCCTTGCCTAGGAGTGTGGGTTGTCGCTCTTGCTATTCACTGCCCTGCTTTTCCTCATACAGTCATTTTTGAGGTTGATCTATGATGGGTGATTCCAAAGTCATGAAATTAAGAACAAATATGACTTGTCAGAGCCTACACCAGCCAAATGAATGCTCACTACGCCACCCCACTTCTTGCCTTTAGGATGGTTTCTAACTCATCACTGTCATGTGAGATCCCCTTATTTTCATGGTATCATTATTAATCTCAGTTGTTTCATTTCTCCCTTTGCCATTTTAGCATCCCACCTGAATACATTTTCTTTCAATTACCTTACCTCTATTTTGTTAAACCTCAATACCTCTACTTAAAAAGAAAAAAATGTATTGATTTTAGAAAGAGAGAGAGAAAAACATCAATTTGTTGTTCCACTCATTTGTGCATTCATTGGTTGATTCTTGTATGTGCCTTGACAGGGCATCGAACCTGCAATCTTGGCATATTGGGATGATGCGCTAACCAACTGAGCTAACCAGCCAGGGCAAAAGGAAAATTTTAAATCATCTCAAACAAAGGGTTTTACCCAGGCCATAATCAGATTTCCCTGATCAATCTCCAAGATGGGTTATTTTTTGCAGTTGGCTCATTTGAATCCGGATCCAAACATGGTCCACAGGTTGCATTTGGTTGTCTGATCTCTTGAGTTTCTGTTAACTTAAAGCATTCTCCTCTCAGTTTTTTAATGTTTTATGTGACCCTGAGGATAATGTAGAGATATAATTCTCTCCTCTCCCTACCCAGTTTTTAATATGTCTAACTGTTTTTGGTATGTTCCTATATCTAGGTTTAATTTTTTAAGTTTAGAAGCACTCATTTTAAAATAATGTTATTTTTTTGTCATAATTCTATTTTATTTTATTTTTTATTACATTTTCCCCATTACCATTAAATTGTGATAAAAAACACATAATATAAAATTGATCATCTCAGCATTTTTAAGTGTACAGCTCAGTAATGTTAAGTATAGTCACATTGTGCAAGAGATCCCCAGGGTTTTTTTATCTTGCAAAATGAAAACTCCGTACCCATTAAACAATAACTCTCTATTCCGCCCCCCTCCAGCCCTGGCAACCATTATTCTGGTACTTTTATTTCCTTTCAAGTTTTGTGTGATTATGCAAGTTATACTGGAAGAAACTTAGCCACTTGTTCTGTAGAATGTCCCCTACTCTAAATTTCTTTACTTTCTGTGGTGTCCTTAAGCTTGTTCCTCTCTCCTCTGTATTTTCTGTCAGTGGAAGTTAGCTCTAAACTCTGGAGACTTAGATTGACCTTCAACTTCCTTGGCAAGAACACCTCCTAGGTGGTTTTGTATGTTTTATATCAGACCCCATCAGGAGGCACACGGCATTGGCTTTTCCCTGAGGGCCAGCCTTTTGAGGTCATTCTCCAGGCCAGTGCCCCAGTCTCCAGCAATGAGGTTTCAGAGTTTCTGCCGTCACTGGATTCTTCATGGGCCAGCTGCAGTAGTCCCCTTTCATCACCTACCTCTTCCAGACTTTTCTCTACATCACTCCATCACTTCTGCTTGCTCTTCAGACACTTTCATTAAGAGGTGGTAGAGACTCCTTAAGAGGAATGGATGAGGACCCTAGGCTGGGGCATCAGGTTTCTTGAGGAGCCTTAGCTAGAGAAAGCCAGGAAACATCAGCCTTAACTAACTCTATTCTGATGCTTCTTTCCTGTCACACATGGCAGCAGTGACAACAGGGATACTTAGTTAACCTGCCTGTCACCCAGGACTGTTGGGAACACATGGAAGACGCTGCCTCCACATTTTACACACTTGGCCGGACTGCGAGGTGGACACCCAGCCTGTTCCTTTGACCCTTGGTTTGCTGCTTTTCTTGCCAACACCATGGCTTCCAGTGGTAATGCTTTTCCACCTCCCTGCTTTTCCCACCCAGTTCCTTATATATCTGACAGTTTAGCCACTGCTCTTAGGGTTTTTTTTTCTTCTTTAGAAACACTCATGTTTTAAGCATTTTTTTTGTGATTATGCAGGTAGTGCATATTCCTTGAAGATTAGAAAATAATGGTTTTCTTTGAATGCTTGTATTTCCCTTTCCTAGATATACTTCTAAAAAGGGTATAAAATTATCCATTTTTTCTCTGCATAGATCTGTAAAAAAGATAAAGATGTTTTTATGCAATAGTATCATACTGTTAGCACTTTTGAAAATTGTTTTTATTCTAATATATAATGAATGTCTTCCCATATCCATAAATAAATCCCTCAGTTTCATCTTTAAGGTCTGTGTCTGTGTCCTCATTTACTTTGCCAGGCTTTTAGGGTTGGAAATGGGTGGCTGATAATTTACCCCTTTGTGTATGTTGCTGCTGTAGTTACACTTCCTGCTCTCTCTTGGGCCTTAGAGTTTCTGTTATCAATTTGCTCTAATTTCTTTACCTATGTTCCTGTTTCCTAAGGAAAAGTTTTCAGCAGTGGGATTCCTAGGCCAAAAAGTACGTGCATGTTGAAGGCCTTGGAAACACCCTTGACCTCATACCAGCAAAGTATAAAAGTTGTGCTGATTTTTTTTTCTCTAGGGAACAACTGAACTGCTCAACTCTCTCGCACACCTCTTCTTTCCCTTCTTAAAGAATTTTCACTGTGAACCCAGGACTGAAGTCAGGCCTGGAAGCAGCTACAGACGAAGTAGTTTGTTAGGCTTCTTTCCCTCACTAAACAAATAATGTTAAGCATATTAAAACTTCAG